>NW_024527044.1:8864962-9144057 GCF_017590135.1 Pyrgilauda ruficollis
GGGGGGGTGGGGGGGGTTAGGGACAAAAAAACCAGTTTGCTGAGCTCAGCCCCCCAAAGCAAGCCTGCTTCCCGAGAAACAACCAGCATTCCCGGGAACGGCACCGCGGGAGTGAGAACATCTCAGCTTTCAGAGAGGCAGGGTTGCTAAGGCAAGCAAACAAAAGGCTCCTTGTCTGCAGCTCACAGCTCCTCAACACATCCCCACCACTGCTGGAGATGGGCTGGTGCAGCCCATCCAAGGAGCTCCAGCTAAATCCAGGCTCCATGGCCGAGCCGTGCCCCTCTGAGCAGCTCTTCAGAGGAGTTTTCCAGCATCTTCCCAGCTGTTCCACAGCTGGCAGGGAGCAGGGAAATTCTGAGGAAAAGGATTTATGTGAAAACAATGCCAAAGAGGAAGGAGTCAAACCAGCAAGCAGAGTGTGGGGAATAAAATCATAATAAACAGAACAGATCAAGCACAACTCCACCATAAACTGCAAGTGGCCCACTACTCTTAGTTTTCAACCATGGAAAAAATAAACCATCAGCTGCAGGAGAGCCCCTCAGCTTCCCACTCCTCACACAATTTTTGTGAGGTTCTGAAATCCAGCTGTTTGAAAGCAGCACATCCCAGCAGATCTCGATGCTGTGAGTCAGATGCTCTCACAGATGGGATCTCTCCCCAAGTGCTGTTTTTCCAGAGCAAAAGCTCCAGTGCAGCGTCAGCACAAGGAGCCCTCAGAGCTTTCAGCCAGCGCTGCTCAGAGGAAGAAAAACTGCTGAAGTCACCCCACGTGCCAGGCTGGGTAATGACATCCCCAAAAACAGGCTCACCCCAGACTGGGGCAGCTTTTAAAGCTCCAAGTTTGAAGATGGGCACTTTTTGCTTTTTGATAGAAAAAGCCAGAGAAGATGGAAGCAATTCCTTTAAGTGTCACTTCAATTTCTCGTGTCACATCTTCCCTGCTCCAGCAGCACAGGCAGACACTGCAAATCCTGGATGTCTCTAACCCTGTTGTGTGCCCTGGTTCATCCTGCTGCCAAAGTCCTGTGCTTACACCACGAGTCCTGAGAAATTGTGCCAAAACTGAGGATTAATGGAATAGGTCAGTGAAGAATTCCAATAAACAGAGAATCCCAGGAAGGAGGGGGGAGTGTTGATCCAAATCTCCCTCTTCCTCACCCAGCCAATGTCTGCTCCTGTCAGCAGACACCAAGCACTACACAGACCACAGCTGCCACCAGCAGAGAAAGCTGCCCATGTAATTTTATTTTTTTTTTTAATATGTGAAAACTAAGTGTTCCTTGTTTTGTACAAAACTGGCTGGGAGAGGAGAGTCCAAACACCAAGTAAACAGTCCACAGGCAGCCCAAACCAGCTGCAGAACAAGGAGTCTCCCACCCAGCAGTGGCCCAGGGACCTTGCAGGGAGTGAATCTTGCTTGGCCAAAGGAACGTGTCTGCAAAGAGAAAATAATAAATAACCCTGTGCTGCAGCTCATCAAAAGGATGGCTCAGGATTTTAATTCGGTCACAAAGTAAAAGTTAAAACCAGAAAGATTAATATCAAGGTTTATAGCAACAAAAGGTTTACAGCAACATTTTCTCTTGCCCCTGGACAAACTCTTTGGCTGCAGAAGCTGAAGGAAACCACACAGTGTGGACACTCAAATGTACCCTGCATTTGAAAGCAGAAAGAACAAAGCTCTGGTGAATGTGGGAAATTGGGAAGCCTGACAGATTTCACCCTGGTTTATCCCCTGGCAAATTAGCTACTGTTTAAACTTGGAGCTTGGGTATTACATCATCTGTTTGCAGGGGAGGTTTTTTTTCTTTTTTTTTTTTGTTTTTTTTTTTTTTTTTTTTTTTTAAAGCTAAACCATTATTGTACTCACAGCTTGAGGAACGTTGTTCATTCCAAACAAACTCGACTAAATGAAGGGGTGGATCAAGCTTTTTGCAGGAACCCTGCGAGCAGGGAAGCACACACCTAAACTGCTTTGCAAGTTCAAACAGTAAAAGATCTTATCTGGAATTCAGCAGGAAATATGGAGCCCCTCAGGTTTGTCTATTCAGATCCAAAAATCTACTTTTTCAAGTCAGGATGTGCAAAACCAGCCCGATGAGGAGGCTGAAATCACTCAGCTGCTGCTCACTCAGCTCCAGATCATTGTGGCTGGGTCCCATTTGATTCTCCCTGTCATTTCTGTCCCCTGTGGAAACAACTCCAGGTTTCAGTCCTTGGGGACACCACACTGCCTTGAGGGATCAGCCCGAGAGGAAGGGAAATCCAAACTGAGCTACTGGACATATTTCTGGCATCTGTTGTCTTGTTCCAGCCTGGACACTCATTTTGAGATTTAATTTTCCCTTGAGAGGTGCTGATCTCCATCAGTGCAATTTTCTCCAGAGCTGGCAGAAGCTGAATTTTGCAGCACCTGCTCCTTGGCACAGCTCTCAGAGAGTTTTCTTTGGTGTTTTTGGAGGACCAGGCTCTCAACAAGTGCAGCTCCAGCAAACACAAAGAGCAGTGGGCTCTCATGTGAAAACTTGAATGCTTAGAGATTTCACACAATGTGTTTTTCTGACCCTTTGCTCTCTGAGGGTTGTCAGATTTTAAAGTGGAAAAAAAGCCAGAATTTTTGAAAGGGAAAAAGGAAGAACCATTGGTCCCATCCATGAAAAGTGCAGGTTTCACATAGAGCTGGTGTGGAGGAAGGCCCTCTGATATTGGACATTTTCCTACAAATCAAAACCACAGTGGGCTCTGACCACAACCCAGTGGCATCGAGGAACCAGATTTCACAAGAGCTCTGCTAAAACTTTGTAAAAAAAAAAAAAAGTCTTTTTTTTCTTTCCCTAAACCTGGCAAGGTTCTATGATCTCATCACATTACAACCTCTAAAACTGAAAAAGACAAAAAAAGCAAGCACACAAAACCAAAGCAAACCCACAAATAAAACCCACAGACCTTTCATCATCACATCTCTAGACTTTCAAAAACAGAGAGAATTTTATCCTTCAATTAAGAAATAAATATTTATTTTGTAATAATAGCCAGGATAAGCAATTCTGACTTAAAAAAAATTCCAGGCAAACAACCACACCAAAAAGTTTCAAAAACTTCACCTATGGAAATCCTGTCAAACAGAGCTTAACCTTTAAAAAAGCAAAAAACAGTAATGCACACAGAAAAACAGGCTTTGCTGTCAGAATGTAATTAAAAAACCCAAAACAACTCAATTTTGCTCTATATCAAGATTGCCAGGAGCCGATCTGGGAGAAAGTCAAGCAAACAAATTTTCTCTCCGAGATTCCAAAAGGTCATTTCAAACAATTACTAAAACACAGTACTGCAAACAACATATGCCAATTCTTTTTGTTTTTCTTCAATTTACAAGATATCTTTACTGCTCCAGTTACTACCTGGAAAGAATAATAATGCCAGGGATTGTACAGCCGATTAAATAATTGCATGAATTACCAAGGAAGCATTAAAACTGCATTTCAATAAGAATTCAGAACTGTTTGTTTCTTCTTCCTCTGCTTTTGCATAACAGTTCCCAAAACAGGTCTCATCTGCAGCTCAGCTTGGGCCAGGATGAAGACATTCCTTCCCACTGGACAGGAAGTAAGGCAGATTATTAATTTCACTTCTCAAAACAGAAAAGCAGAATTCATAGCAAGGAGACATGAGAATAAAAAGTCAGGCAATAAAAAGAAGCCCCAAAGTCTGACAAATTTGTACCCAGTACACATTTTTCCAGTCGTCTCGCTACCAAGAACCTTCCAAACGTGGCATTTTCTTCTCTCAGTGCCACTCCAGCCCCATTGACAGGAACTGCCTGTGTCAGCACAAAGCTCTGCTGCACCCAGCAGCAACGAGGAGCTGAAAAATGAGCATCTGATTCTGGTGACCTTCATAGTCATATACAACAGCCAACTATTCTTGCCCATTCAGCGTGTTCATTAAATTCCCCTCCTTGGTCCTGAGCACACCCTGGGGCTGCAGGGAGGAGAAAAGGGTGCAGGAAAGATAAAGGGAGCATACCCTGGGGCTGCAGGGAGGAGAAAAGGGTGCTGGGGCAGCTCCCTGACACAGCACAGTGGCTGTGGCACTGTCCCACTGCCCATTTCTCACCTGCTCAAGCTCAGCTATTCCTATGACTGCCAAGGAAAGGGGCTGGAAAGGTGCTGGATGGAAAAGGACCTGGGGGAGGTGGCCCACAGGCAGGTGGCCATGAGCCCAGGTGTGCCCAGGCAGGCAAAGAGGCTGGTGGCATGTGTCTTGTCCCAGCTCTGGGGTGGCAGCAGGACCAGGGCAGTGCTGTCCCCTGTGCTGGCACTGCTGGGGCACCTCCAGTGCTGGGGACAGCTCTGGGACAAGAAGGACATTGTGGGGCTGCAGCGTGTCCAGGGAAGGGAATGGAGCTGGGGAAGGGGCTGGAGCACCAGGAGAGGCTGAGGGAGCTGGGAAAGGGGCTCAGCCTGGAGAAAAGGAGGCTCTGGAGGAAACTTTTCCCTCTCTGGAATTCCCTGATGGGACAGGACAGCCAGGTGGGATGAGGCTCTGCTCCCAGGAACAGGGACAGGATGAGAAGAATGGCCTCAAGCTGTGCCAGGGGAGGTTCAGGTTGGATAACAAGAGGAATTTCTTCACTTAAAGGGCTGTCCAGCCCTGGCACAGCTGCCCAGTGCAGGGGTGGAGGCGCCATCCTTGGAGGGATTTAAATGCCCCCGTGGATGTGACACTTGGGGACATGGATCAGTGGTGGCCTTGGCAGTGCTGGGGGATGGTTGGACTCCATGATCTCCAAGTGCTTTTCCAATCTAAACTATTCTCTGATCCCCCTTCAAGGACACTCCAGCATGAAACTAGCCCTTGCCTTGTGCTCCCTTACCACTAAGGGGATTCCCCATCTCCTACCAAAAATCCCTCAAGCAGTTTGCTGTTGGATTTTCAAACTGAATCACTTCACTGAGGCATCATCTGAAAGACAGGGACTGCAGAGATGAGAGAGGGAGAGGGACCAAGGCCACCCCTTCTAGCAGCAGGCTGTGAAATCAGTTCACCCATGTCACAAATCTCAAATTCGAAGGTCAGTGTCAACAAGTACCAGGCACTACTTCCCTGCCTCACAGACACTCTGCCACACACTCAGATACTATGGAAACGTTAACCTGTATATCCTGAGCAGGAGGAGGAGGTGACAGAAAAGCTTGGATATAGCCTCTTCTCTCCTCAAAAGACTCCACATAAACACACAAACAGCCTGAACAGGGAGATCTCTTGATGCACATATAACAGCTTTTGGTAAACAGGCTAAGAATAGGTACAGGGACAGCAAAGTGTCCAAGCGAGACTCCCCTGCACAGGAACACCGAGCTCACAAGAAGCATTCCCAACACTGCTCCTGCTTTAATCAGTTTTGAGGAGAGGAAATTCGCTTTGGTTCTTTTTATAACACTTGCTCCACTGCATTTGTCAAACAGCTGCCGCTTTCTGTCCCGGGGAGAGCTGCTGGGAGCCAGGGCTCGCGTGTCGGCGCACGCAGCAGAGATCAGAGATGCACATGGAAACAGGCGCCAGATCTGTCTGCAGATTCCAGGTCACTCCTTCCAAGGCAAAGGAATTATACAGAGACGCAAGTCAGAGCAAAGCTTGGGTCATGCTGGTATAAACTACCCATGAAGATGCTCCTGGCATTGCCATCTGAGCAATGTCACCTGAAACACAAGCTCAGTGAAACAGTCAGTGCACGCCAAAACATCTTCCCCAACATCTCGTTTGACCAGGGAGAAATAATTCTGTAGCTTGGCCTTTCTAATCAAAATCATCATTGTCCCAACAACGTAAAAGTCATTTCCAGAGAAAGAGCAGGTCTGATCCCTGAGGGATGAGGGAGATCAGCTTGTGTACAAAAACCTTGAGATAGCTGCCAGCTCCAGCTCAATCGTTACTCCTAACTAACTACACCCTTGAGACACTGGCAAAAGGCTTGCTGCTATTCATCATTGCCACAAAGTAAAAACAGAGTCAGAAGACCCCGGAGGCAAATGCAAGAAACCAACTGCAGGATTTCTCTGAATCTTTTTTTTATTACATCTTGATTTTTGTTAAAAATTCTCAGATTAATATCAACAATGACACTTTGAAGATGTTACTAATTTACAGCTTTGCCCGTGAAGAATGGCAGCCTCAAACCTGTTTTAAAGGTAAGGAGTGTCAGAAGTTTGTGGACTACAACAGAGCCCAGCAGCAAAAAAAACCAAAATGCTTCTAGGTTCATCAAATCTGACCTGCTCTGCTGGAAGGGAACCACGTCAGAATCAGCTCCACCTTCTGCTTTTAACAACCACCCCACAAGATCAGTACAAGGACAGCTCTCTCCTTTCTCCAGGTCCTTGTTTTTGTTTCGGGATGCACCGTTGAGAACTTTGCAAGGAAAGGCTTAACAGCTAATTGTCAGATGCCACAGTAATTAGTGGCACCTTTCCAAAGCATCCATCTCTGGCTGCTTTTCCAATAGCTGCCTCCTCCTCAATCCCCACATTAAAATGATGGTACACAAGGTAGGCGGCAGATTCATTTAGAAGCACCAAGGTCTTCCCAGGAGAGATGCCTAAGGAAAGAAATATCTTAGCTAAACAATGCACGGGGTTTTTTTTTTCCTTCCTATTTGCTATGGAAGTACTATCTTTATTAATTATCTGACAACTATGCTAACCTATTCCCTGACATGTATTATTAGATGTACAATGCATTTCTGGGAGTCAATGGGCTCCTGTATCACATGATCAGCAAATTACCTCTAAATGAGGAAGATAAGATCATACTGTCCTGACTTCTGCCCACCTGCTGGTCACACATCACAGCTTTGATGTCACTGCTGCACTTATATCAAATGTTTCCAACCTATTTTACTTGCAGACCCTCACAAGTTTCCCTGCAAACAGAAAGGCTCTGGTAGGGAATTTAGGACTGCTCTGCTTAGACTTTCCAGACCCCTTAGAAAGAAGCTCACAGCATTGCTCTATATATTTAGGCTCTGCTCTCAACTCCGAGGCTCCCCACTTGTTTGGCAGCTTCTTCTCATCACAAGCTCCAACGCTTCCACGCCAACCTTTTCCAGGCATCATCTGCGTGTCAGCAGCACTCCCCAGCATATCCTCCACTCCACACCAACACAATCCAGAACTTCACTTCCCACTAAGTGCCTACACAGAGCAGACCTGCAGCATAATGACTTCCTCGTGCCCATAATAGAAGCACTAAGAGACGTGCACGAATCCCAGCCCCAAGTGCTCCCGCGTTACGCACGATGCGGAGGCACCGGATCACGAGTGGGAAAGACAAAGAAGCCTTTCCCACGTTCAGTGACGTGCTCAATTCCATCAAACCCGGGCCCAGAAGGTGGGATGCACATGGGATGGAGAAAAGGAAAGCTCTTCACGTTGGAAATGGAGATGTGTTGATGGGACAGTGTAATAGAGGATGTTGGATGGTTTTAATTATATTGTTTTTATAAACAGAGAAGCCAATTTTCACATTAAATGTCCAAACTTGAATTCATCACTTCTTTGTCTGGATTTACCAAGTACCTAACCTGTCAAGAAGTGTTCCCTGAGGAAGGCAATGCATGGGCAGAGCAATGCACTTCCTGCTCTGTGGCACTGTGGCCTTTAAACAAATAGAACTCACTTCCAGATGAATCCATCCATGCCAAATATTCCGGCACAGATCTGAAATTACTTTTTTACACTGAACAAGAAAACAGCTCATCCAGAGACAGATGTTGGAACCCACACTTCAGGCAATGCTGGTACCAAAACACAGCAGGAAGGAAAACAAATCTCAGGCTACCTGCACTGTCACTATCCCTAAGATTAAAGTCAGATGGGAAGATACCTGGAAGTATTTTGAACCATAAAAGAAAGCATTTTATGAGACAAGACAGTTAAAAAACCAAGCAGCTGAGCCCTGTGCAAAGCAAGGGAATAAAAATGTTACTTTTACACTGGGAAATGTTCATAACATTTTCTATTAGAAGAAACTTGAAAGTGTTTCTTAGAATCCATGGGTTAATCCCATGTTCTGAAACCACGGGCAGGCAGGCATTTGCATTAGAAAAGTGGTACATTTTCTTAATGCACCAAAATTCACAGGGAAAGGGGAGGGCAGAGGATAGCAGAGAAAACACAAACCCTGACTCCGGGCAACAAGATTCCAGTCACTTAAGAAGCTGAGTGTAAGAGCAGAAATTCTGAGACTCGTTAAGAATATGTGCTTTAAAATAGTCCTTATGTCCATTAGTGGCTACAGATTAGCTGCTGGTTTGGAGGTTTAGGGTTCTGTCCCACCCCAAAAAAAAACCATACAGAATTGATTTGATTGATTTATAAGTCTCAATGTTCTGTATTTCACTCAATTTTACCCTTGAGGAACAGATCACTTTGTAGTGTTATTGGTTATGTCAACATAACCCTGAGAAACCATTATCCATTTACCACCAATTAGCAGGGACAGATCATCAAATCCCAGAATGGTTTGGGTTGGGAGGGACCTTAAAGCTCATCCCATTCCAATCCCCTGCCACGAGCAGGGACACTTTCCACCATCCCAGGTTGATCCAAGCCCTGTCCAACCTGTCCTTGCACACTTCCAAGGATCCAGGGGCAGCCACAGCTTCTCTGGGCAACCTGTGCCAGGGCCTCACCACCCTCCCAGCAAAGAATTCTTTCCTAAAATCTAACCTAAACCTGCCCTCTTTCATCCCAGATGGATTAGTCAGACCTCTAAACTGCTCTTGCCAGTAACAGGCACCAATTAACAAACAGCAATGACTTCACAGAAACGGGATTTCAATTTGCACTTCAAAACTGGCCCTGCAAGTGCTGTAATGACATCAATTTACCTGGTGGGCCAGGCTTCCTACGCCCAGGCAGCCCGGGGATCGATGAGCTGCAAGCCACGGAGCTGTACATGCTTCTGTCTTTATCCTTCCTAAACAAACCCCAAAACCTCAAACTGCCTTTGCACCTCTTCTCAGGCAGCATCCAGCACCACGATTTGCATGTGCCGAGCAGCTCAGCTGCAAGAGCCAAACTCAACCACCACAAGCCCCAGTGAACAGCACTTGTTCTCCAAGAAGAAAATTCTGCTTTTGACGATTGCAGCCCCACAACGGCAGCTCACACCCGTGCTAGCTTTAGCCCAGCAAGCACAGCCCGTGTGTCAGCACGGGCTGTAGGAGGCAACTGGAGGCCCCAGCTGCATCCCCCAAATCCCATGGGAATGCTTTCCCCACTGCCAAGCAACACAGCAGCAAGAGATACTTTTTGTCTTTTCAGTATAGAGTGGCTTATCTAAACAAGCCTACGAGTTGCAATTGTCTTTTTCACATGAAAACAAACAAAAAACCCCAATATTTTGCTTGTTGGGGTTTTTGTTCATTAGGAGTAACACCAAATATTCCACCCTGAGTTAAAATCCCAGAGTTAGGAGCTGCTTCAAAATGTTCACAGTCTGCTCCTTCTCAAAAATAAAGGTATTTAGCACAGATTGTAGGAATAAATCTCTGGTGATGAGACAGGAGCCAATGACCATGAGGTCCCTTCCAGTTCACTGTTCCTGTGGGGTCTCCAAAGCAGAAAAATTGTCTCTGGACCAGGAATCAATTCACAAAGGGCTGCCATGATCTTGGCATCAAACAGGTAACATCTGCGGTTAGCTGCAATTCCCAGCCTGGTGAAAACATTACTGTGGGCAGCAGGAGGAATGCCCTGGGAAAACAGGCAAGGCAACTGGGAGAGGCGATAGGAGTCAAAGAGCAAGGAGAAAAAATCAGGCAACAGAGCATGGAAGGGAAAAACAAAAACAAACAAAAAAAACCACACAAAATATACACAGACAGAAGGAGAGAGACACTAAAAATTTAAGCTGAAGGTGTCATGGCATTTCAAGAATTAATAGCCATGGGAAACAAGCTCAGGAAGGGCTCTGGTTCCCCATAAGCAAACAAAACTTGGGAATGCATCAACAACATCCAGCTCATCAGCTAAACAGTCCCAGAGATCCAAATATTCAAGAGAAGATGATGATGATGATGATGATGACTATCTTTCCCAGTCCATCTGAACAGCACACAAACAACCCTCCAAATCACTGAGACCCAGCCTAAGTGAAGGCAATTCAACAATCATGTTTTACTTTTTCCCAGCATTTGCTGCTTTTGCTCTGACCTGACAACTGCCAAAATCCATCCTCACGTGTAAACAAACAAGAGAGCTAACAGTCCCCACTTGAAAAATCAGAGAATTCCAGAAAACTGCTCTGGACTTCTCTTCTGCAACACAACATCAAGAAGTTCAAGAACTGTCTGTACCACAGCTGAGCTGCCGGAAAAAATTTGCTCAATGAAGGCAGGCAATTATCCTGGCTCCAGAATCCCTGAACACCGAGGTGAACCCATGCAAACTTCCATTTCTGGAAGGAGAAATGGAAAAGCAGAGGCATCCCAAAGGCCTCAGTGGGTACAGATAACACTGCATGATAACAACTGGGCTCTCAGATGATATGTGAAGTTAAGGGATTTGTCAGGGGGAGATGAATCTCTCTCCCCATCATCACATAATCAGACTGTGGTTCATTTTGGATGCTATTTCTGCATAGAAACGAGTTTAAGATTACTCAGTACTTGATAAAACCCGCCAACCCACGTTCCAAGATGTTACTATCTCGGATATCATAGGTTTCTCCATGAGAACAGAAATATCTAAGATAATCACCTGCATGTGACACTCCTCTCAGGAAACAAAGTTACTTAATCTTCTTCACACACATGTGAGGCTTGCAGCACAAGAAACCCAGGCTCTTTAAAAGTTATCACATCATGGTGTCAACGCACACGGTCCATCAGACTCACGCAAAAGCAACAAGAGGTCAGAAACTGGTCAGTGCTTGGATTTTAAGACACACACTCACAGCAACAGAACAGTTTATCTAAAGTGCTTCTCAGCATCTCTGTGAATCCTTAATACCACTTGAACCATTTCCAGCCCCTTCAGGCTCCAAATTGTTTGGGTTTGGACCAGCATAATGGGGCATTAGGCTGTCAGCATTAAGTTATTATCACCACACAGGTAAAATTTTTGGTAAAGACCCCAGTGTTTCTTGAGCAGGAAGGGACCTCACGTGGGGAAAACAGCTGGGAAAAAAAGAATACCACGGACCTCAACTTTAGTAAATAACTCACAGGAGCGCAATACCAGCCACACGAAGAAGCCCAGAGGGAGGGTAGACTTGTCCTTGCTATCCTCACCAGCTCACAAGGCAGAACCCCAGTGAGCACAACACAGGCACTGCCTCAGTGTGGGAGAAATGGGAGTGCACTGGCCAGGGTGGATGTCATGGTCCCTGAAAGGCTGGGGATCCACAGGAGGGACGAGAAGGTCTCTGGATCTTTGCTGGATGCAGGAGGGAGGACAGGCAGGAAGAGGCTGGAGCCTGTCAGCAGCACCTGGGCACCACCTGCCACCACAGCCCTCCCGCCATGAGGGTCCCCAGGCTTGTGGGGACCCCTCCACAGTGTCCCTCACTCTGTGAGACCCCCACAATGCCCCTCACGCTGTGAGGGACTCTCACAGCCCACCAGCCCTGAGGGGCTCTCGCAGCCTTGTGGGGGTCCCCCCTTGCAGTGTGACATCCCCGCAATGCTTCTCACGCTGTGAGGTGAGGGACTCTCCTCACAGCTCCACCAGCCCTGAAGGAACCCCCAGCCCTGACAGAGTTGCACCGTGCCCCCATCCCTGAGGGACCCCCCTCACAGACCGCCATCCCTGAGGGACCCCCCTCACAAAGCCCCATCCCTGAGGGACACCCCCTCACAAACCCCCATCCC
The DNA here is from genome assembly GCF_017590135.1 of Pyrgilauda ruficollis. Lineage (NCBI taxonomy): Eukaryota > Metazoa > Chordata > Aves > Passeriformes > Passeridae > Pyrgilauda > Pyrgilauda ruficollis. The sequence continues at coordinate 8,876,844 of NW_024527044.1, forward strand.
TGAGGGACCCCCCTCACAGACCGCCATCCCTGAGGGACCCCCCTCACAGACCCGCCAGCTCTCAGGAACCTCTCCCCACCGTGCCCCCAGCCCTGAAGGATTCTCGCTCACAGCCCCCCCAGCCCTGAAGAGCTCACAGCTCTCTCCAGCCCTAAGGGACCCCTGCTCACGGCTCCCCCAGCTTTGAGGGACCCCCCGCTCAGAGCTCCCCCGGCTCTCAGGGACCCCGCGCTCCCCTCCAGCCCCTCAGGGACGCCCCAGCCGAGCCCCCCCCCACGCCGCCGCTCCAGGGGGCTTCCCCCGGACTGTACCATTCCCGCCTTACCCGGCCCACGGGCTGCCGCGGGGGGGTGAGGTCCGGGGGGGGTGTGTGTGTTACCGATCTCCCACCTTCCTCCCCCTCTCCCCGTGCGTGGTACGGTCCTCTCCTACCTCTCGGCGCCCTCACTTCGCCCTCCCGGCGGAGCCGCGAGTGGCTGGGGGGGGAGCCATAGCCGCTGCCTCGTCTTCCCGCTCCGTCCGCCCTCCCCTGCTCCCCCCCCACAGGCCGGACACAGTTGGTTTATTCCGAGAAGCCGGCCGGTCTTCTCCCCTTAAACCGCTGGGTCTCGCACGTCTTCGGCCATTTCCGACCGAACCGGCGGAAGTTGCCGAAGTGGCGGCGGAACTTAACGAAGAGAGGCGGCGATAGGCGAAGCGGGGGCGGAGATAGGCGAAGCGGGGGCGGAGATACCCGAAGGGTTGAGGGCGGGGAGCAGCGAGACTCTCGCCTCCGGAACCTGCCGGGAACAGCCGAAGCTTCCCCCAGCTCGGCTCTCGGCACTGCGCACGCGCGCCGCTCCCGGCAGTGTTTTCCCGCCTAAAAGGCAGGCGCGCGCCCCCCGTCCCTCACACCCTCCGCTCCCCTCATGGAGGAGCCGCCATGTTGGCTGTGTCCGATTTTGCCTCGAAGGGGCAGCCGCAGCCCGGCCCTGTGGGCAAGCAGCCCTGTGTGGCCCCCTAAAACCCTGTCAAGAGGATCCCGCTGGAGCTCAGACAGTCCATGCAGTGCTGTATGTCCCCCAAGAACCACATGAGGATGCCTCTATGGAGCCCCATCATGCCTCAGCCCTATAGTGATGTGGACGCAATGGTTGCCACTGGCCGGCTGAGAGACACCCAGATGCCTCCTGGTAAAAGGGGTTAGGAAAACAACTGTATTGTGGGAAACTGATCAGCGGATACTAAAATACCACTATGGTTTGGAGTTTGTTACAAAATAACATCCAGATCCACACTGGAGGGTTGGCGTGAACAGCATTGGTGGTTAAATGTTGTGAAGTCAGAGGAGCCATGTAGAAATAAGTGAGTACCAAACATAGCATGCAACAGATGGTAACTGAAGCAAAAGAGGGAGGGGGGGAAAGCAATGAAGAAATAGAGGGAGGGAAAGGCAAGTAACAGTGCCACCATCTTCTTGCAACCAAACCACGTCGCACGGGTCCAGTCCTCTGTTTATGCATTCTAATTTTATGTATTAGGAGCTCCATGAAAGGCATTTGTATCTATGGCAATCAAAACCCACACCAAAACACACAACATGATAACTTTGGGGGAATTAGAGAGTTTTTCACAGGAAGAAATGGGGGTTTATCTCCAGGAGTAAAGAGGGTGGTGTGTTTCTGGCCAAAAAGCTCCAGGAATTTCAGCTTTAATAAAACATGAGCACTTCAAAGCAGAAAAAAAACACTTTTCCATCATTCTGCACTTTTTAACAGTCATTTACACATGTGTAAAGAATGCAAGGAGAAACTAACTTTTATTCTGAGATGAAAAACCAGTGAGGGGTGAGGCGGGGGCACAGGTCTGCCCTTTGATAAACAATAAAAAAATCCAATCTCGCCGCAGGGAACGTGCTGTATGGAAGGGCAGGAATAGGTACTGCAGGTTCAAAGGCTCAAAGGAGAAACAATACTTTTTATATTTTATCAGGACAAAAATTTAAAAAAGACTATGACTGTGGCACACTATAAAGGCTAAATTAACATTCAAATCACTGAACACACCCACGTTGTCCTACCACACACATCTGTTCCCACTGTGCCACGGCTCGGGGTTTTGTATTCCACCCTGATCTACTTGGAGCTCTGCAGGAAGAAATAGGAGGACAATCATTCCCTTCAGGTCCTCACCGAGGAGGAAACACCAGTGGAGAATGTGCACTTCAGGGACAACTCTGGAGAACAATTCTTCTCCCAGCTCCCAAAAGAAAAGGAGCTGTCAGGATCAGTAGTTGGTCTGGCAAGTCTCCCTTTCAGGAAGCACTATCGAGGCTATTACAGTTTATACTGACAGAGACACCTTCAGATTTAATACCCTTCTCTCTGTGTTTCCCCTTCTTCCTCTTACAGGAATTGGTTTTAAAGAGGAGTTTTTAGCTTCCCTTCTACCAAGTGAAAAATCCACTTCTCCTCTGCCTTCTGCTTATCCCAAAAGAAAAACTACTGTATTCAAATACCCTAATTTCCCACCTTTTCTGCCATCTGGGCTTTTATTTCTCATATGGATGTAAAATTTCCACATCAGAAATGGATCCTAAAGGGCAGGGTCTATAATCTATGATGAAGAATTATTTAAACAAGAAAATAAGTTGCCAATAAAGTTGCTCGACACTTTCCTGGCAAGGAAAAGCCTTTCACTCCTATCAGCTTCCAAACCTGTTTTCCCAAAGGAACAGACTCAATTCACACTGCCAATCCTGTTAGAGACTTGGAAACTCCATGGTGACCTTGAGTTGAAGCTGACAGGGTAGAGGACTAAAAACACTAATCTTACTGTAGGGAAGCGTGCAAATGTAAAGCACGGCCACCTAAAAAGCAGCCACAGTTTAGATCTTGGCCTTCTGTTCAACCTTTAGGAAGAAATTCTTCCCTGTGAAGGCGGCGAGGTCCTGGAATAGAATTCCCAGAGAAGCTGTGACTGCCCCAACCCTCCAAGGCCAGGTTGGAGATGGGGCTTGGAGCAACCTGGGATGGTGGAAGCTGTCCTTGCCCATGGCACTGGAGGAGCTTTAAGGTCCCTTCCAACCCAAACCAGTGCGGGATTCTGCTGACAGAACGACTTCTTTAGACACCTCTGTATCATTTCAGGCTGGGAACCTCCCTTATATTTATTGCCTTTCAAGTTACTCTACACTTGGCAGCTGCAGCTGAATGCCATCACACCTTTGTGTCCTCTCCATGTAAGTGGTCCCCACTTCCCCTCTTTTCCTTACCCCCACCACATTCCCTCTTCCTCAGCCACTTCCTCCTAAGCATGGCTTGCATCCCGGTGTCTCCAATCTGCTCTAAATTACATTGAGTCATTGCAGGCAGGTATTAAGGAGTTTCAGAGCCAGCTAATGCACATTTCCATGGCACTCTTCCATGGCCTGAAATAAACCTCAGAAAAACATGGAACATGGCAGGGAGAACCCTGAGCTTCCATCTTTTCCCTGCTGCAATCCTTTTGCTACATCTTTTTTAATCTCTTTCTCCTCCTTTCCACAGCAGACGGTACCAAGGTCGGACCATCTGCGGATTTTACAAGTTCCATGGAATGTTTTCAGACCGCACTCTTAACCTCAGACACTCCTATCGGATTTCATAGGATTCAGCCACTTTTTAGCCCCAGGGTGCTGTAGGTGCTAAATAGATTATCTACATCTCTCAGCCACTATGGAACAACTACACAGCAAAGCTCAGTTTTTAATCCTGCTGAGACTCCGACTGCTTTTGGCCATCAGGTATCCCACAGCTTCACGAGAGGAAATGTTAATCTGGAATGCTGGCCAAACTCCAGTTTAGGTAATTATATTCTGACAATTTACATTTTCCCTGCAGTTTTTTAATGGATATGGATTTTTTTTTTTCTTCCCTTACTTTATGACAAAAAGCAGTGGCCTGGTCGTGCTCCTGCTGTTGGAGCAGCTGCCAGGCTTTGCAGCTTAAGTAGCTGCATTTCAGTGGTAGGTAAAGGCATCTTAGTACAGTTAAATAAAACCCTTTGAAGACCCCATGGGCACGAGGAGTATTGTGACAATGCACCCCACTGCTGGCCATAAAGCATGGCAAGGGCTGGAACATGAAATGAAACACCCAGGTGCAGTATCTCCTGGCAGGAGCAGGAAAGGAAAAGTCAGCACAGGAATGGACACACAGACCCTTCCCTCCCAAGTCCTAATTCTGCTTTGGACCCGGTGCAGCCCCAGCTGGGATCCAAAGAGCAAACACAATGAACTGTCAGCATCCTGCACAGAGGGACCAGCTCCTGACAGCAAAAGAAAATAAGCTTATAAAAGTAGTGGAAGCTTTTGGCAAGATCCTGGAGGACACTGCCTGGTGCTTAAATGGGATGAGGAAAAGAAATGCCTGTTCCCTTGTTAATGAGGCACAGTTACTGGTTTTATTTCACCTGGCTTTGTGAAAGAATCACTGGGCAAGAAATGGGGTAGAAGCTTTTGTTTGGGGTGGATTATGGATCACACTTTGAGTATGTAGAATTGTGCTACCACATGCTTGATTAAGGACAAACATTCTAGATAAATTAATTAAATGGCTGTATTATCACAGAATCATATAGTGGTATGGGTTGGAAGGGACCTTAAAAATCTTGTTCCAACCCCATTACCACAATGCCTTGTTTATAAAACCATTCATAACCACTCTGAGTTCTTTTCTTCACAAGAAGCTTTCTAAAAGGCTCTTTTTCTTATTTCAGCAACAATTCTTTAAGCTTTGAGAGATTAAGACAGTGGTGACAAATAAAACAAAATAAAATCCATGAGATTCTGGATGGATACAAACACGTGTAGCTTTCCCTCCTTCCCAGATCACTGTCAACTGAAGGCTGTTACCAGTACTAGGTGAGTATTTTTCACAAGTAGTTTGTTGATCAAAATATGCTTTTCCCCATGCCCAAAGTGATCAGAAATTAATTTCAGTGTGATGGGTCACTCCTGGCTTTGGGGGAGCTGGACGTGGTGGGAGAGGGTAAAGGTAGAGCAGGTTTCCCTCCCCTTGCTCTGTAACAGCTCACAGTAATTCTACACCAATCCAGCATCAAAAGAAATTATCTAAAACATATCTAAATAGAATTTATCTACAGAAATAATTTCTAAAATCCTATTAAGAAGCTTCCATATTGCAATACTCCTGGAAATTCCATGGACTTTTAAGAAAGATGGAATCCAAAGCAGGAAGCGGCAGCCCAGCCTGGTGACAGCCAAGCAAAACTCTGACTGGATCTTGGCAATGGCTGAGCAATGGCACAAAATACCAGCACTGCCTCTCTCCTCAAGGCTCCGTCCCCTTCCAAACCCTGCTGCACTGGGGAATCAGCTGCATTTCTGGAAAATTCCCTTGAATTCTTGGAGTATTACAGCTAACCATGCTTCCCCTTCATCTCAGCACAGATGCTTTGAAGTTTTCCAGAGATACCCAAGGAAGAAGACACATCCAAATACCTAGACTAGCCCCAAACTCCACCCTGGAACAGATGGTGGGGTTCTGAACACAGACACATCTGGTAACCACTGGTATGAAAAAGCTGGCAGGCATCAGCTTATTCTGCTCTACTAAATATTTCATCATTTGAACTATATTTAACCAGAAGTTAAAAAGAAACAATCGTTTTGCTTGTCTATAACATAATCCCCAAACACTACATATTGTAACTATGGCATAGCTCAGGCATTACACTCTTATCTACCAAGAGCACTTTTTTTTTTTTTTAATTAAGCACTCAACAGTGTCTAAACTTAAATTAAAAGTGACTGCAAACCAAGCAGTTGGGTAAAGTATAAAAGCATCGTTTTCAGTGTGTGCTTTGTTGCACCAGACTCGAGGCTGTGATGCTCCAGCACTTCAGCTCACCCTCGAGTCCACACAATTTGAGGGGCCTTGACAAGCTGCCAGATTGCTGAGAGTCCTTGAAACAACTGGGGGAGCACAGACTCTGCTCACACAGACCTGTGTATTTAAGCCAGCTGTTCCATTTCTCCCCGGGTCCAGCTTCCAAAATGTAAACCAGGGATAATTCTTCCTTGTCAGGAAAACAATCTGTTAGAAATTATCATCATCCTGTAGTAAAGGCAGCTGGGAAACATGTCTGCAGGTGGCTGGGGAAAACATCCACTCTCAAAGCCCCCAAAAAAGTTAGACCTTCAGCCTGCACACTACCCATGGTCACCCCAAATCCACTCCCAAAACTCCATTTAAATAATCTTTTGGGACATTGTTCCACAGTTCTTTCTGTGAGCTGAGTGAATCATCTGTGTTTGCTAAAAATCCAAAGCGATAGCAGGCATAAAACGATCGTTGTGGATTAGAGTCACTTTGGGAAAAGGCTGTAAAAGGCTGTCTGCTGGGATTGTGCTAGAGGTCCACTGGAGACCCCACCATTGGGTTTGGATGTGTGCAGAGAGCTTTTAAAAATGGCTAGAGAGAAAAAGAAATACTCCCAGGAACTGGTTGATAAGGGAGTCTTAAATTCCAGATATAGAAGGAAGAACAAATACCAACAGTGGGGCCCTGTAAGTCCGGGATGTAAGAGGCAATAGACCTCAGAACAAAACAGGCACTGAGCAAACGAGGTGATTCTGCGGGAGACTTTTGGCAAATAGTGAGGATGCTGTAATAAAAGCCACTTGTGATCACTCAATTCAAGCCTGTTTTCCACAAATTGACTCAGTTTAAGCAAAATAAAAGCAGGTCTGCAAGGTTTCCAGTTTCAAAAAGTTGAGGTAATTAAGCGAACTAGTTTGAGAGGCTGAATGGCTGAAAGGCTCCGATGAGAAGACCTTGAAACCAAAAAAGAAAAACCATCTGCCATTTACATCCTGAATAGAGAAAGTGAATAAGAAGCACACGTGGGAAGTGAGGAGAACACGCTGGAGATTGGAGATAGTCAGGGTCAAGCCCCCAGGCTGAACGGAGATGCTGCTGCTGAGTGAAGAGAGCATAGCAGTGAAGGGATGGTGAGCTCTGACATCCCACAGCCACGTCTGAAAGTGCATCTGAAGTTCTCCTATAACCACAGACATCCCAGATTTCCAGTGTCCCTCTGGAGTCACAGAGACCTCCAGGCACAATATCCCTAAGGACAGAGGACGGGGAAGACTCAACTCTCAATTGCAGACAACACTGGAGAACTGAGGCGGAATCAGAACATAAAAAGCGTGGAAATCCCGAGCACAAAGTGCCCATGAAATCTAAGTTACACCATGCTAAAATAGCCTGGCACCTGTCTTTGATAAAATAACCATGGCCTCCTGACAAAAAGGCACTTGGTCTTATTTATTGGGATTTTAGTAAAGCAACCAGAAATCTGGGGACTATTTGTAAATGGGGAAAACGGGGATCGATAACGAGAATGCCGGGATCGATAATGAACACTCGTGTGCCTTAAGTGCTGCAGGTTTTTTAAAAAGCACCCTACAATGATAAATAACAATAAATAATTGTCAACATTTTGAGCACAATCTATATCAAGGCCTAACTTTACTATACAAAAGGCTTTAAATTTTAAAAAATAGATTTCTAAGTAGCACAGGCCTGCCACCAAAGCCAACCGCTAAAATAAGGAAGCAGGTGGCAGCTGCTGCTTTTTCCCAGCTCAGAAGGTACTTCCTCCTTTCCACAGTTCACCCAATTCAGTTATTAGTGCATTTGAAATAGCAAAAACCACTGCAAACTGAATCAGAATGAAAAGATTTCTTAAAATGTAAACCTTCCATTTTTTTTTTTTCATACCTGCAGGATTCTTAAGTGTATTTGCAAAAGCGCAGGACCAGAAATCCAGAGTCTGAGCCCTTAATACTGAAGCCAATCACATTGCATAATCCCATTAATACATTTATCAGGCTCCATCTTCACAGCAATCAGGTTTTTAGCCATTTACACAATTCCCATTAGAAGGCTCTTCAAGCACCTCCCTTGGTTTGAAGCTATTCTGCTCTTTTCCAGCCTAAACTTTTTCAGAGCCTTTTGTTCTTGTGCCAGAATTGTCATTTAACTTAAAGAACTCTTCTCCCTCTGTGGTATTTACACCAGTGTATTTATAGAAAAGGAATCTAATTTTTCTCTGCCTTTTTTTTTGTCACCACCTCATCATCCAGGTTCCTTTAATCATTTTGGGAGCTGGATTCCCCGTTCTCCAGATCATTTCTAGCAGATGCCCTTCGCTGCACCTTTTCCAGCTGGAATCAATCTTTCTCCTATGGACAAGGAATGCAGAATGCATTTTAAGCCATGCCTCACTAAAACCTGTTGCAGTGGCATTCGCATTTCTTTGTCACCAGTGGGAATAATTCAGCTGACAAATGTGATCCCAGACGTATCTTTATCATCAGGACATCAGAATTATCCTATGGCTGATTATTACATCCCAATTCCCACACAGAACCCCCAGCTTTCTTTCAGAGTTTGCATTACAAGAACTCATATTTGCTTACAGACAAGTGGTCCCAAAGTCAGTCATTCTTCTCCTGGGATCTCCTGTTTTTCTTCTTTTGATGACACCTCCAAATTCCATTAATTTCTGCTCTATCATTAGTCAATACCTTGATTAACACCAGGCTTGAGACCAGTCTGTGAGGAACACTATTGCTAACTTGCCTGCCAATCCTTCTTCAACCATTCTGCCTTTTCTGCCTTTAATACAGGATTTATTGTTGCAAAACAGGAGGAAAATACTTCAATTCTGATTGATTTAAATTTTCTTGCTTTGCATTTTTTGGGTTTTTCGTTTTCTTTAATGAAAGGCTGATTTTTGCTTGTGGAGAACAACAAAGGCATATTTCTTCATAAATGAGGCCTTTGCCTGAACTGCAAGGCTGTCCTATTTTTACAGTTGGGCATCTGTAAAAATTAATAAATTATGCAAGTCAACACATTTTATGTTAAAAATGGTAAATGAAGTTTCTTAATGACTAGTCTTTTTCATTGTACTTTGGATTTATGTCACAAATTTAAAAAACAATGAAAAAGACATGTCGAACTTGTAGTTAAATAAAATTAAGCTAAATATGCTGAATACATAGTTTAAATTAAAACAAACTGGTTTATTGCACAAAGAAATTCTGCAACCTATAAATAGAACAAACTTCTACCTATTCAGCATGTCTTCAGGTTTCCAGAACTTGAAACAAAATTAATTTCTATTCTCATGCAAAGGAAGAGCTGATGCGCAAGTAAAATGAAAAGTGGCAAAAACCACTTGGCTAAACATTTTCTTTAACCTACCTGTCAAGGAGAGGACACTCACACAACCCAAACACAGCCACTGTCCTCCTCCCATCTCCTTTTTCCCTCCCCATAAATCCCTGCCTGCACTGGAACTGCAGAAAATCATGGGCTGACACCACCACGACACCAACCACAGACTGCAAGCTTTCCTGGTGCAAGTGCAGCCAAACAGAGCTCAGGGAGAGGGGCAGAGCGGAGAATAAACATGGGAATCACTCCTCCAGCTGCTGTGGGGAGGGTTTGACCCAGCTCTGCACATGCACTGCACAGATCAGGAGCTGTCTCAGCAAGCATTACCTCAGTGTCAGCCTTACAAAGTTTCTTCAGCTTCCTCATCAGAGAGGAAAGCAGAGAAAGTGATGACATTGTCCAAATCTTCATTCACCAGTCCTGAAGCACTCTGAGATCCTCCAACACGTGGCAATGCTTTTGTTTAATCAATACCACTATTGGCTCCCAAGAGTGCAAGAGCAAACAACCATTTGCCCTTCCAATTACAGCAAAAACCACTACGTATGTTGAGATTTAAACTCAATCAAATTTAAAGATGAAGAAAAATCCTCCCTTTCTCCCACTACCAGTGACAGAACAATGCTATGCATGCTATGCTCTGCCTTTTTTTTTTTTTTTGGTAATTAAAAATAGACTGAACTTTAGGAGTGTTATTGCACTTGAAGCAGTAGAATAAAGAGCATCATAAAAAGATGCCACTGGGATCGGTTGAAGCCAAGAAAATTGAAAACATTCCGAAGGAACGAAGCCAAAAACACAGAACCAGATTTAAACTTGGTGTGTGCTGTGGCAGGATGCCAGGGGAAGCAGAACCTGCTGGGGGAGTGTGGAGAGGGAAGGGCTGCTCCCTGCTGCAGCCCATGGATCAGGTGTGATGGGCCAGGTAATGGGGTGGCACAGCTGGCACAGCTGGGGGAGATCGGTGAAGTAATGCCACTGCAACCTGCTGGGCTGTGAAACATTCTCATCACATTAAGCCATGGCATTAATAAACATTGAGCTGTAATCCACCACTTGCAGTCTTCAAAGAGCTCTAAACCCAATGACTAATTCTCACAACCACCTCCTTAGGTGCAGGAACTGTTTATAAAAATGAGAACAAAGGCAAAACTGTGAAGTCATTGGCCACAGCTCCTAAAAAGCAATTTTTGAAACCAGAGGAGCACAAGGCTCCCAGTGACACAGCCCCCTCAGTAGGTGGAATTTGCCTCGGTGTTTCTTTGACAGCAGGACACATCTACAACCTAAAACACTTGTCCCCAAACCTGAAACTTCTCATATGAAGTTACTGCTGTAATGTGTGTGAGACTGATTTTGTATCTTCTCTGTGCAGGCAGGGAGCAGCAGAGGAAGTAAAATGGGTGAAGTGATGCTACAACGGAGATCAACAGGAGGTTCTGACCACTAAACTTGCATTTCAGCTGATATGGTTTAACCAAGGAAAAAAAGCACCTAGCTAAGCCTCCTCACTAAAAGGTTAGTAAATCACAGTTCTTAGATTCTCTTCTTCATCTGGTTTTCCTCCAGCAAGTAAAATTTCCTTAAAATTTACAAGAAGGCTTTGAAACAGATTCAGGTTTATGGCAAACTCTTGGAGAAAAGATGCACAGAGCATCTCTGTTACCAATGCTCAGCTCAGCGGAGATCTCCAGAGGAGGCCAGAACTAAAAAATATCTTAACAAAATGCCAGAAACAAGAATAAGTTACTAAAGGGAAAACAAACCCAACGCACTTGTGTTTCTAAGCACCTCAACAACGTTATCAATAAGCCCAGATGCAGCCTTTCCACAAAAGCTGCAGTGACAATCGATTCAAATGGATGGCACTTCTGTAATGCCCCTATTTGACTCTCTCGAGCTGAAGCAGATAAAAATTCAAAGATTTGACTTCCTTGGTATTTTTATGTTAATCTGCACAGCTTTAGGGAAATTGTTGCGACTCGACTCCAATTCACTCCGTGCAGTCAGAGCCATTCAAGTACCTACCAGCAATTTTCATACCCCTCAAAGTCTATCTCATAAACTGTCATCAACCCAATGCATTATCTTTCCTGAAAAAATCTGTCAGGAGCACCAGGCAGGCTCCCTCTCGGTTCAGATAAGCAGAGCAGACTGACTCAGGCTCTTTTTTTTTTTTTTTCCCTTTCATCCCGATTTGTATTGTCTCCTTTACAATTTATTTTCCTGTACAGCACAAGATCAGGCTATGTATATGTATAATGAGTGTGCAAGGGACAACGAGAGAAAGAAAGTGGTTTTAATCTCCACCTATCCCTTTAACAGTTCCTTTTGCTTCATCTTTTTGGAGATATTTTAGCATTAAATTCAATTGAATTCTCCCTTTCTCTTGCTTTTGTTGAAAGAAAACAACAGGACACGTGAGAAACCCAGGTAGGAGGAAATGCTTTCCTGATCTGGAGCACTTGGACTTGCTCAAACCTTTTGCTGTGTTTCTGCAGAAAGCAGACAAGCAGCTACACCTCATTCCGGGCTACTTTTGCCCAAACTGCCACTGCATTTAAACTGAAAACCGGTTTTATTGCAAATAGAGATGGGCATCCACGGGTCTGAGGTGTGCCACAGCAGTGAAGGGCCCCGCTCTGGCTCCCGTGGAGGGATCCTATGGAACAGCTGGAAGATCTCCCTCCCTCCCTCCTGGGGGACTGTCTGGTATCCACTCACGCAGCTGGAGCTCCACCCCACCCCGAGGCTCTGTGAGTACCCGGGCTATCCCTCCCGCCGGTTTTTCGTGAACTTACACAACCTCCATTACCCTTCAGCCCAGTGTCTCTTTGTCAGGCTTGCCTGAAACAGGCTGGCAGGTTCAGAAGTTGTTGGGGTAGCACAAACACAAGGGGTGATTTTGGGTGAGACTGGGGCTCATTTTGTAAGAAAACAACACAGATGTTGTTTTTTATGTCATGGATCTGAGCAGAGATCCCAAGCGGTGAAACAACCTAGAGATTTAGATGTAACCACGCAGAAAAATCAGTATTTGGATGAACCGGGGAACAGCCAAATATCTAAAATACCACACTGATAAAGAAACTCCCAGCCCAGCTTTTTGGCATCAGCCAGCAGCAGAATGACTGCCATGGTCCCAGGGCAGCTGAATGCCACCAGAACCCTCTCAGCAGTCAGAGATTGCACCACGCTTCCAAATGTTTCACCAACGAGCTTGGGGTTGCACCACAGACACAGGAAGATCAGAGCTGAGCTGGACCTAAAGGTCCATCCCTTTACTCCAGGCTGCACAAAGTTTCACTTCAGTCATTTTCTTCCATAAATCCACCCAAGATTCACCAGGGTTTCTTCAGATTGTGGCTGTCAGGCCCAGGTCAGTGACAACCCAGGTAGAGCAAAAGCTCTAACTCATCAATCCTTTTAATTCTTTAAGCCTCTCTGCACCACCATTGTGATTATGTTTTCCTTGTAACAAGGCCTTCAAGGCAACATGAAACACAAAAAAGCAAGGAGCAAAAATGTCCTCAGGTGGTCAAAGATTCATTACAACAGACAGAAACACTCCCTTTAACCTCTCTCCAGCCCCCACTTAATTGAGCAGCCTGATAAATTGATGAATTACAGTGAAATGATCTTGCTGTGATGCCTCTTGCTGATGAATGAAGAATATCCTGCCAGAGTCTCCTGGTTTCAGGTGATGGATTTGAGCCCAGGCTGCAACACAATTCCTTGTGACTGACAAGCTCAGCTATTTGCACTCTTAATCTTGATAATATTTGATTGAATAAATCCAAGGTCATCATTTCCCAGGTGGATAAATTACTCAAAATATCACCAACCCTCCAATTACTTCAAACTGCATTAACAAAAAAAGGTGAAGAATATTCACATAAGAGCTGCTGAGATTTCAGCCTCATGGCTGGGAAATATCTACAACCCAAAACAAAGCTTTGCTGGAGCATGAACGAGCAACTGTGGAGTTCCATTTGTCATCTCACGGCCCACAGCCCTTTTCCTGCAGCCCTCAAACCTCAGGGACTCAAACCCCTGGGGAGTAACATTGCTCATGTTCAGTCACAGCCCAGCAGATTCTTTCTTTTTTTGTGTGAAGTTTGATGGGAAGCAGCTTGGCTGAACTGGAGTGATTTCAAGACGTGGGAAGCTGGGAAAGGATAACTATTAATTGGCATAATTTTCTTTCAGCACATACAAACACTTTCTAATAGAGGGAAACATTAAAACTCCCATACTTGAGCTTTAGTGAACAGTTTGGGGATGCAACCTGATTTTCCCTTCCCATCTTCTTCAAGAGGCAAAAATGGGAGCAAAAACTTCTGCACCTTGGTTGCACAGAACTTTCACACAGATCTCTGCACAGCATCAGCTGGATCGAAAGATGGTGTGTCATTTGTGAAATATTCCAGTCCTTTATTGTGCAAGCTCCTAATTATTAATGTCTAGGCTCCGTATTTCTGCAGTGAGATTTATGATGTAGCTCAAGGTGGTGGATTTGAACTAATTTTCCCTCAAATCTACAGATGGGAAACCACAGAAGTGCTTTTTATCCCCTCAACTTCTGTAGTCTCTGGTGCAGAAAAACCCCAAAGAACAAACAAACCCCTCGAAAGAGGAATCTGAGGTGAAAATTATCCCTCTCTGCCTCCACCACTACCACAGTGGCATAAATGTCTTTTAAACAGCTCCACATGTCCCTTGAGGGCAATACAGACAGATTTCAGCAAAATCTCACTCTTGTGTCTGTTTTCAGGGGATATAAACTGCACTACTGCAGGCCTCCTTCCATCCCACTGAGGCTTTTCAGGTGCAGAATGAGGACTGCAGCAGCAACAGAACACAGCTGGTGCCCTGGGATCAGGAGAAAAGAGGCAACTGATGCAAAAGCCAGTGGCCACATGTAACCCTTGTGGAGGGAGCCAGAAGTTGTCCCCGTGGAACAATAGCAGGAAATGCTGTTACTGAGCTGGCCTGTCACAGAGCTGGGCATGGAAAAGTCCTGCAAGGGAGAAGCAGAGAACTTCTGGGCATAACGGGTTTCACTTCTTCATGTGATTCCCACAGCAAACTGAAGGGAAAAGACTTAAGCCTTGAAATTAAGATGGTTTTGGAGGTAAAAAGCATAGTTGGAGAGTCAAATGAAGTTAATCCATTTTTTCTCCAAGGATACCATACATTGGAAAAGCACATAGAGTGAGCAACCAGCACCTGGACTGGTGGCACACGCTGCTCTTACCGGTCTAACAGGGCTTAAAACAAACAGCTTCTGCTCCAGAAAATACTCACATTTATATATTCACATAAATATATATGTACATATAGACATGCTAGGCACATGCAATAATAAACCCACAACATCTTTTGGCTCCAGGATGTGGGATTAAAAAAAATAATAAAAAAAAAATTAAAATAGCAGTCTGCAGGTGCTGCAGCAGAAGTTGCCTTAGAATAAGCACTGCTGGTCCCAGTGAGTTATAGGTGCTGGCAAGAGGCAGGATAATGGGATTTCACCTTGTTTGGTTCCCTCTGAGGTAACTGCACTCTTATCAGGAGATGCAGGATATGAGGCTCTGACACTGCTCTGATTCATGCTCTGGAATCAAGCAGACATTTGATGGCATCTGCATTGCTGACTCAATTGCCTATCTTCAGTGCTGATCTTGTTGGTGCTGGGAAGAGGGGTTGGGAGGGAAAAGTGCTCCTGTAGCCTGCATGCCACGGCTTTGCTCTTTGCCTTAGGGCCTCACTGGTAAAAATAGGCAAAAAAAGAAAATAAATGTGTTCCTGCCTCCATCCCTCATCCACCAAGGCAAGGCTTTCAGCTGGTTTTCTCCATCCAAACTTGGCAAAGCAACTTCAAGGAAAAAAGGGAATTCCAACTGCTCTGTTTTCAGAATATACTTGAAATGAAAAGAAAGTAAACCTTGCCCCATCTTCTCCCTGCACTTTAGTCCCAGCCAGTCTTGGAAAAAGGTAGAAGACAAATATTTTTTTGTTGAGGCTCATTCTACCTCCAAGTAGTTGCTTCCAAAGTCTGGATTTATTTATTTTTTAAAGTTTCAGCTCTGGCACATCTAATTTTTTTCATTCTGGGGAATAAACAAGAAGAGCAGCAGCCCAGCAGGTGATGAAACAGATTCTTCTCCAACTCTACAAGTAGAAAGTTGAGACCAAGAAGGTGACAAGGAAGATAAATGAACACCTTAGAGGATGCTGATCACACATGGGAGTGGTGATTTCCAGCAACCTCTGCCTCATCTGGTGCTCTAGCAACCCTTGGCGAACATTCACAGACCCAGCACTGAACAATCCCAGAACAGGGATTGCTGCTCCTGGTCTCTTCTTGCCCTGCCTTCACCACCAGAGCTGTGATGGATGTGGTTCCTCAGCCTCTTCTTCTCACAGGCAGGGGCTCTGACACCTTCTGTGCTTAAACGTGAGTGATTTAGCAAGAAAGAAAATCTACAGATGCATTTTGTAGAATCATACAAACATGTGGTGGCTTGTGTTGGAAGGGAACTTAAAAGTTCATCTCATTCCAACCCCTGCCATGGACAGAGACACCTATCACTAGACCAGGTTGCTCCAAGCCCCTCCAACGTGGTCTTGTGTGGAGGTTCATCCTCATGGCATGACCCAGGATGGGCTATCCATGTTGGACAAGGATAACATGGGAGAGGACTCTCTATGCCTCATGTCCCTTTTGATATTTTACTCATCAAGGGTGCAAACAGGACCTCAGGGGGATCATGCTGAAGGTCCTCTGCTGTCCTGGTGGAGCCACTGGGCAAGAGCCAGAGCCTTCCCCTTGCAGCTCCTCCCAGCCTGGCTCACTGGAGCCCCCACTCTTGGCATACACACCATCCACACTGGCTCTGGAGACCTCTGGGATGATCCAGACATTCCCCACATGCTGCTGAGGCAGCCAAGACCAGGCCTATCTTAACTCCCACCCTCCCACGTGGCCTGTGGCAATGGCCCCACCAAATCCAAAACCTGAAAGAGCCAGAGGATTTACAGCAAACCAGAACAGGCCCGGGGCTGACAGCCTCGATGCCCAGCGCCAGGGCTAAGCCTCCTTTCCAGGGAAGTCGTGTCTCATCAAGCCTTGGCTGAGCACTGGCCCAGGCTGGGGCTTGCCCAGCTTCCCGGGGCAGCCTGGCTGGTGACTAATTACACATGACTAATAATCACCTCTTCCCTCCATCATGGCACTTCTGCTGGCACCCACTTATTTGGCACAAAGCTCCTTGGGTTCCCTTCCCTCCGCAACCCCACTGCTCCACAAAACGTGGTCAGAACTGGTCCAGAGTCACCAGGGATGGACAAGGAGCCTCTCATCAAACCTCCAGGTTTTTGGGAGCTGCCTCCAACTACAACCACCAGCAGCTGTGCCTGTCTCCAGGTGTGCCAAGCAGCCAACCTGTGCATTCCCATTTGGAGATCCACTGAATTTGCCCCATCCCACTTCATCTCTATTGTTTAATTAATCACAAACAGAAATTCAGGGGAGGGCAGCTGCTCTAGGACAGCACACAGCCATTAAATAAAATATAAACACCTCATCCATACTTAACATCAGGTTTGATCTACACTGTTTTCCTTTCCTTTTCAAGGTGATTTGCAACTTCTTGGGTTACATTTTGGAAAGGGGAGGGCCGACTTACTGCGTAATCTCATTTTTGATCTATTATTAAATCCCTGCTTTCCTTTTTCTTTGTTTTTTTTACCCTTTCTCTAGGAAGCCAGAAGCCCCAGCAGGAATTACAGCCAGAAAGGGAGGTGATCTGTGAAATGAAAGCTGCAAGAGAAAGAATTGCTTGGGCTTTTGTTTGAAATTGTCAGTTTTCTGATTTTTGGTTGGAAGAAATTTCAGACTGGCAAACCAAGGCCAGAGCCAGGACTCAGTGGAAGTCTGGGACAGGACCACAGCACATGAGGAGAGAGGCAACCAGGAACTTCAGATTTTTAACCATTTTGATACCATCTGAAGGTGGATCCGTTCCAAAGGCCATGCTGGAGATGCATCAGGGCTGATGAGTGATTTTCATCACCCTTTTTGCCTCATTCCAGCCCCTCTGCATCTCTGGCAGCAATTCCTCCTTCTGCCACATTTCAGAAATAAGGAGTTTCTCCTCCTTTGGCACCACGACACGCTCCCACCTCCCAGCCAGACGAGTCAAAAGCAAGCCTGGCTTTGCTGCCAGCTCCTGCTGAGAGCTGGATGCTCCCCTCACCACCCTGGCCACGTGGCTGGCCAGCAAATGGTCCCCTTGTGGAGCCACATGGTCAAACTGGGTCCCCCAGCTCCCCAGTGAAGCCTCTGCTCTGATATTTGGAGTGGACACAGGCTCGTACAGAGATCATCCACTGCCCCAGAGAAGGGCAGATGCTCTTTAACATTTCAAATGAATTAATTAGTTTAACAATTTCCTGTTAATTTCCTACCATAATCATTGTTTTGTTAACTAATAGGAACAAAGCTATCATTTAACCACTAGGAATGTGACTCAGTGACAGTCACAGCCACCAAAGCTATTTTTTTGGGAAAATAATAGTTTTTAAAGTGCCTTTGTTTTTAAAGAGTGGCCCACGCAAGCAGCTGAGGGTTTTGCAGGTGAATTGGGCAAGTTCAGACTCATCCTGAAGGAAAAAGCATCCCTGGGCCACATTCCATAGAAAACTCTGATTTTTCCAGAGGAATACAGGAAGGGCAGGGATGTGACACAGCCCAGAGAGCAGCTCCATCTCCTTCTGCAACTGCACATCCCAGTACCTCCTCCCTGGAAAATCCAGGGGATGGCTGGGGAAGAAACCCAAAAAATGGCACATCTGGAAAGAGCCATCCCTGGCTGGGAGTAGTCAGCAGATGTGAACATCCATCTGACAACCACCAGTGCCCACCACTCCTTGAGCATCTGAAGGGCCACCAGGACCTCTCCTGGTCCTGCAACAAGAACCACAAAACTTCTGCTTGACCATTTCCAGGCAGCTGCTTCCAGGACCCACCAGAGACCAACTATAGATACAATAAAAACAAATGCTGACATGGGACTAGAAACCCTTTCCTCATTCCCGAGGGAGACAGAGAAACAGAAGAAATGAAGGAAGCAGTTGTGAACCTTCAGCTCCAGCTCACCCAACAGTCACAAAATCCTTTTTGGGATCCCCAGTGACCAAATCACAGCTGCCACAAAAACTGACGTCGGTGATATAGGAGCAGATGTTCCCTCACCTTCATATTTTTGCTGGATATGACTGATTCAAGTTTCTGGGCACAAAACCAGTTGGAAAGAGCCTGTTCCCAGAGATGTATGTCTGCTAAAAACACCAGAGCTGGATGCTACTGTGACATGAGGGATGTATGTGCCACCTCCTTTCTCCACCTCCAGCCTGAATCCCATCCTGCCTTCTCTTAAACTCAGCAAAAAGGAGCCAAACCAAAGCAACTGTCTGCGTTTGGATTTATCTGCTACAAAATGTCAAACTCTTCAACAGGAATTGCAACATTTCCATCCTCCCCCCCTCCAAAGCAGGAAGACTGGTACACAGCAGCCAAAAATGTATCCGAAAAAAGAAAGCAGCCACAAATGGACTGAAGATGGATGTCCCTCTTGGGCAACAAAGGGTCCTGCAGGGGAAAAACCCACCTGAATTTCTCCACATTCCCTTGTGTCACCTCTGAATTTGCTTCCCATGCAACCATTTATATGAAAATGTGAGTGCACGTGTGTCACGCTGTGGAAATATTATGACTAATGGATGGAACCTGTGCAATGTGTCAAAATCTTCCCTCTCTTCCCATGTAACAGCATTTCACAGGCACTTGAGACATCAGCACCTACATTTAATCTGTTTTCTTGTGAGAGGATGGAATGCATGTAATGAATTACAGTGATTTTATGTCTCACCAGTAGATTCTGCGCTGGCATGGCAGCAGAGAAGCCACAGGTTCACCCAGGCAATTGCTATGGGATCAACAGGCTCACATCCCCCCTTACTTATTCTGGAAGAGCACATCAGGGCACAACACATCATTTGATTTTGATTTTTTAATTTATTTTTTTCCTCCTAATACCCCAGGATCAACAGGCTCACATCCCCCTTACTTATTTTGGAAGAGCACATCAGGGCACAACACATCATTTGATTTTGATTTTTTAATTTTTTTTTTTTTTCCTGCTAATACCCCGTTTTCCCCATCTCTGGTCTTTGATGGCACCAGGCTGCATCTCCTCCTCACTCCTGCACACACACAGTGCCCATCCTGCACTGCTGGGACTGCACATGCTCTTCCAGCACGGAGAAAGCTCTTGCCCAAGGTTTCTCTGGGACCATTTACAGTCTCATAACAATGATGTGTACCAGCATCTTCACCCCTGAAATCCCCTCAGCTCCTGCTGTGGACAGCCGCATTCCCAGGATCACTGGGACACAGCTGGGCTCCAGCGCCCGGACCTGGCCAGGTCTGCAGCAATGGGGAAGGGCAGACAAACACCTCAGCACCTTCTGCTTTTAGCAGGGATAAAATTACCCATTTTCCCTCCTTTGCAGCACCTTTCCCTCCCGAGCTGAGCAGCGCTGGCCGCGGAGCCGGCACATCCCCGGGCGGAGCAGAGCGCAGGGCTCCGGCTGACGCACAGCCCTGCCAGGTCAGCCATGCTCACACTTTCCACGTCTGCGGCATCTCAGCCTGGAGCACAAACCCTGCAAAGCCCCTTCCTGCAGCAACCCAGGCGAGAAACACACAGAGAAAAGCCCGAGGGAGGCAGAGGACAGAGCAGCCTCCGCGGGGAGCGAGGTTTGCACGAAGGAGCAGAAGTTTCTTTGCTCGGCCACTGAGGCACATTTGAAGGTGAAGGTTGGACGGGGCTGTGGGGAGCCCAGACTGCCCAGAGCAGAGCGGAACACAAAGAAACCCAGCCCCAGCATGATGAAATACAAGTTTATTTGCTTTAGCTCGGGTCCAACTTCCCTCGCTGGCTCAGGAAAATTTTCTTTAATGCTGTTCTGTCTGGGGGCTTTCGTACAAACCAGGTTTTTAACCAACTCAAAGCACAACTCCAGAGAGATGGCGAGTCCTGAGCACCCCGAGATCCGAGGAACCGGGACCAGAGCACCCTGACTTCTCCAAGTCCTTTTGCTCTGCCCCCCACTCTCTGTCTCTGGGTTCACATCCCAGACACGGAGTTAACGCGGCCGTAGCTGAACCATGAAGGTACCACGACACCGGCGCTGCCGAGATCCTCTTTAAGGGCAGCCAAAACCATTCCTCTGCTCCCGGGCATCGCTGGCCTCCTCTCTGACCATTCCCACCTCCCCTCCCTGCAGGGATTTCTCCTTGTTCCAAAGAAGCCCTTCCAAAGCCTCCAATTTTCCCCATGGCCCAAATTGCCAAACTCGAACGCAACTTTCACGGGGGGCAGAGCAGCCCCCGCCCGCTGTTTCATCGCAGCCGTCACATTAAACCTAATTTATGTTGCACCATCCCGGCGCAGCGGGAGAGGAGCCGCTGCCACCCCAGGGCCACCGGCACGAGTTTCCCACAACTTTGGGGACCTGGATAAAAGCCCACTCCCCCCTCCAAGAAGGCAGCTGCCGGCTCAGCCAGCGTTCATCCCACTGGAAAAAAACCCCAGTCCGCAAACACCCCCAGCCCCAGGGACACGCTCAGCCCCCGGGATGGACATCTCCATCCCGGGATAGGGAGGGGAAAGGAGGAGGAGGATGGGTCCCCTCCAAGAGGGACCATCCCGGGAGGGGCTGGTGCTGCTCCCCGGCTGAGTCCGGGGCGCCCCTCTTGTGGGGCGGGGAGTGATTATAAAGTAGAATAAAATAAAGAAATAAAATATTAAAATTAATAGGGGGAAAAAATTAAAAGCTAAACCAATAAACTAAAAATTAAAATTAAAAAAAAAAAACCCAAACAACAGCAAATAAATCCAATAAAATGACATACCATAAAATGAAATGCAATTAAATAATACCCTGCCGCCCGGAGCGTCCCGGGGAGCAGCGCTTACCTGGCGGAGGGGCCGCGCTGCCCCGCGGAGCTCCGCGCTGTCCCCGCGGCCGCAGCCCGGCGTGCGGAGCCCGCCGAGCCCCCGGCCCCACTCGCTGCATTCTGGGAAGCGGCGCCCAAAAATGGGGGCGCGGTGCCCTCTGGTGGCACCTCCCGCGTGTGGGGTCCCCTCGGGTGGGAAGGGGCGGGGGGGGGACCCGCAGGGTGATTTGGGGTTCTAATAGGATGTGTGGATAAATGTATATCGCTATATGGTTAGGTATGTGTACGTGGTGTTATATACTTTTTAAATTCATATATATATTCATATATATTCATATATGTATGTATATAATTTTATGGATAAGTGGTATGCATATATTTTATGTGTGTATGTATGTAGATATATATATACATTTTATATATATATATTTTTTTTTTTTTAATATATGTTTATGTATGTGTTAGAATCCCAGAATGCTTTGCTTTAGAAGGGACCTTAAACATCACATTATTCCACCCTCCTGCTATGGGCAGGGACACCTCCCACTGTCCCAGGTTGCTCCAAGCCCTGTCCAACCTGGCCTTGGACACTCCCAGGGATCCAGGGGCAGCCACAGCTTCTCTGGGAATTCTATTCCAGAGTCTCACAACCCTCATAGCCAACAATTCCCTGTGTGTATGTATGTATATATATATACATTTATATTTTTTTTAATATATATATGTTTATGTATGTGTAAAAACTTAGAATCCCAGAATGCTTTGCTTTAGAAGGGCCCTTAAACATCACATTATTCCGCCCTCCTGCTATGGGCAGGGACACCTCCCACTGTCCCAGGTTGCTCCAAGCCCTGTCCAGCCTGGCCTTGGACACTCCCAGGGATCCAGGGGCAGCCACAGCTTCTCTGGGAATTCTATTCCAGAGTCTCACAACCCTCATAGCCAACAATTCCCTCCCACTATCCCATCCATCCCTGCCCTCTGGCAGTGGGAAGCCATTCCCTGTGTCCTGTCCCTCCATCCCTTGTCCCCAGTCCCTCTCCAGCTCTCCTGGAGCCCCTTTAGATCCTGGAAGAGGCTCTAAGATCTCTCTAGAACATTCTCTTCTCAGGCAGAACCCAAAACACCTCTGGAAAATAAATGGGAAGCACTGGTTTGGAGAGGAAGGGACAGATGTTGGGGCACATCAGCTGTTGGGGTGAAACTCGTGGCTGGACATGCAAGGTTCAGAGCATTCCCCTTGTGAGGACTTGTTACACACAAACAGAGTGGTCTGTAGTTATAGAAATATATGGATTGATGGGCTGGAAATGTATGGATAAATGGACTGGAAATGTATGGATTGATGGGCTGGAAATGTATGGACTGATGGGCTGGAGGTACCCATGGGTGTTGCAGGAGGATGTGAGACCAGGGTGGGTTTGGGGACTCTGGGTCACAGCCCCACTCCTGACTCTTTCTGCCCTGCTTTTCCCCACAGGCATCTCCTCTCCTCTGTGCCCAGGCTGCCTGGAAAGGTAATTAATGCATGTCAGGTGGGTAATTAATTCATCTAGGGTGGATAATTAATGCAGCTTTGTCGCAGAATCACCTAAATATTAACGAGACTTTGTGGCTTGGCCTCCCTGGGTCAGCACTGCTCTGCTGAGCCCAGCACTGGGATCCTGCTTGGAGGCCAACCAATAACTCAGCAAAACCCTGAGGAAAAGTGATCCCAGTGGGATGATGATCCTACACCCAGCCACGGTGGGATCACCCCAAAAATGGGATTAAAGCCCAAATAACACTTTGAAAGTGAGACCTCACAAGCCTTGATCCACATTCCCAGTTTGCATCAAGATCCACTAATGTAATTCCTGGGATTATTTTCTGACAGGAGAAGCAACAAGACCTGATGGACAAGACCTGGAAAAGATCCACCTGTGACAAGAGGGGAATTGCTGAAGGACTCTGAGGACAACCAGACTCAGAGGCACAGCGATCAGGTGTGTGCACACCTGGAACTCGTCTCTCTCCTTTTTCATGGCAAGAGAAGCCTCCCAGGAAGGACTTGGCTTTCTGATGCCACCTTGTGTCTGCTGCAGATGTGAAGTGACATTTCACTCCCTGCCAGCAGGGTCCTTCTTTGAGTCCTTCTGACTCAAAAAGCTTCTTTTTCAACCCAATTTCCCATTCTGCAGCCTCTATTCCCATGATGTCTTTCTACAGGCTCCTGTTTCTTCCCAGGGGCAGGGATGTGACTCTGTCCCAATCAGTGTCCCTGTCCCAATCAAAATTTGGCCAAATTCTTGGGAGGGCTGCAAGTATTCCTCAAATCCCAGGAAATCCCGTGTTTCCCTGGTATGTTTGTCAAGTCTCATGTCCAGAGCAGCAATGACTGTTCTGAACACCTTAAATAAAGCAAAACATTGTGAATGTCCCCGGGGAGTGACCAAGCATGGGGATAGGGGCTCCTTTATGAGAAATTTTGCCTCTAACTGATTTTCCTGGCACCGTTTCCTCCAGCTCCAGGTGGCAGCTTGGGCACAGATAATCCAGTGGAGCACAGGGATGGAATTTGTGGAGATTACAAAGGCTGGAAACATTTCTATGGAACATCCAGGTCTGGTGAAATGGACAGGGAAGAGCAAAGCCAGCAAGGATCATTTCCTCTCCATCACCTGCAGCTCCTGGGGTACCTTTTGGGGGGCAAATTTAATCTTTTCCACTCGATTTTAATCAGCTCATCAGCAACAGGCACTGACAGCACGCCAGCTAAGAGGTTTATGTTTGTTATTCCCTAAAGATTAGCCTTTAGAATCCAAGAGAGGGAAGTGGCTGCATCTCCAGCTCACTGGAGATTCCCTGCAAAACTGTCTCCCCAAAATACCCTGCTGCTCCTCCATTATTTATTTGCATGACCCAGGGACCTTTCCTTTCCCATTTCCTTTCCTTTCCCATTTTCCTTTCCTTGTCCAACAAATCCCTCCTCCAGCCTGAGGATCCCATATGGACCCTATAGAATGGGGGGATGCCTTCCCAACAGTCTTGGTGGGGCCATATAGGGTGTGTGGATTTGTACTTGTGCCCTTAGGTGTGTGCACACTTAGGGAGGAACTGAAATAGCAAAACCTGACCCTAGAATTGTCCCAAAAGCTTCTTGTCCCCATTTGACACCTGACACAGTCTGGGGTATGGAGGGAGCTGGGATGTGATGGGGGATTGAAATCTGCTGTGCTGAGAAATCCTGGGCAGCTGAAACCAGGGACAGGGCTCTGCTCCCTCCTCCTGGGCTCTCATTTCACAGGAGCTGCACCTGGAGGCTCCTCAGGTCCCCGGGTGTCAGGTGACACTCACTGGGCTCTTTCTGATCTCTGCGGTGGTGGGGAGACACCCACCACCCATGCACAAAATAATTGCTTCTCCCCAGCCCTCCTAGATGCCACACACAACTAAATTATCGACTGTGACAACTGAATTATCCCAGATACCTACAGGGGGTTTCTCCCGGGTGCTGCTGGTCCCGGGGCTCAGAGAAAAGGACACGGGACTCCTCCTGCAGGGTCACTGATGGGACACGGTCGTGGCTGTCCCCACATCTCCCTCCAGGGCACGACATGGAGCAGAGGAGGGGACTCTGCGGCCCAGGCACTGCAGGGCACCAGAAAAGTTGGGAAAAGCATAAATAAGCACGAAACTCCCGTTTGCAGCTCCAGGAAGCGACAAGTTTGATATGATTTCTGCACATTCCGTGATTCTCCAGCTCTCACAGTGTCCCTACAAACCACATTTATAGGGACATTTCTGGCCTCTGCAGGATCCCAGCTGAGTTTGATGTGATTTCTGCACATTCCATGATTCTCCAGCTCTCACGGTGTCCCTACAAACCACATTTATAGGGACATTTCTGGCCTCTGCAGGATCCCATGGCTGTCCCCACATCTCCCTCCAGGGCACGACATGGAGCAGAGGAGGGGACTCTGCGGCCCAGGCACTGCAGGGCACCAGAAAAGTTGGGAAAAGCATAAATAAGCACGAAACTCCCGTTTGCAGCTCCAGGAAACGCCAAGTTTGATATGATTTCTGCACATTCCGTGATTCTCCAGCTCTCACAGTGTCCCTACAAACCACATTTATAGGGACATTTCTGGCCTCTGCAGGATCCCAGCTGAGTTTGATGTGATTTCTGCACATTCCATGATTCTCCAGCTCTCACGGTGTCCCTACAAACCACATTTATAGGGACATTTCTGGCCTCTGCAGGATCCCAGCTGCAGTGGGATCGAGTGACTCTCATGGGAATGCCACCCTTTTCCTGCCCTATCCATGGATGTATCCCCACCCCGGGGTGTTGGTCCCCAGTGCCACCACCGCCACCTTCCCGCCTGCCATCCCTCCGTGTCACTGGTGCCGCCGGTGTCACCGGGAGCCCGGGGCCCGCGCGGTGCACAGGGTGGCACTATTGCCTTAAAAATCCCCGCTGGCCTCTGGGGACGCCGCTTCTCTGGGCTGCTTCTCCGCAGCCGTCCTGGCCCCAAGGGGAGACCCCCCGTGGGCTCCCCAAACCCAGCGGCGGGGCCGGGCGGTGTCCCAGCCTCCTGCTCACACAGGCGGGGATGAGCCCGCACGTTTCCCTGGGGATTTTCCTCTTCCAGGGTAGCGCAGGGGTTTCTGCCCCGCGGTTTGGGTGGAAAAGCTGCGGCGGATCCTGCCAAACTGCCCCAAGGGCAGATGAGGGGCACTGCCGGCACTCAGGACCCTGCACTGGACCAACATCGTGGCTTCTCCCATAACATCTTCCCAAACCTTCCAGCTCGAACACTGCAGGATTCTGCGAGCATCCCAAGCACCAATTCCTCCCCACGAGCATCCCTCCATCCCTGCACAGCAGAACATCCTCCCGCACCCACCGCTGCTCTTTCAAAAGGATCCCAATTCCCACTGTCCCGGGATGGAGGAAAAGCATTTAAGGATGGCTCATCCTTGGGAAAAAGGGATGCAGGGGAAACAATTGTTATCCAACGAGCTCTGATTACAGTGGGAGCAGAAGAGGACAAGGGGCTCTCCTGATGCCAGGAGCTGCTTGAGCTCATTGGGCACATGAGCTCGTGGGACGGTGCAGCTTTTTCTGCTCCTGCATCGCCCCTGATCCGACTTCTCTGACTGATGCAAAGCCCCGGAGGGTCTGGGGCAGGAGCAGCGCTGGGAATTCCATTTACGACTGCTCGAGGCAGGAACAGAGATGTCCCTGTAACACCCCTGTCACCGCCGGGGCCGCAGGGCTCCTCCCTCCCGGGCTTCCAGCGAAAAACAAAAAAGTTTCATTCCTTCCAGTCACAGCTTTTCCAGCAGCAGCTGCTCCGCACGGGGATGAAAATCCCTCCCCAGCAGCTGGAGGGAGCAGTGCCCCGCGGACAGGTCGGGAGGGTCACCGGCAGTGAGTGACAGGGGTCAGGCTTTTTGGGGTGCCCGGGGGTGACCCGACACCTGTTAACGGCCGGCACCTCCTCATTGTGCCGCCGCTAATTTCTCACAGCTCCGGAGGCCGTCACTCCAATTAGCGCTCTGTTCCTTCTCCCCGCTCCCGCACTAACGAGCTCTGGCAGGATTCGGGAGTTTTGCTCGCAGTTAAAGGTTCCCAAAGACCGGGCTTAACCCTTCACCTGCCCAAGCAGCGCTGCTGCCGAGGTCGGATCACCCAGGGGAGTGCCAGGAGTTTCTGTGGAACGAGCAGGTTCTTCGGGATTGTTTGGGGAGAAACATTTCAAGTGGAGAAAAGGAGTTGAAAAGTAAAGATGGTTTCTAGTTTTTACAGAATCGTTTAGGTAGGAAGAGGTCTCAGAGGTCTTCTCTGAGATCATCGAGTCCAAGTTTTGACTGATCACCACCTTGCCCTGAGTGCCACCAGTGGGATGGGGATACCACCACCTCCCTGGGCAGCCCCTCCCAGTGTTTTCTGTGAGGAAATTCCTCCTGATGTCCAACCTGAATCTCCCCTGGCACAGCTTGAGGGCGTTTCCTCTCATCACTGGACTTCCAAACTCCTGGTTAGCCCCAGATTTTATTGCTCTTCCACGAGCCAGCACATCGATGGCTCTGCTCCCTGTGTGCCATTGTCCCCACGGGCACCTCATCCTCAGAGTCTGGGGACCACCACAAAAGCCCCAAATCCACCCTGCAAAGGAGAACTTGGGAGCTGGTTGCCTCCCAAAAATTAAAACTGAGAAACAAGGTTAACTTTTCCCTAACCCCCCTTTCTGCAGCCAAACAGATGTTCTGTGTCTTTTGGCAGGGACTGAGCCTTATCACATCAGATCAGAGGGCTTTGAAGGCATCGTGGGGGAATGTTGGGGCTCGTCCCTTCTGGCGGATTCCAGGTGGGATTTGGAGCTGGATTATGTTGCAATTCAGGGCCTTAAGGGATTTTTTCAGCACGTTCTCCCAAAGCAGGAACCCTCTGCACCACCACTGAACAGGAAGCAGAGGAGGATATGTCTGCACCTAACAGGAATATTAATACATTTATATTTAAAATATTGCATTACAGCAGCTTGGGAAGAGGCTGGCAACCATTAGGCACTGCAGATCCATCCTTCTTCAGCTTTCCCACCATTTCAGGTGTCAGGATAGCTCCAAGATGCCGAGCATCCATGCAGCACTCTCCTGGAAGACCCTGGAAATATTTTAAGCCAGCTCCTGGGATGCAGAGGCTCTGAAATGCTGCAGGGGGTGTGTGTGGAGGCAGTAAATGGGGCAGGAAGCAAAGGGGAAGGGGGCATCTCATAAAACCCAAACTCAAGGAGACGGGTGAGGAGAAAGCAGCTTTCCCTGCCTGGGGTGTCCCCATGGGATGAAGGGGGAGCAGGAGATGCAGTGGGGTAACAGCAGCAGGACGTGGGTGCAGGGGAGAGGTGGCACACAGGTGCAGGCACTGAAACTGGAGACTGAATATCAATCCAAGGTGTCTGGAGTGTTATCATGAAAACCAGTCAGACCAGTTGCCAAGGGCGTTGGATCCCAGCCGGTCACACTCCAGGGCTGGCGGTTTTATCTCTCTGGGCTGGAGATAACTCCTAAAAAAAAAGACTTTTAAAAAAAAAATCCTTCTATTTCCACCTATTTTGTTATCAATGATTTCTTGGAGTAGGTTCAGATTGGATATGAGGAAAAAATTCTTCCCTGTGAGGGTGGTGAGGCCCTGGCACAGGGTGCCCAGGGGAGCTGTGGCTGCCCCTGGATCCCTGGAAGTGCCCAAGGCTGGGCTGGACTGGGTTTGGAGCACCCTGGGACAGTGAAGGTGTCCCTCCCCATGGCAGGGGAACAGAATTACAAGATCAATTTAAGGTCCCTTCCCACCCAAACCGTTCCATGATTCGATGATTTTGTTGTCTTTAGGATTAGTGCATGGCCAGATGCTCTTCTTCCTTCAAACTGGAGAAGAAACCACAACAAGGGCACGAGCTGGCAGAGCCGAGAGACAAAGCTGGCCCCAAAACTGCAACGGGGTGTTAAAGTACATCAGGAATGTGATCGTGACTGAAACACCCCCGCCCCTAATCCCAGCCCGGGGGTCTGAACTGACCTCGGTCTCTGCCCCCACCACACCCCTCCTCCAGCTCCTCTTTTTCCATGCTGCCCCCGCCTCCCTCACCTGCAGCTCCTTCAACCACCTTGGGAGGGCCAGAGGAGCTCCAGGTGACTCCATGTCCTCCCGAACCTGCATTAACCCCTCTGGGACCCGGCAATGCAGCACGGAGGGGAGACGAACGCCGAGAGCTCCCGTTCCTCATCCCTGCTGGGTTTGGCTGCAGTGGGAATCCTGCTCGGCTGCAAGAGATCCCATCTTTGGCTGCTTGACTGCAGGGCTGGTCACTCACAACCCACCACAGTTTAAATTCAGGGCAGATGGAGCAGAGCAGCAGCTTCTAAAGTTTCATCCCTGAACTATTTCTCTAACGAGATCTAAAGCAGCAGCAGTAATTAGTGAGAGGAGTTATTTTATCACCAGCCATGCAAGACTCAGCATAAGGCTTCCAACCCAAACAACCACGTATCCACCCAAGTGCCAGACAGCTCCTTCAGATAAATCAGTCATCCTGTCCTCAGCTTGGATTTGGCAATAAAACCCCCCAAACATCCCTGGCATTGCTGCTCCCAAACCTGTTTGCTCCTCTCTGCCTGTGAAACGCTGGCGGTTGGAGCGGTCTGTTCTTGTGAAAGGGCGGAGCAACCCAGAGCCCGAAATCTGCCAGAGCTTTGTGTTTGCTGGAAGGGTGCCCGGCGTCCACGAGTGCAGATACTGCGGGGAGATTAAGTCTAGAAAGTCTTTCTTCAAATTCACAGAGCTGCTGGCCAGAGTAAAATCTGATATTTAATTCTTTAACCTTTATATCTCAACTGCTGCTGAACTGGGATTTTTTAAGGGGGGTAGGATTACACCCACAGGAGAAGAATTGAAAATCTGTTGCCAGAGTTTTTCCATCGTTTTATTAAAAACTTCCAAAGGTCTAAAATGAAAATGTACACCAACTACAAGGGAACCAGTTTGTACACTCACAGTTAAAGTGCTAAAAATTAAACGTTACAAAACCGACACTGGACTACTGTAAACAAGTCTACCAAGAGCCGAGTGCAAGTGGGGTCAGCCACGGGCAGGGACTGCCCCACACATTCCACACGTAGAGGTCTCCTGGGAGCTCCTTCCCCTCTCCTGAGGAGCTGGGCGTTGTCACAACACGGACAGGACAGCGGAGTGCCGAGGGAAGGGCTGCCGGAGGCGTTACATGCACCGAGTTCCCCATGCACGGAGCAAAAACCGGGAAAACGCCGCGCCTCGGGGGAAAAATCAATCCTGATCCCGTTAGGAAAGAAGCACAAGGGGATAGGGGTAAAGCTTCACATTCAACTGGACATTCTGCTGCTCCAGGAGGAGCTGGGGATGGCTCCTGTGCTCTGCTCCCTGCCCTGGTTTCACCACACGGACGGAGCTCCCTGCTGCTTTCCGGGATCCTCAGTGCCCTGGAGCTGGGCTGGAGAATGGCTCCCCTGGGAGGGTGGGCACTGCTCTAGGCTGGCCTGGCTCTCATCCTTGTGCCCTTCCTGAGGGATTTTCCCTTCTTGCTGGAATAACTCGGGAGCAGTGCTGGATTTGGCCGTGACAGGGTTTCAGCCCGAGCCTCCCAGTGCTACCCCGTGCTCACCAGACCCTCCTAGAGCTTAAAGCTTCCAGCACAAAATCTGGGTGTGAGCTGGAAGAAAAGGGAGAACACAAACACACCGACACCCAAACGTGGCTGTTTGCTGCTGCTGGGTTGTTTATGCTTTAAAAAAGAGCAGCAGCCTCTTCCATGCAACGGGACCGCAGCTCCAGTCTGAGATATTTCCCTGGAGCTGAAGGGGTTAAGAAAGAAGGAACACCACAAACTCGGGGGATCTGTTGTCAGTGCAGTTGGGTTGGTGAAGCAGGAGATCCCTGGGAACACTGGGAATGAGGAGCTGTGCTCTTTGCAGGAAGCTTTGACAGAGCAATTCCACGGAGCAGAATTTTGGGGTGCAGCCATCGCGTGCGTGGGAGGGACAGGGAGGAAGTTTGGGGTGAGCTGGAGAAGCCAGGCACTGTCCAGCTTCCCTGCCTGCTTCCTGGAGAGAGGATCCAGCTTTGGTGGCTGCTGGGGAGGGACAAAGCACTGCAGGGACATGCAGGGAGCCCAGAGCACCTGGGGACTGCAGGAACGCCCTCCTGGCCGGGGCTTTCAGCTCGGGGGGAATTTAAAGCTTGGCACCAATCCCACAGACCAGGCACCCGGGCTGGAGCTCTCACCAGGTAGCAAAGCACCCCAAAAACACTCCTGGTGCCCCTGCCTGGGATGCTGGTGGGGCCACATTCAAACTGGGGTGCACTTCAGAGCCCCTGGACACGGTGATTTGGGAGCTGCAGCCCTGTGAGCCCCAGATGGGGAGCTGCAGCAGAGCTGGCACATTCTTCCATGGGTGAGGGAGGAATTCCTCTCTTCCCAGGAGGAATGCTCTGCCAGGAGAGCCCAGCGTGCTGGCTCAGGTGTGGAAGGTAGAAGGGAGGGGGCAGGGAGGCAAAAATCCCAGTCAGAACTTCAGTTTGAGTTTAATCACCTCTCTGGGGTGACAGGTGCCTGTCCCTTTAGGATCAGCAAGGAACAACTTAGATATTCCCATCTGGAAGCAGTACTGGGACTGAGCCTCACAAATTAACAACATTTCCAGCAGGATCCTTCTCCAAGCTCCAACAGTGTTCCTGTCTCTAAACAAGTCAAAGCATTGCTACAATTTATTAAAAAAAAATACTGAAAATTGAGCCAAGAGGATCAACGTAAACCCTTGAGCTTATTTAGTTCAGTTCCAGTGTTTAGGAAAACTCAGCTTATCCAGATTTCTACCAGATCACCCCTTCGAGGCAGTGAGTCAGGAGGAGGAGTTGAATTTGAAAACAGCAAAGGTTCCACCCTTGGGGCTTCCAGGGAGTTGCAGATTCTCCAGTTTAAGTCACTCCAAAGGATTTTTCCACAGCTTTGGATGTGGACAGTTATCCCTGGGCCGGGGCTATCCTGAGCCAGGGCTATCCTGAGCCAGGGCTATCCCTGGGATGGCCCCAGGGCTGTTTGCTGAGCAAACAGGCAAAGCAGAGCCTGCTCTGCCCCGGGGCCCTGGGTGCAGCACCTCCCTCCCAAAGAGCTTTGTTATCCCACGCTGGGCTCCATTTGTCTTCTCCTCCTGACCCGGTGGAAGCAAGAGAAATAATCTGGGATAAATCTGGGAGACTCCCGGGGCAGCCTTTGATTCCACAGCACACAGGTTATGAGCTGCAATTAAAATGAGTTAATTGTGGAGCAGCTCCTGCCCCGGCCCTGCCCTCGAGGTTGGTGCACAAAGGCTTCTCAACATTCCAGCAGGTCAGGGAGGGAATTATGGAAGGACAAAGCAAAAATAAGGATTTGTTTCCCAGCAGTGATCTGCAGTGATTACTGAGGTAGGTTTGTACACCAGCAGTTTCCTGGTGCTGGATGAATCTCCACAGAAGATGCTCCAGAAGATTTCCAGCACCATCCTTGACTTCTGCCTCCAGTGTATCCCAAGGGATCCTTTCCACACACAAAAAAAATGCCCGAACTGAGAATTCCCTGCCATGAATCTGCAGAAGGGGATTAAAACAACCACGGCAGAGGCAGATCCCTAACCAAGATCCCTGAACTGGGGATCCTGTCTCCTCCTCAAGGAATGCCCATGGCTCCCAGCTGCCACATCCTCCTTTTCCCCCATCTGGGGGCAGCTCCTGCCTCAGTTTCCCCTCCCACCCATCTCTGAGTTCTTGCTCAGCACAGAGAATCCTCCCCAGACCAGCCCTGACATCGCAAGGAAGGTGGGGCAGCCTTGAATAAACTCCTCTGGTCCTGCTGGCCTCAGCCTCCCTCACCCAGCCGCCGGGGTTTGTAAACAGGCTCAGCTCTGGCTGTAAGAACGGGCTCTACATTCCTGCTTGGGGGACAAATTCAGCTTTCCTATGATAATCTTTTTTTTTTAAATAGATCAGGAACAGGCAATCTCAGCTTTTGTACATGACTCTAAAAAATAAATGGCTGAATATGATCTAGATAACTGCTTTTAAAACCCATCTCTTCCTACAGAAATTGTAAACGAGTAGAAAATTTAAATAGTCTTTTGTAAAAAAAGCAAGGACAATACAAGTTATAAAAAAATTGCTCTTCCCTGCCTTTCTCTTCCCCCCACCCTGTGGATGACTGAGCCTGGACAGCTCTGGGAAGAGCTGGTGATCCTCAGAGGAGCTTCCTTCTCCACAGCGCCCGTTCCTGTGGCGTTTCCAGTGTCCCCAAACGCTGCCAGCTGGCAGGGACGTCCCTCAGGCAGCGCTGGGCTTGTCCCCTGGAGGGAGGTGCACGGAGGGATTCCTTCAACCATCAAGAGTTCCCTCAAGTCTCATCAGAACAACTCCCAGCACGACCCCGACACCGAGATTTCGGGGCCGGCGCCTCCCGACACGCGGAGCCCACGGAAGGAGGGACGCAGGGAGGGAGAGAGAAGGAAGGGGGAGATTGTTTTCCACAGAGAATAAGAAATTCAGCAGTCGTGTTTGACGAGGAACAGTCATCAAATAAATAATTACCTACAGAGAGGTTCAGAGCACACAACCAGGCAAGTCCCACGGGGTCGGCTCGCACGCGGAGAAGCCGACGCCCCGATCCAGCACCTGCCGAGAGGCCGAGGATGACTCCGAGCGTGTCACCTCGCTGAGGAAGGCTCCGCCAGCCCTGCCAGCACCCCGAGCCCTGCGTGCCCCTCAGGCGCTGGTGCCATCCTCCTCGATGACGCGGTTCATGCTGGTGCCGTGCGTGATGTGTGTCATTGGGTTGCTGCTGAGGTCCCTGACGCTGCTGTGCCGTGACTGCTCGTTGAGCCGGTGGCAGCTGCTGTGCCTCGAGTGGTCGGTCAGTCGTGACATGCTGCCGTGAGGTAGTCGTTCCTCCACGCCCCTGTAGCTGCAGGGAGTGTACCTGATTTAGGGAAACACAGGGCCATGATCAGCGCTGGTGAAGGAAGGAAAGAGAGCTGCAGCGGGGAAAGGCGTTCCCTGCTGGGCTCGGGCTCCCACAGCCCCGGGCAAAGCCTTTCAGCTCCTGCACAATGGCTCTGCTCGGTGCTCACTCCAGAGCTGGCTGCCCGTGGTAATTAGGGGAGTGAAACGCTCGGTGATTAATTACCCTGGAAACCTGAGCTCCACCTCAACTCAGAACCTGTGCCCTTGTTTACTTCGGCAGGGCCAGGAGTATTGGCAGACACAAAATCCACTGACACACGGACAAAAGCAGCCAGGAGGGTGCTGAGCTGACTTCGGGGCAGCTCTGTTTGACCACACGCTGGAACACAGATCGCTCCCGTGCAGGAAAACCAGCGCTGCACACAGCCCTGCTGTGTAATTAATGCAACAAGAGCAGCACACACTCTGAAAATATCATGGCATGTTTTCTCTTTCCAGTCCAGACACTTAACAGGGAGAGGAGATGCACCAGAACATCCGATTTTGGCAGAATTATGGCCACATGTCTGGCTGGAAGGGGCCTGTCCAATCTTCTGCACAAGATTTGCCCAGAGAGGCTGTGGACTCCCCACATCTGGAATTGTCTGAGGACAGGCTGGACAGGGCTGGGAGCAACCTGGGACAGTGGAAGGTCCCAGGGAGATGGAATGAGATGATCTTTAAGCTCCCTTCCCACCCAAACCATCCAGAATGCCCCGAATTTTTGGAGCATGCCCTGTCCTGGATTGCAAGATAAGTGTCTATTCTATTTACCATCTGTTAGAGATGGGGCAATTATCTTCTGTTAATTGGGCAGTTTTTCTTTATCTCTTCCACAACCAATCCTCCCTCCAAGAGATCTCTTCTGTTGATGGGCCATTAATTATTAATTATTTTCTGTTAATGGGCCAACGAGTATCACTGCATGGCTGATAAAATTCCATCATCCCACTGGGAGATGCTCCACCCAGGGGGAGGAGCCAAGAATTACTGCCTGGATATAATCTGAGGTTTGGGAACACCACAGGCAACATTTTCCCACTGGATCCCCAGAGGAGCAGCCTTTTCCACGGCATTCCCAGAGGAGCAGCTTTCTTTTCCCACTGAATTCCCAGAGGAGCAGCCTTCTCCACTGGATTCCCAGAGGAAGACCAGGCCATTTTCACCACCACTGGACCTTCAGAGGGAAACTCCACCCTTCTAGAGGATCCCTGCTCCAACCTGTCACTGCAGGAGTGTCACCATGATACTTTAATGAAAAATCCTTTTGCTAGGATTTTTTCTCCTGAGAAGCCTCAGAGGAAAAGAAAACCAGTAACTCTCTGGTGGCTGTGGAATGTGGTCTGGAGATGTTTTACCAACAGGTTCATCTTGGATTGGTCCATGTGAGTTGTTTTTACTGGATGACCAGTCATGGTCCAAGCCGTGCCGGACTCTGCTCGGAGCTGCTCGGACACATCCCGGGAGGCCTCACCCAGCAGGTTCTGTCAGGTACAAAGATCACAAATGAAATAAAGGGATTTCTGTAGCCCATTCCTTCCCTCCCATCTGCTGGGCTGCTGCACAGCATCCAGCAGAGAAGCTTTCCCCTCAGTGAATCCAAGAATCCTCTGGCGTGACTGTGGTATTTTACAAAATTCCTTTGCTGGGATTTTCTCCCGAGGAGCTGAGAAGCCTCATTAAAGAAATGTAAACAATTAACTGTGTGCTGGCTGTGGAATGTGGTCTGGAGATGTTTTACCAAGAGGTGCATCTTGGATTGGTCCGTGTGAGTTGTTTTTACTGGATGCCCAGTCATGGTCCA
This sequence comes from Pyrgilauda ruficollis, assembly GCF_017590135.1. Classification (NCBI taxonomy): domain Eukaryota; kingdom Metazoa; phylum Chordata; class Aves; order Passeriformes; family Passeridae; genus Pyrgilauda; species Pyrgilauda ruficollis. Next base: position 8,912,450 of record NW_024527044.1, read on the forward strand.
AGCCGTGCCGGACTCTGAGCAGTCACAAGTTTTTATTATTCATTCCTTTCTAGTTTTCTGTCTGTATAATTTCTCTGTTTCTTTTAGTCTAGCATTTTAATACAATATCATAAAATAATAAATCAGCCTTCTGAAACATGGAGTCAGGATTCTCATCTCGTCCTGGGGACCCTCGAACACAAGGACACAGGAGGGCTGCAGCCACCATGGGATGGGACTGTGCCACCACCCTGACCCACAGGCTGTCAGCTCCTGCCTGACTCTGTCAGTGTTGTTTTGTATTTCTGCATTCTTTGGTTGTTGGGTTTTTTTTTAAATTTTCCTCCCTAATAAAGAACTGTTACTCCTACTCCCCTATCTTTACCCGAGAGCCCCTTAATTTCAAAATCCTAACAATTTCTAGGGAGGGGGTTTCCATTTTCCATTTCCCATCTCAGGGGGGGCTCCGACAGCCATCACCCCAACCCTCGCCGCGCCGTACCGTCCGTCCCGCGAGCGGTGCAGGCTGCCGTGGTAGCTGCTGACTTTGCTGTGCACGCTGCCGGCCTTGCTCCTCTGCTCGTCCATCACGGCCAGCTGCGTGGACGAGGCGTGCGTGGAGGTGCCCTGCGTGGAGGTGCCCCTGGATTTTCGGATGATGGGCGTGTTGGGGTCCCTCAGCAGCGACTGGGCGAAGTCCGGCTCCTGCAGCACTTGGCGGCTCTCGTTGACGACTCTGAGCGGGACAAGCCGGAGCAATTAGCGTTAATTAGTGCGGTGTGAAAGTGATCACAAAGCACAACAAGTAGCAGGGCTTGGCAAACAACAGCATCATTTCCATTACAATGTCCCTGTTTGCCTGATTTTGAAGCACCTCCCTGTGTGGTTATTTTAGCTCCCTGTCTGGTTGTTTTAGCGCCGTTGAATCCTTGAAGGATGGACCAAAATTCACAGAGGAGTCACCAAAAGCTTTCTGTCGTTGTGGATCTGTTTTAAAACATCCTGAAGGACAACATTTATTAGGAAAGCACCTACCCACGGCTACCACAAGATCACACAGATTGTCTCTAAATCAATGCCAACCTTAATCTTAATTAATGTCGACCTTACAGAAGCTCCAAGAAATTCTCCTTGTCACTTTATCAAGCTGCTCTTCAGCACCAATGAATAAGGAAGATTAAAAGCAGAGATAAATGCTTTCAACTGCAACCACGGTGAGAGGAACCTGCACTTCATTCCAATTTAAAGCTCTGATTCAGCTGGCTAGATGCACATTCATAAATAAAAAGTTTCCATTCCACCCCTCAGTAAGAGGCAGAATAGTTGAAGTGTTTATTTGGCACGTAATTCTTGTTAAAAACACCTTGAAGATGGACAAATGTAGATTTGATTCTGGGAATAAAGAATATTTAGGGAGAAATACGGAATTTTTTGAGCTGTTGCCTGTTTTGTCCTTCCTGACTCCGTTCTGGATAGTGACTTTTCCATCCATTCCTGCCTTTGCCTCCATGAAAACCCAACCCAAACTCTCTCCCAGGGCAGCAAGGGGAGGGTTTAGCTGTAAAATATCCGTGCTCACTCCTTTTTCCTGCGCCCGTGGAAGAAGCTGGCCCACTCAAAACAGGTCTTCTTGCTTCCAACCCAGAACACCGAGGGGATCCCAACCACCAAGGCCATCAGGTACTTCATGAGGAACAAAATCAGATCTGGACGGCTCATCTGCGTGACCTGGGGAGAGAAAAAGAGAGAGAAGGAAGGTTCCACCACCCATCCTGGCCCAGCACTGGTTATGAACACACGGAACTCATCCCTCCCTGCCCTGAGCCAAAGCAAACACGGGCAGGGTTCCTTTGTTCCCCGGCTCCACGGAGCACGACCAGAGCTCTGCACGGCCCTCGGACAAAAGGCTCAGCTGCTGTGAGGTCCTGGCCTTTATTTGTGTTTCTGCTCTTTTGTCCGTGCCCTGAATAATCCTGAAATATTTTCTAGTCTGCAAATCAGAAAGAGTCGTTCCTTTGATGGGATCAGCCTATGTAGGACCAGGTGCTGGGGCTGCTCTTGGGAAAAATGCCAGTGGAAGCTTCATGGATGGTCAGCACTGTCTTCCTCCCTCGGGAATTCAAGGCTCTGGCCAGCTACAAGTGCCTGGTTCTTATCAACCCAGCCAAACTTTCTCTCTTCAGGGAGATCAGTGAACCTGAAAACCCTCACAAGATCTGTTTTTCCATGTTTTCATACCCAAAGGGTTTGTTTGGAGAAGAAGACAAAGATTTTCCTTCCAGGAAGGTCCGTAGGGTATCGGCAGAACAAACAGCCAGGGGCTGTCTGGAATTGATAACCTGGCTCAAAACCTGAACCTTCAGGGAGAGAGAACTTCCAGAGCAGGCCTGGAAGAGGCCACAAGCTGTGGAGGGAAGGAACAAACTCGTGGTGGGGAGAAGTCCTCTGTGGGCATCTGTGTGGTGACTGGGAATTCCAACAATTCCAGCAACTGGGAGAACTGGGATAAAGGTGGGAGAGCTGGGGGTGTTCATCTGGAGAAGAGAAGGATCTAGGGAGAGCTCAGAGCCCCTTCCAGAGCCTCAAGGGGCTCCAGGAGAGCTGGAGAAGGACTGGGGACAAGGGATGGAGGGACAGGACACAGGGAATGGCTCCCACTGCCAGAGGGCAGGGATGGATGGGATTTGGGAAGGAATTCTTGGCTGGGATGGTGGGGAGAGGCTGAGCTGGAATTCCCAGGGATGCTGTGGCTGCCCCTGGATCCCTGGCAGTGTCCAAGGCCAGGCTGGACAGGGCTTGGAGCAGCCTGGGATGGTGGGAGGTGTCGGGGGTGGAACTGGATGAGTTTTGGTCCCTTCCCAAAGCATTCTGTGATTCCATGATCCCAAACACCCCCTGGCCACTGAATGATTCAGGTTTCCTGCTTTTTGCCACAGCTGAGGGAGATTTCCAAACCCCTTGAATTTTCCTACCACCTTGAGGATCTTTATTTCCTCAGAGACGAGGGCTGAGGACAACATGGAGGACAAACAGCAGAATTATCCTGATCTCAACAGGAACAAAATCTCAGGATAAGAAAGACCCACAGCTGGCTCAAGGACTGGCGTGGCAGGAAGGTTTAATTGTGGCTGTTTAATTGGGGGGAGATGCCCAGGAAATCTTTCCACTGCAGCAGTGGCTTTGGGACAGATGGTGACAATGCTGGAAAAACCACCACACCTGAGGAAGTGACTGAGCAGCCCAAGGAAACATCCCAGAAGCTGTTTGAGACAGCGACTGGTGAGGGCAAGGCTGGAATTCTCTGGGAATTCACAGGGAACAACCAGCTCCCCGTGCAGGAAGTTGCTGTGGCCTGGAGGGACTCAAAGGTGTGAGAAAAAGAATGGCTGAACACTGAAATGTGGGGAAAAAAAAAACCATTTTAAAGGGTTTTATCCAAGCAGTGGGAAAGAAATACTGCACCAGCCACGAGGGAATGGCATCCTTGGGAGAGCAGGATGGCTTCACACAGGAACTGACTGAGTGCCAGCAGTCTGTGGCAGTCAGAGCTGCCCTCTGATCCTACGTGGGAACACAGCTGCAGCCTCCCAGAACAACACCCAGAGCCAGTTTTTCCCCCAGACTGGAAATTCAAAGTCCAGTCGTGCCCTGTGTCAGGGGCGTTTGCCAGAAATCAGCTCCCACCCCGAGACGCTCCAGTTAATGCTGAGGGCATGGCAGAGCTTGCACTGCTTTAACCCAGCACATCCAGCTTTAATATTCTGGATTTTTGCACATTTTCAGTCCTGTCAGCACTGGGCATGGGAAACAGGAGTGCAGAAATGTCATAATTCCTGAGGAGTTTTCCATCCACCTCTGCCCCAGGAACACCAGGGATGCTGAAGGGTCCTGGGCACCACTGGAGCTCCTACAGCATTTCAGGAACAGCTCTGAGGTGGTTTTGTGGCCAAATTGTGAGATTCCACCCAGGAACCAACAATATTAACCATCACCCAATAAAAAACTACCCAGCTCTCAAAAATCCACTTTATTATTATTATTGCATCACGAGCTGGTTTGGCACTGAGTGGAATAAATGGGGAAATTCATCATTTCTTAATGAAGGTGACATTCATTCATTTTTATATTTAATTATTTATATTTACATTTAATGTCTGTCCACGGGGTGAAGTCTCCCCAAGCAAAACTTCCGGCCTGAAGGGAATTTAATTTTGAATTTTCCATCAAGGACAAACCACCAGTTCTGGTGCTAAAGCTCTCAGCTGCTCTCTGTATTAATTCCACCAAGATATTACAATAAATCACTCAACAGCAAAAACTCCTGGCTCAACGTGCTGGTGCTGAGTGCTACAGATAAATCCAAGCAGAAAAATTAAAATAAATACATTCAACAAATCTTTCAGGTGAAAGGAAGCACGTCCTGCTCTTTGGCAAAGCGAGGTATTAAACATCATTAGACACTTTTCTCCAAATTAAGCCTCAAAGCAGCCAATTCAGGGAGTAACACCCATTAAACTCACATTAATACTAAGTGACTGCACCTGTTTGAAACAGTATTAACCTGCAGACACGAGGTATTTATAATAATTAGCAACATTTATAATAATTAACACCGGAAAAATGAAACTTGAAATGACTCTTGCAGGTTTATTGGGCTAAAAACCAGGTGTTTGAGCCCAAAGGCACTGGGACAGAGACCAGTTTTAAAACCAGCAAAATTAGGCAAAAACTCACTCGTGTTCATCACCAAAACTTGGAGTTTTTTACTGCCCAGATATTTAGGAAGAGTGAAAACCACAGTTCACCTGGAATATTCAAACTCCACACGCCGCCTCAGCCAAAATGCAAAATATTTTCCACGAGCGCCTGTGATCATCATCTGCTCTGGGTTTTATGGAATTTATATCAAATTCTCCCTGACAGCAAATGTAACCTGGAACAGGCATTGGAAAAAGTGAAAATTGGACAGGATCCCAGGTTTCAGTTTATCCCCTGGGAGAGAGGAGGTGATGCAGGCAATAATCAATAACTGAGGCACTCTGGAGGTGGCTGAGTTGGTGGAACAAAGTCACCTGAGCCACTTTCCATCTGTGCTTTTGAAAATTCAGGTTATAAGGAAATATCTTTGGGTTTAAAAGTGCTTCTTTTGAGCACTGCCTGACTCTGTTTATAATTATACCTGAATAAATTTGGTTTATTATTCATTAAATATTGGTTTATTTAAGAAACCTCCCCAAAAGCTGAACTAGTGCAAGGAGGAAAAGGAATTGAAAGGAAGTTCAGGAGAATTTAAAACTTATTTTCACCTAAAGCTGTAGAAAAGGCTTCCAAAATGGAATAATAAAACTAAAATTATGAGTGTGGAATTTACATAAAAGTGTATAATACCACATGGTAGAAAACTTAAAGTTTTAAAATACAGTAATAGATCTAAAACAAGATAAAAGTTTTAAAACAAAAGCTTGTCCTTCTTTTTCCTAAGTTTAAATAATATTGTGCAATTAAATAAAAGTCTGCATTGTGAACCACAAGCAGTTATTAAATTAAAAATAATTTAAGTATCATTTCTTAATCAAGCAATTTATCCTTAAAAAAACCTTATAAAGAGAGAAATGCAACTCCATTTTTAATTTATTAAAATCTGTAAATTCACAGTTTGTGAGACTATAATATAAGTAAGAACCAATAAACATCTAAGTCCAGCTGAAACAATAACTGGGAACATCTTGTAAGGAATTTTTTTCTGTCATTTCTCGTTTCCCACTTGGCCAGACCCTTCCTGATGTCTCTGAAGCTCAATGTTCCCCCAAAAATCCTGTACCAAAGGCTTTCAAAATTCCCCCTTCACACTGGAAAGCTCAAATCCAGAGAGAGATCTCCTCTGGGCATTAAAAAATGGGATAATTTCGTATTTTTTTAGATAAAAACCTGTTTGTTCTGAACACCAGGAGCTGCTTTTCAGTGAGTGTCAGGGAGCGCAAGGCCCGGGGCCGTGTCCTTAGAGATCAGAACTTCTCCCAGAGGGAACAGAATTCCACTGCTGATTTTCTGTTTCCCTCCAGACCTGATCACATTCCCAGGGATGTAAAAGGGGTTTGGGCACTCCAGGAACACGAGAACTTGGAAATTTCATGGATTTTCAGAACGGTTTGGGTTGAAAAGGACCCGAAAGCTCATTCAGTTCCAACCCTGACATCTGCCACCATCCCAGGCTGCTCCAACCCAGCCTTGGACACTTCCAGGGACGGGGCAGCCACGAATTCTCTGGGAATCCCGTCCCAGGGAAGGATTTCCCTGCGGATCTGGGCTCTCAGAGCCATCCAGCTCTGAGGAAAACACACGAGGAGATGCAGGGTTTGGGCTGCGGGCCCCGCGCCGCGCTCGGAGCTGCTCGGACACATCCCGGGAGGCCTCACCCAGCAGGTTCTGTCAGGTACAAAGATCACAAATGAAATAAAGGGATTTCTGTAGCCCATTCCTTCCCTCCCATCTGCTGGGCTGCTGCACAGCATCCAGCAGAGAAGCTTTCCCCTCAGTGAATCCAAGAATCCTCTGGCGTGACTGTGGTATTTTACAAAATTCCTTTGCTGGGATTTTCTCCCGAGGAGCTGAGAAGCCTCATTAAAGAAATGTAAACAATTAACTGTGTGCTGGCTGTGGAATGTGGTCTGGAGATGTTTTACCAAGAGGTGCATCACGGATTGGTCCATGTGAGTTGTTTTTACTGGATGCCCAGTCATGGTCCCAGCTGTGTCGGACTCTGAGCAGTCACAAGTTTTTATTATTCATTCCTTTCTAGATTTCTGTATAATTTCTCTATTTCTTTTAGTATAGAATTTTAATATAATATCATAATGTAATAAATCAGCCTTGTAAGAATTTTGGCGTGCAGGTTCTCATCTCTCCCCTCTGGCTGGCAGGCGTCGCTTCCCTCACGGAACAGAGAGGAGGTTAAAAACATCAATTCCCACCTTCCTCCGGGGAAAAGCGAGGCTGCTCTGCGGGCACACTGCTCATTGAAATGCTTATCGAAATAATTCCTGAATATTTTCCCCTCCTGCCCCCGAAATGATCAATCACAGCTGCTTTTTTTCCTGGCAGGCACCGGCGGCCTCTTCCCGCTGCAAAGTGTGAAACCACAAATTAATGAGCACGGGGGGTGTGTGTGTGTGGGGGGAAAAACCCAAACACAGCACCTGTGCCCCTCCTCTGGGGCAGTAACACCAATTATTTGATATTTCCCTCAGGATAAAAAGCACTGAAATTCAAATTAACCCACGCTTTTGTTGGAAATGGGACGAGCCAGGGGAAAGACCAAAGGGAATCCAATGGAAAGGTTTCGATTTCAGAAGTGTTTCCATCACTGTCACTGCTCTGAGATCCAGGGTTACACTCACAATTTGTTTTCCAGTCAAATGTGGCAGCATTTGTCGCTGTAAAGTAAATTATTTTTATTAAAATCTTGCTTGTTTTGCTTTTATCGAGCCACGACATGGCTGCGAGGCTCGGGCAGGAACAGCTTCAAAGCTAACCCCATAAATAAATATTAAATATAAATACAGTATAAATTAAATAATAAAAATACGTAAGACACTGTAATAAAAGTTTATAAAATTACCATCTTCATGGGGAACAGTTATTCTGGGGCAAACTTATTCAGCCCAGAGTCACCTTACCACGCCCAACCCATCTAAAATCCTTTTTTTTTCCCAAAAATTTAGAATTTTAGCTTTGTAAGTGCCTAAAAAACACATCCCTGAGTCTTTGAACAATTATTTGGTGTCAGGGTTATTCCATCAACTGAGAACATTTTATATTGCACTGATATATATTCAAACAGAATCATAACAAGAGTTATTAATGACTTATTTCTACTTAAAACTCCTCTCAGTTCCCTCCGAAAAATTCCTTCAGTATTTCCATACATTAAAGTCATGTTGATAAACCTATAAAATAAAGCAAAATAAGACAATTCCCAAAATTTAAACACAAGGAGCAACACGAGCTGGCCAAAGCATTACCCTGATTTGGACACAGCTCATCAATTCTGATATTTCTTATCACTTTTGACATTTCTTATCAGTTTTGATACTTATCAGTTTTGTTTCCTGCTGGTGGAAATGAGAAACAAACCCAGGTTTTGCTCATTTTTGAGCATCACAGATACTCTAAACCAATTCAGATTATACACAGTGACTTCAATTAAAATGACAAAAATAAATAAACCACGAGTAAAAATCCGTTTCTGAATTCCAATCCCTTGAATTTATCAAAAGGAAAAGACAAATCTGGTTTTGGCTGATGGATTTCCCATCACAGGAACATTCAGTTTTAAGGATAAATAGCATGTATTATTATTAATATAATAAATAAATATTAATAGGTATGTTATTATTAATATAATAAATTAACCATTATCATATATTCACTCAGCTTTTTTAATCACAATTAAAGAATCAGTGGGAAAATAACCACAATTCCTTAATTCTTTCTTTAATAACCCCAATTCAAGGCTGCTCCTTAAATATATTTATTTTTCCAGGAGAAATTCCCTTTATCCATTGCTAGGAAACACTGCAATTCCGTGATCAATAATGTTATTAGGGAAAATAAACTTACAACTTTAATTTTTTTGTGAATAAAACCCAGCTCCTAATTCAGATTTGCTTGTGATTAATATGGAAAAATTTTAATTTGAATTTCTGGTTTTATCTCCACCTTTGTTTTGTTTGATTTTTTTTTTTTTTCCTCTTTAAGATGGAATAATTACATCCAACAAAAAGCAAACCCTCAGGGCAGATTTAAGCAAATCCATTACCTCTCCTGAGAGGAATTCTAAACAATAACTAATGGAGGAAGAGGAAGATGGAGGAAAATTCCGGATTTACAGAGATCCCTAAATTTATTTATTCCCTTTCTTGTGAATGGTGCTGAGAATTCCCTGACAAAGCCTCTTTTCTCCAGCCAGCCCCACAGATGGCAAAGCAGCTGAGTGAAAAACCACAGTGGCAAAACAGGAGTGGAGAAAATGGGGGGAAAATGAGAAAAAATGGGGGGAAAAAATGGAATTTTTGTCCACAAAAATGGAGAAATTCCATTGTGATTTCAGCAGCACTGCAAAGCCACGGGGTCTGAGTGTCAAGGATTAATTCTTGCCAGTTTTTCTTGGTGTTGCTTTTGTTTCAGAACAATTCTACCCCTGAGGAGTGGAGAAAATTGGGGGAAAAGGGGAAAAAATGGGGAAAAAATTCAATTTTTGACCACAAAAATGGAAAAATTCCATCCCAAGTCAAGCAGCTTTGCAAAGCCACTGGGTCTGTGTGTCAAGGATTAATTATTGTCAGCTTTTCTTGGTCTTTCTTTTGTTTCAGAACAATTCTACCCCTGAGGAGTGGAGAAAATTGGGGAAAAATGGAAAAAATGGGGCAAAAATGGAATTTTTGTCCACAAAAATGGAGAAATTCCATCGTGACTCGAGCAGCTTTGCAAAGCCACGGGGTCTGTGTGTCAAGGATTAATTTTTGCAGATTTTCTTGGTCTTTCTTTGTTTCAGCCCAATTTTACCCCTGAGGAATGAAGAAAATGGGGGGAGAAATGGAAAAAATGTGGAAAAAATGGAATTTTTGACCACAAAAATGGAGAAATTCCATCACAATTTGAGCAGCTTTGCAAAGCCATGGGGTCTGAGTGTCAAGGATTAATTCTTGCCAGTTTTTCTTGGTGTTGCTTTTGTTTCAGAACAATTCTACCCCTGAGGAGTGGAGAAATTGGGGGAAAAATGGAAAAAATGGGGAAAAAATGGAATTTTTGTCCACAAAAATGGAGAAATTCCATTGTGATTTCAGCAGCACTGCAAAACCACTGGGTCTGAGTGTCAAGGATTAATTCTTGCCAGTTTTTCTTGGTGTTGCTTTTGTTCCAGAACAATTCTACCCCTGAGGAGTGGAGAAAATTGGGGGAGAAATGGAAAAAATGGGGGGAAAAAATTCAATTTTTGTCCACAAAAATGGAGAAATTCCATCACAATCTGAGCAGCACTGCAAAGCCACAGGGTCTGAGTGTCAAGGATTAATTTTTGCAGATTTTCTTGGTGTTTCTTTGTTTCAGCCCAATTTTACCCCTGAGGAATGAAGAAAATGGGGGGAGAAATGGAAAAAATGTGGAAAAAATGGAATTTTTGACCACAAAAATGGAGAAATTCCATCACAATTTGAGCAGCTTTGCAAAGCCATGGGGTCTGAGTGTCAAGGATTAATTCTTGCCAGTTTTTCTTGGTGTTGCTTTTTTTTCAGAACAATTCTACCCCTGAGGAGTGGAGAAATTGGGGGGAAAATGGAAAAAATGGGGAAAAAATGGAATTTTTGTCCACAAAAATGGAAAAATTCCATCCCAAGTCAAGCAGCACTGCAAAGCCACTGGGTCTGTCTGTCAAGGATTAATTCCTGCAGCTTTTCTTGGTCTTTCTTTTGTTTCAGAACAATTTTACCCCTGAAGAATGGAGAAATTGGGGGGAGAAATGGAAAAAATGGGGGGAAAATGGAATTTTTGTGCACAAAAATGGAGAAATTCCAACCCAAGTCAAGCAGCTTTGCAAAGCCACGGGGTCTGAGTGTCAAGGATTAATTCTTGCAGCTTTTCTTGGTCTTTTTTTTGTTTCAGAACAATTTCACCCCTGAGGAATGAAGAAAATGGGGGGAAAATGGAAAAAATGGGGAAAAAATGGAATTTTTGTCCACAAAAATGGAAAAATTCCATCCCAAGTCAAGCAGCTTTGCAAAGCCACGGGTCTGAGTGTCAAGGATTAATTCCTGCAGCTTTTCTTGGTCTTTCTTTTGTTTCAGAACAATTTTACCCCTGAAGAATGGAGAAATTGAGGGGAAATGGAAAAATGGGGGAAAAATGGGGGAAAAAATGGAATTTTTGTCTATAAAAATGGAGAAATTCCACCCTGAAATTCCATTCCACTCCTCCCACTCCAGCCCTGCCACTGTCCCAGGGCAGGGATGCCTCAAAGGATCTTGAAAATGTCCAGTAAAATCAAAAATGAACCATTATCAGCTCCAAAAGTGCATTTGGGAAAATGGGAGATGAGGAAAGTGCTGAATTCTTGAGCTGAAATTACCAGTGACAGGGTTTTAATCCTATCAGGATTTTAATCCTAATATTAAAACCCATTGGGGTGCAATGTTGTCAGATAATGCGTTAAAATTTGTGTTAAAATTTCAATATTAATAAATTTTATTTTAATAAATAAACACCAGCCAGGGATGGGAGGGAGTGGGTGAAAAAAAAAAAATAATTCCCATTTAAATTTATCCCACAGCAAGGCCTCAACTTGGAATGAAACAGGGAAAAAAGGGGAAAAAAATGGGATTGTCTATTTTTATTGCAGATAAAAATGATATTTGCCATTACCTCATCTTACAGCTCAGAATAATTAAGTTCTCCAAAACACCAAGGCAGTTTTAATTTTTTTTTTTTTAAAGAGGAGATCAGAAGGAAAATAGAGAAGATTTAGAGATAAGCACAGGAAATGCTTCAAAGAACCGAGTGAAAATTACTTTTAAAAGAGTTTTTGCTCGTCATTCCTGCAGAAAAACTCCTCTGCATCAGCAGCAAAGTGAAAAAATCTCCCCAAGGGATTCCCAAATTCCAGGAATTTCCATCTCAGGTGCTCAGCAAAAACCCTCTTCCCTCATTTTCTTTCTGGAATGATTACAAAGATCCAAGCAAGGCTGGTCAGGATCTAGAAAGTGAATTTCAAAGAGTAATTTATTCTGATTTTTGAAGGGGACTGACTGCACTTTTCCTACCTCTTTTCCCCAAAATTTTGCAGCAAAAATCCCCAAATAAAAACACCCAGAAAGAGCCAATGTGAGCTCTTGAAAGAGATCAGGAATTGCTGGGAATTCCTGCTCAGTTCCTCTTCCCAAGGACTCCCGTGACAGCTGCAAATCCCTTTGAAATGGTTTATTTTCCTTTTTTTTTCTCTTTATTATCCAAATTCAAAGCCTTTCCCAGCAGCTCAGTGCTGAGTCTGGCCCTGAAGCATTTGTAGAAACTGTGGAGTCTGTTCAGGTTTGGATTTAAGATAAATTAATCCTAAAACTTTCTTTACTTCGCAAGAAATCAGATTTTTTCTTGACTTTTGAACTCCTGATAAATGCACATTACAAGCAGCTTTGGGGGCAGATTTCACTGAGTCTCTATTTCACTTTTTAGCCAAATTCATCCCACTTTTGAGACATTTTTCCACAGACTGGGCCAGGTCCCTGTGGCCCAATTTTGATTTTTTTTTTGGTAATTCCAAGAGGAATAAAACTCCATCGCTCTCCTCGGGAGGAATAAACCACAAGGATGTGGAACAGCAGATAAATCAACCTCAAAATTTTGTTGTTTTTTTTTTTTTTCCCTTTACTTCTGGGGTCAGATGGAAAGGAAATCTCAGGTTTTATGAACCTTTTCCTAAAATCCAACCTGAGCCATTCTGGGATTCTGCAGAGCCCAAAATTCCATCCCAGCGCACCAGCACTGGATCTGATTTCATTCCCACAGGATTTAAATTTAATTAATCCCACAGGGTTTCAATTTAAATCCCTCCAATTCCATCAACATCTGGGGAAAAAAATTACAAATTAGAGAGGAAAGAGAAACTCTGAGAGCTGAAAAAATTGGGGCAGGATTAACAACCCAAGCAAACACCAAGAACTGATCACAAAAGATGAAATTCAGTCCTGAGGCTCTGCCCTGTGAACCATGAGGTGATTTTGGATTCATTCCTTTTTGCTTAATTAATTTAAAAAAAAATTAATTTCTTCAGCTCCTTGTTTGAATATTCCTATGGTGGAAGTCGATTTTAAAGGCAATGTTTTTCCCCCTCCAGAAAAAAATAAAAATATCCCAACCTGGGTAAAAAGAGAGGTGGGTGGGTCAGGGCAGTTTCAGACCAGCTTGAGCAGAGATTTCCTTTCCTATTTTCCCCCAAATTTTGGAGCAGGACAGGTAATATTATAATATTATTATAATATATTATATAATATAATATTGGCTTTTTGCAAATATTAAAATGAATATTATATGTGTGATGTTGGAAAGTTATGCTGCATGAATCTCTTTTAAACAGCGTACTAAATATAGTTTTATATTATTATTTATAGCAGAATATTAAAATAGAAACTATGTGATGATGTAAGATACTTTTTGGAACTAACTCAAGGAATAGAAAAAATAATCAAGAAATTCTCCCATCAAGCAACAAACACCAAAATCCCAAGAGAAAAATTATGACCAAAATTAATTTACAAGATGGGGGGGGGAAGCTAAAATTAATCAGAAACCCCCTAGTTTGAAAAGAATATTTGAATTATGTACGAAATATATAAATATGCATTAGATTATTGCTTTTCAAGCAATCCTTTATTAGCAAGGTGTGCCTTTTAGTGGAGTGCCAGGCACCCTGTAATTCTTTGCTTTTTATTGTCTCTTGTTGTCTAATTTTTATTAATATTTTCACTACTGTGAAATTCCTACAATTTGAACAAAAGTGAAGAGCATTTTTCACAACGAGGCACCACAAACTCCTTCAGTGTCTGCCCAGGAGGAGAGGGAAAAGTGGGACAGGGATTCCCTGCCCTTGTGGCAAAGAAGTTTTTATTTCCCAAGGAAAGCAAGGGGTGCCTCCCAAATTTGCCAAAAAAACGAAAGAATCCAGACCCAGGTGAGGGCAGGAAAGGTCCAGGAACCCCAGAGGGTGATGCCCCACACAGAGGCAACCCTGTGGCTTTCTCCACATGGGAATATTTCTAATTTTGGGAATAATTCTGAGTTCAGGCAGCAAATAAACACAGTTTCTGGTTTTTATCTGACCAAGCTCTGCACTTGGGAATATTTCTAATTCTGGGAATAATTCTGAGTCCAGGCAGCCAAACAAACACAGTTTGTGTTTTTATCTGACCAAGCTCTCCATTTGGGAATATTTCTAATTCTGGGAATATTTCTGATTCCAGGCAGCCAAACAAACACAGTTTGTGTTTTTATCTGACCAAGCTCTCCATTTGGGAATATTTCTAATTCTGGGAATATTTCTGATTCCAGGCAGCCAAACAAACACAGTTTGTGTTTTTATCTGACCAAGCTCTCCATTTGGGAATATTTCTAATTCTGGGAATATTTCTGATTCCAGGCAGCCAAACAAACACAGTTTGTGTTTTTATCTGACCAAGCTCTCTGCTTGGGATTATTTCTCATTTTGGGAATATTTCTCATTTTGGGAATGTTCCCGATTCCAGGCAGCCAAACAAATCCAGTTTCTGGTTTTTATCTGACCAAACTCTCTATTTCTCATTTTGGGAATATTTCATATTTGGGGAATATTCCTGATTCCAGGCAGCCACACAATCCCAGTTTCTGGTTCTTATCTGACCAAACTCTCTCTATGGGAATATTTCTCATCTGGGGAATATTCCCGATTCCAGGCAGCCACACAATCCCAGTTTCTGGTTCTTATCTGACCAAACTCTCTCTATGGGAATATTTCTCATCTGGGGAATATTCCCGATTCCAGGCAGCCACACAATCCCAGTTTCTGGTTCTTATCTGACCAAACTCTCTCTATGGGAATATTTCTCATCTGGGGAATATTCCCGATTCCAGGCAGCCACACAATCCCAGTTTCTGGTTCTTATCTGACCAAACTCTCTGCTTGGGAATATTCCTAATTTTGAGAATATTTCATATTTGGGGAATATTTCTGATTTCAGGCAGCCAAATAAATACAGTTTCTGTACAGTTTTCTGTTTTCTGTTTTTTATCTGACCAAAGTCTCTGCTTGGGAATATTTCTAATTTGGGGAATATTTCTGATTCCAGGCAGCCAAATAAATACAGTTTCTGTTTTTCATCTGACCAAACTCTCTCTATGGGAATATTTCTCATTTTGGGATTATTTCAAATTTTGGGAATATTTCTCGTTTGGGGAATATTCCCGATTCCAGGCAGCCACAGAAACCCAGTTTCTGGTTTTTATCTGACCAAACTCTCTACTTGGGAATATTTGTAATTTTGGGAATATTTCTAATTTTGGGAATATTTCTCATCTGGGGAATATTCCCGATTCCAGGCAGCCACACAATCCCAGTTTCTGGTTTTCATCTGACCAAACTCTCTCTATGGGAATATTTCCCATTTTGGGAATATTTCTAATTTTGGGAATATTTCTCGTTTGGGGAATGTTCCCGATTCCAGGCAGCCACACAATCCCAGTTTCTGGTTTTCATCTGACCAAACTCTCTCTATGGGAATATTTCTAATTTTGGGAATATTTCTCGTTTGGGGAATGTTCCCGATTCCAGGCAGCCACACAATCCCAGTTTCTGGTTTTCATCTGGGCCCCAGCTGGTTCTGGAGCGGCCAGGCCAATCCCCAGGGCTGACCCCGCAGGAGCAGCTGCAGTTCCCACCCCCTCTCTGGGAATTTTCCAGAAGGAGTTCCTGTGCCATCATCTCCCATGGCACGGATGATGTCACGCCCCAGTGGATTTTTAACCTCGGATTTGCTGGTGTTGGGAAAAATCCCCAGACCACAAAACCTTTTTATCTGCTGTGGGATCAACTCCGCTCTCCATTTAGGGTGCTCTGCTCTCAGAAACATTAGAAATTAATTAAAGAACATTAAAGCTTCATAAATAGGTGTTCTTATTTCACCACTGAGGGATATTCCCCACAATTTCCCCCTGATTTAAGGATATTTTTCACTACCATGAGCTAAGGATAAAATCATTTTCCCCCCACCCCCAGCTTTGGGAATCTGGTTCAGTTATAAATCTGGATTGTTTCATATGGGAAGCATGCTTAGTTTGAGGGGAAAAAAATATAAATGGAGGGGTTAAAAGGAGAAAAAACAACCCCTCTAATGCTCCCTGGGGTCTGCAGGTCCTTCAACCCAATTTGATGTGAATGAAACCATTATTGTTCTTTTGACTCCCGCTGGGCCACTCCAGCAACGGCTTGCCAGGGATTTCAGGAGCTGTTTTCATTATCCCAGCCCTCAGTTTCAAGGTTTAAAAACAAAGTTTTTGCTCAAAATTTCGCCTCGTGATTTTATAGATGCTTAAATTTCAATTATTTCAATATTTAAATAAAGATTTCGATTGGCACACGGTGGGTGTTGGAAATTAATCAAGATAAAGCCACGTGGCTCCCTTCTTTTTTTTTTTTTTCTCTCTGTTTTTAAGCATCAGATTAAAACCTGCAGCAGTGAAGACTCAATCAAACCAATGGAACTGCACACACCCACTGCCACAGATTTCCTGCCATAAAAATGCTCCCACTTTGGATGGCAGGGAAGAATCCCACCCTAATAAAACCTAAGAAAGAGGAAAAAAAAAAAAAAAAACAACAAACCAGAAAGGGTTAAAAGGTAATAAAAGGATTATTATCAAGCCTAAGCCAAACCTTAAAGTGATATTTTATTGCATTAAAATGTGAGCTTTGATGATTCAGCTGGTGTTTTAACTGCTTCAGAGCCAAAATGTTAATTTTTAAATATCCCTCTGCACGCAGCTGTAAAATAGAGGTTTGCTGTAAAACCCTCTGGAAATAAAGTTCCCTTATAATTTGCAGAATTAAAAAAAATTAAAAAAATAATTTGCAGAATTATTAAGGAATGTCATTCCAAAACCAATCTGTCATTTTGGCCCAAAAGCAAGCAATTAATCCCTAAAATACTTTCTTTTCAACTGCATCTGAATGAACCAGTGGAGAGTTTGATCTCAGGGCTCTGAGAGGCTTCTGTTCCTGTGATAACTCAATTAAACCCAGCAGATAAATCTCAGTTTCTTGAAAAAAAAAACCCCAAAGCTGATGAGCTGCAAGCTCTGGTTTTCTTCAGAAGACACTTCAGGTCAGATTTTATACAGATGTTCCCGGCACAAAATGAGGAGAAAACCTCCAGGCCATCAAAGCCCCAAATCTGCTACAAATGAACAAGAATTACAAACAGCAGCCTGATCAGAACTCAGTTCAAACGCCAAAATTCCTCACCAGCAAAACTTCCAACAACCAAAAATAAACTCTTTACAACCAAAAATAACATCTTTACATCCTGTGTAGGTGCCACAGAGCCCACAAAATCCAGGAAAAATCACCAAGCAGCTGATGGGAACTTGTGATTTCCCAACAACACTCAGCCTAAGGAATTATTCCAATATCTGAATTAATCCAAAAATCCAACAACATTTTTTAATAGGAACGGCAGAGCTTTGAGTGAGGAACTCAACAAGGAACTCTCCCCTGCCACCTGGCTCAGCTTCCACAGCACCTGCAGGAATTTCTTCCCACTCTGAGGAAGTTTTCCCCCCCCAGCCACCCCATAAACCCTCTCTGGGACCCCCCCAGGCTGCTCAGCCCAAGCAGGCCAGGACCAAAGGGCGGCCACAGCCCCTCCTGCCTGGGGCTCCTCAAACCACCCCTGTACTCAATAATTCAGCATCTTCTGGTTTCATCACCCAAGGTCTGCTCCCTGCAGACCTTCAGCTGCTTCAGCAGGAGACTTTTGTGGCTGGGATGGGGCTCACAGGGCCCTTCCTGAGGCTCCAGGAGCCTGGAGGGGGAGGTTCCCAGAGGGAAGGGCTCCATCCCCAAGGACACACCACCTTTGTATGACCAGCACTTGTAGCTGTGACCAACACAACCCCAGCCAAAGGAGGGAAAACTCCACTCTCAACATCTCCTTTGAGTGCAAAGAGCTCCAAAAGGTCTCTGGAGTCAGCCCAGGGCTCGCATTCCAAGTGATTCCACTGCTCCAAATCCACCACCTTCATCCCTTCCAGAGGGCACAAAGAATCCCTTTTCCTCCCAAATAAATCCAAATTTTCTACATTCCCCAGACACATTTCAGGTCTCACAGCCAAAAAATGACGAGGGAAGGGAAGGGTGGGCGTTGAGCTGGGTGGTGTAGCTCACCTGGAAGGGACAGGGGATGTGGTACTCCCGGCAGCGCTCCTGGATCCACGTGGTCTCCCACACGCCCCGGTACGCCTGCTCGTAGAAGTAGCAGCCGATCACCACCAGCAGGGGCACGAGGTAGAGCACGCTGAAGACGCCGATGCGGATCATGAACTTCACCAGCTTGTCCTGGTTCTCCTTCTCCAGCGGGATCTCGATGCGCACGCGGTTGAGGGAGATGATTCCGGCCAGCAGCAGGGACACTCCCACCACCACGTAGAGGCATAGAGGCGCCAGCACAAAGTAGCGCAGCGCGTCCACGTCGTAGAGGCCGACGAAGCACACGCCGCTGATGTTGTCGCCCTCGATCTTGTTCATGGCCAGGAGGATGATGGTGAGGGTGCCCGGGATGCCCCAGGCGCTGGCGTGGAACAGCAGAGCCTTCTTCTCGATGGCCTCGCTGCCCCACTTGGGCACGGCGGCCAGGAACCAGGTGATGGTGAGGATGACCCACCAGACGCTGCCGGCCATGGTGAAGAAGTAGAGCACCATGAAGAGCATGGTGCAGGCTTTGTTGTGGGAGCCCTGGGTCACGGTGGACGCTTTGTACTGGGAGGGGCTGGAGGCGTTGCAGGCCACCCGGTCCTCCAGCAGGAAGCCGATGAAGAAGATGAGGGACACCATCATGTAGCAGACGGCGTAGAAGATGATGGGCCTCTCCGGGTAGCGGAAGCGCGTGACGTCGATGAGGAAGGTCAGGAAGGTGAACAGGGTGGCCGAGAGGCAGACGATGGAGATGACGCCGATGAAGTAGCGGGCGAAGGACAGCTCCTCCCGGCGGAAGTACATGTTGGGGCAAGGAGGGGAGCAGTCCCGGACCCTGAGGAAGGAGTAGCCCAGCTCCGGGTCGATTTTCAGCTCGCGGGGACACCAAAAGCCGTAATCCCTCTGGACGGCCATTGGGGCCTCCTCCGTGGGCTCGCCGGCCAAGTTGAGGTCAACCAGGCGAGGATAGGGCTCGTCGCAGTCTGGGAACCTAAAAAGAGGTGTTTACAAGGAATGTACTCACAATTTACAAGGACTGGGAAACTCATTTCACACAGAATTCACAGAATCACAAGTTGGAAGAGACCTTCAAGATCACTGAGTCCAACCCATGCCCTAACACCTCAACTAAAACATCAAGTGTCACATCCAGTCTTTGTTTAAACACACCTAGGGATGGTGACTCCACCACCTCCCTGGGCAGGCCATTCCAGAAATTTATCACTCTTTCAGTGAAAAACTTTTCCCTAATATCCAAGCTGTATTTCCCTTGGCACAGCTTGAGACTGTGTCCTCTGGATCTGTCAGTGCTGCCTGGAGAAAGAGACCAACCCCAGCTGGCTACAGCCACATTTCAGGGAGTTGTAGAGCGATGAGGGCACCCCTGAGTCTCCTTTTCTCCAGGCTGAGACCCCCAGCTCCCTCTGTGGTTCCTCACAGGGTTGTGTTCCCAGCTCCTCTCCAGCCTCGTTGCCTCCTCTGGACACACTCCAGGTTCTCAACATCATTCCCAAACTGAGGGGCCAGAGCTGGAGCGTGTGCCCTCACCAGTGCTGAGTACAGGGGAAGGATGATCTCCCTGCTCCTGCTGGCCACACCATTCCTGATACAAGAATCAGGATTTCTAGGTGTGACTTCAGGCCAACCAGACAATCCAAAAAATAGGGAATCCATCAAAATTCTGCACTATTTAGTCACAAACTCATCCCGCCGTGCAATGCTGAAACTATAAAATACATTTAAAAATAAAACAGGTGAGGAGCCCATTTGGGATTTAAGAATGAAAGTAAGGATGCAAAATCCATCCCAGGAAATCTGGGAATTCAAGCCTACGGCAGCAGGATTTTAAAAACATTTTAAAGCTTTTCCTAAGCAACTGCACTCGCTGCTGTCAGACAGGGCAGTGAGGTGGTGACACCAGAATTCCAACTAGCACTGCCACCAGTTTTAACAAATGGAATTATGATGAAGATATTTGTGTAGCTGACACCAGCATTAATAAATGGAATGATGATGGAGATATTTATGTAAATAAAGCTCTGACTGGAGGCCCAGGACTGCTGGAGTTTTGAAGGAGAGACTGGAGCAATCACAGTAACACATCCTCTGACTTATTTAACTAAAATAATTTTAATTGTTTTTCTCTCCAACCCATCTGGAAACTATTTCTTCCTGTTACTGCTCCTCAGTTTCATTAACTGTTGAAATCACAAAAACCAATAAAGCATGAAGATCCTGTTTTTAATTTCATGCATGTTCTGTCTCAAACAGCTTGGAACACCATTGGATCATTTTTCCATAAATTTATTTGTGCAATGTAAAGCTGAACGCAGCTGTTTGCAGCTCAGCAAGGGGTACATGCTCTGCAAACAGCTTTGAGATTTCCCCCTCATCAAACCCAGCCAATTTTCAGCTGATCTCATGGGCAGAAATAGGAACTCACTTCCCACCTCAGGAAATGCTGCTGGCAAATGGGAAGGAAAACACATCCGCGGGCGACGCAAAACGTTTACAACACCTGTTTTTTATGGGCCATAAAACATCCCGGATGGGAATAATTTTATCCTGACATTTAAAAAAAAAATTTAAAAAGGGTTTTTCTCACCTGGTGCACTCCATGTCCTCGGGCCAGGAGACCCCGAACATCTCCATGAGCTTGGAGCACTCGCTGTGGGCGCGCTGGCAGAGGCGGCGGCAGGGCAGCGTCACCCGCCCGTACTCCATGCACACCGGGGCGTACAGGGCGCACAGGAAGGGCCGGAAATCCCGGGAGCATTCCAGGTTCACCATGGGGTGGAAGGGCTGGCAAGAAAAATTTTTATAAAAAAGAGGAGAATTCAGTAGCTGCAGCAGCACTTTGGTGGAATATTTCGCTTTCGCGTCATCGCGACCGTAGCCGCGGCCTGCTGGCTGTTGGGAGAAATGATCATCAGGATGGAACTCGGGGGTTTTAGGAAGACAGGGGACAATGGAAATATTCCCAAGGGATATTTATGTCCTCCATCTGCATTAAAATCAGAGGGAATTAGATGGATAAATCCCCCGAGGGTGGATTTCAGTTCTCTCATGGAGGTGGATGTGTCTCTCATTCCCAGCCCGCACGTTATTGTCACCACATTTCTCTTCACAGACAAAAGCAAGGCACAACTTCCCAAGAAATTTCTGGGATTCACGTTCTCTGAACATCAGAGAAAGAAAAAACACTTCTTATCTCATTTACTGCTGCTGTGCTGTTCACAAGTGGAATGCATTGTGGAAGATTGTTCACCTGAAGGGAATTGATAATTGGATTCCGGTGTGTTTTTATTCACTGACCAGCTGAATCCAGGTGTGTGTGTTGGGACTGTCGCTGACAGTCAGGAGATGCTGTGCAGTGGAGTGCAGCTGAGTGCTTGGCAGATTCAGTTTAGATGTAATGTAATACAGTGTAATATAGCATAGAATAATATAGTGTAATAAAGTGATTAATTAGCCTTCTGATAAGATGGAGTCCTCCTCATCATTTCTCCTGGACATGAGGCAAAAATATCACTGATACATTATCCCACTTATTAAATATCAAATTCCCACAGAGCCACGGAGCTCCCAGGGCTGTAATCACAGTGAAGGCACAGCCAAGATGTCATTTCTTGCCTATGCATCAGAAAGCACCGTGAAATCAAAACCTGAAAAAATAAAAATATCGAAATAAATAACCGGTGTCTCGTGCTCCTGTGGTGCTTCATAACAGGTTTGGGTATCAATGAGAGCGACACTCCTTGGAAGCTCTGAGAGAAAATCTGTCAGAGTTAGGCAAACACAGCAGGTCTGGAGCATTCCTGAAGGATAAGGAAGGAAAAATAAAGAGGAGAGGGGCTTGTGTCTCAGAAGAAGCTGGTGCACGGTGACACTCCACGTCATTGTCCAGTGTGGGTTCATTCTGCTCTTGGGTTTTGTGGTTTGTCCTTAAAACCCTCCCAGAATTAATCAATGTTTTATTCCAAATCTCTGTGGCACCCACCACCATCCAAAACTTCACCATCCCTTTGGATATCAAAGTAAGGTCAATGATATTCCCATGAGAGTGGAATTAGAGAATACTGGAATACATTAGGACTTCCAATTCTGGAATAAAACAAACCCCAGACTGGAAAAACTTCTCCTGATTTCTATTTCAAATCACAGCTCAAAGGAAAAAAGTGGCTTCATCAACAGCTTTGTTCTACACAGATTTTTTTAGAAAAAGTCCATTATTTGGATAGCAGGGTTTTCTCCACAGCCCAGCAGGATTAAGGAGCAGGAATTGTAATCCTTGGAATTTGCAGCGTGATAGCTGAAGCACAAATGAACCTGCTGCATATAAATACATATAAATCCTAAATCTTGTTACGAGTGCAGCTGAAGAGGAGCTGCAGAAAGATTACATTCTCAAGCAGCAATTTCCTGAGAAGTGTTTTAAACCAATTCAGCATTTTCTTTTGCCAAACTATGGAGCAGAACTGATCTAACAGGAAAAAATAGGTCAATTTCTGGGAATTATAATTCTTACCACCTTTCTACTCTTCCAATCCTTCCCAGAAGCCTCCTTCCCTCTGCAAAAGTTTAATTTTGGGAATACAAGACACAACCATGCTATGGTATTAATGTGGGTTTTTTTAAACATCGTTATTATTTACCAAATTGATTAAATTCCCTTAATTTCTCAAACTGAAATTCAGGAATAACTTGCAGGAAGAGCAGGATGAGACTCCAGAGTTATCAACCAGGAAAAAGGCAGCAGCGTTGGTCAATTTCTGGGAATTATAAGGAAAAGTTTCACTTCTTACCACCTTTCTACTCTTCCAATCCTTCCCAGAAGCCTCCTTCCCTCTGCAAAAGTTTAATTTTGGGAATACAAGACACAACCATGCTATGGTATTAATGTGGGTTTTTTTAAACATCGTTATTATTTACCAAATTGATTAAATTCCCTTAATTTCTCAAACTGAAATTCAGGAATAACTTGCAGGAAGAGCAGGATGAGACTCCAGAGTTATCAACCAGGAAAAAGGCAGCAGCAGTTGGGAAATATTTACATTTACAGGCTCACGTTACTCAAGGAACTCCTTGTGTTTGGCTGGACATGCATTTCAGGTTTATTTGTATTTATATATTTATTTGTGATTATTTATTGTCTACAGCAGAGTCAAAGCCAATGTTTGACCACATGGATCTGAAAAATTGATCCAGGGAGTTAAAACACCTGCCTGGAAAAGCTGGAGGTAAAAGACTTTACTTGATGGAAAGGGAAAATAAAACAAGAACTCCACTTTGATTCTGGTAAGAGTTTAACTTCCCCTCTTTTCAAAAAGCCTTGAAAATGAGAAGGTTAAGTTACAACTTTATGAAAAAGAGTTCCTGTTTCCGTGCCTGTCCCAATCCCAAGGTTTTGCCTCCTGCCACTGCAAGTTTTCACAAATCTACTCCTAAATTTCAAGTTCTTCTGACGATTCCTCCCCTACTTTCCTCTGACACACCTCCCACTCAGAAAAGATGTTCCCAAAGTTCCTTTTTTCCTGCAATTTTGCCTTTGTTAAAAGATCTGTTTGGTTTTGGTGGAGCTGCAGAGGCTGAACCGTTCAGGAAGAGACCTCAAAGCACCTCAAGGTGTGCAAACACAGCTCCAGGTGAAGGGCCAGGACAGGAGGAAAGGGCCTCAAGCTGTGCCAGGGGAGCTTCAGGTTGGAATTCAGAGGGAATTTCCTGATGGAAAAGCTGTTAAACATCAGAAGGGGCTGCCCAGGGAGCTTTGGAGCCCCCATCCCTGGAGGTGTCCAAGGAACAACACTCACAGCTCTGGGCTGGTGACAAAGTGAGGATCCCTCCCAGGCTGGACTCAATGATCCCAAAAATCTTTTCCAGCCTAAAAGATCCTGGGATCGTGTGAACTTTAAAATAATGACGAGGCTGAGCTGGAGAACAGGAGAAAAATCCCTACAACAACTCCTGATAACACAGAAAAAGAGATTCACTCGCCCTGAGCCAGCATTTGTGCCTGTGGGCAGCTCCCTCTGCAAGCGCCCCAAAAATTATCCCCAAATTGTCTTCCCCCCTCGCAGCTCCTGAGATGAAAGGTCACCTCCACCTACTGATTATGTTGTTCCCTATTAAAAATCAACACGGGGAGATTAAAAGACTCTTTTCATGCTCTTGCCCAAGGAGGCAGTGCAAGTCATGACATCGAGCAGAACAAAAGGCTCTCTGTTAATGGGATGTGCTTCACAAAAACCCTGCCGAACAACTCCAGGAGGAAAAAGGAAGAGGGCGAGAGGAGGCCTGGCAGCCAAATTGATTTCAGTGATTCAGTCCTGGGAAATCCAAGAGAAGGAAGGGATAAATGCTTACTTAGGAAGAGATCAACTCTTCTTGTCCTTGGCTTTGCCACGTAGGTGTTGTGTGGAGGGACCTTAAAGATCCTCTCGTTCCAGCCCACGAAGTTTATCTTCCAAGGGATGAAAGCCAAAGGAGAGATGGAATGTGTAGATTTGCCCCCACTTTAAATAATTTTCTTAGCAATCCTCACTTCTGGTTACAAAGCAAGAGCAGCAACTCAAATTATAAGCACACCACGGAACAGAGTCACTGCGAGATAACAAACCAAATTATTTTATTTTACACAGACATTTGGCTGTTACTTGGGAAGTGGCTTTGCAGGATTTCAACCAAATTACTTGGGTGATCTTTCCCCATTCTGTTTATTTATACATTCTGTTCTTTGATCAGAGAACTAAACAGGAAACATCCTCATAAACTCAGAGAGGGAAGGAGGGAACTTTTCTCCCCTCAGGCTCCTGGGAAGAGAGTGATGCTATGACTCTCAATTGCTGTTGCAATTCCCGGGTGGAAGCAGCTGCCTCGGGGCACATCCCGCCTCGGAGCAGCCACATGAGCTGCTCTTTGTCCTCAATCTCCCGGCCTTTGATGGAGCTTGCTGTTCATTAGGGGAAAAAAAATCGGGAATTGTGTCTCAAAGGGCAAAACGCCTTCCAGGCTGCCTGCCCTGGAGAATGGGATCTGCTTTGGATTTAACTCTGCAGACAGCTCCTGCTTCCACTGAGCACCTTCAGCCTCCTGCTCTTAAAAGCACAATCGGTTTTCTTGAGACTCTAAAAATTTATTTTCCATGGCCCCAGACCTCTGTGAACCTCCCTGGATTCCCTGGATCCTGCAGGCTCCTGGTGCTCACACTCCACCTGGAAATGTTTGTTCCAGGTTCACACCTGAGCCGAAGAGCTGCTGGAATAAAAAAATAAAATCCAGCCTCAACCCAAACCCAGCTGCTGCTTCCTAAAGAAAATCAGGGAATGTTCACACAGGCACAGCAGAGCAAAGAGCAGGGATTTGGGGCATGAACTTGGCAGAAAATCAGGGCCATTTCTACTTTTTCCCACCCACTCTGGCTGGATCGTGCCACGAAATCAAAGGTGGCAGCGAGGGGCCACGAACACAGCCAGGTGTGCAGGAGTGAGTTTGTTTCTCCTGGAACAGACCCAATTCACCCAATTCCATGTGGCTCTGGCACTGCAGACCCTTTATTCTGTTTTCTGAAGGCAAAAGGTGACTTTGCCCAAGCCTGCTCCGAGTGCTCGGTGCCAAGACACGTTCAGTGAGAATTCCTGGCACGGAGCACAGCCCAGCTTACCTCACCACCTCCTTCCCTGGTGAGAAACTGAGGTGTACTTTTATTTTTGGAATTATTTCTGGTTTCTTGCAGTGCTACAAAGCCAAAAGGGGCACAGCTCTGGCTGCCTGTTGAGCTTTTCCCCTTCAGCATGGAATAAAGCTATTCCAAATTATCTGTATGAAGCCTTTCAATATCCCACATCTCATCATTTGATGGCAGCTGGAAAAATCCTGATGGCAATGAGGATTAGACTGACACTGCACTGCTTGAGGGGCTGGGAAGGGAAAAAATAATCACTTTTTTTAACCTTAGCACTAAAAATAAATGTCTGCATTTAAATAGTTACTTAAGAAACCCCAACAATAAAACAAAAGACAAGTAATTACTGTGGGTTTAAATAATATTTTTGCCATGCTATAGGTTGAACTAGGCACTCACCCTGTTATTTATTTTAAAATCCAAGGCCAATTATTTCACCTGCCTTGCTCTGAGAGGGCAGCAATCATAAAAAAAACATCCCAAGCTTTCTGTCTGCAGACAGACAGCCAAGGTTAATTTCTGCAGGAAAAAACCAGGAGGATAAAGATGGAAGCAGTTAAAAGACAGAGAATGACATTAATCTCTGCCTATAGGTCCAAACAGCAAAGCCATCTGCTCCTGTTCTTTAAAGATCTCTGCTGCATTTTAAATTCCAAAGTTCCTCTGGAAGACGGCGTCCATCTGTCAGTCTGCACTTCTCCTGGATGTGGGATTTGTGTTTTGGGAATGGGGGATGCAGATGGGTGCTCCTGGGAACCATTTCCATTTGCAGGGTTGGTGGCAGCTGAGAGGGTTTGGGCTTGCTCCTTCCTCTCCTCGTGCCTGCTGTGATGGGCTTGGGAGAATTCCAGAGGGATATTAGCAGGGAAAGAAACCCACAAATAAATCCACCACCCTCTGGACTGCATTTTAGATACTGTTAAATAAAGACACTTTGCCTGGGTGACGAAGAGACTCAGGGGCAGGAGCTGTAAATGTTGTTAAAATCCTGTTTTTCATAGAAATGACACATTCCCATCTCCTGCAAGGATGACATTCCCAGTGGGAGTGTGATCACAGCTTCCAGGCCTGCTGGGAAAAGCTCCAGGGCTGTTGTCACCGTGGGGAGGGGAAGGAGATCCACAGTAAGAAGTGGAGCAACAATCTTCTCCTTCTTCCTCTCATTCTCCTCCTTCTCTTCCTCCCTCTCCTTCCTTCTCCTTCTTCTTCTCCTTCCTCCTCCTCCCTCTCCTTCTCCCCCTCCTTCTCCTCTTCCTCCTCCTCCATCTCCTCTTCTTTCTCCCTCTCTCTGCCTCTCCTTCCTTCTCCTTCTCTCTTTCTCCCCCTCCTCCTCCCTCTCTTTCTCCTTCCCTTTCTTCTCCTTCTTCTCCCTCTCCCTCTCCTCCTCCTTCTCCCTCCTTCTCCTTCCTCCTTCTCCTTCTTCTCCCCCTTCTGCTTTTCCTCCTCCTCCATCTCCGCCTTCTCTTTCTCCCTCTCCTTCCTTCTCCTTCTCCCCTTCTCTTTCTCCCTCCTTCTCCCCCTCCTCCTCCATCTCCTCCTTCTCCTTCTCCTCCTCCCTCTCCTTCTCCTTCCCTTTCTTCTCCTTCTCCTCCTCTTTCTCTCTCTCCTTCCTCTTCCTCCTTCCTCTTCCTTTTCCTCCCTCTCCCTTTCCTTCTCCTCCTTCCTTCTCCTTCTTTTCCTTTTCTCTCTTTCCCTTTCTCTTTCTCCTCCTCCCCTTCCCTGATCCTCATGGCAGGGTCACACAATTCCCACCAGCCCCAGGGAGGTCTCCTTAGGAAATAACAGGAGAGAGGAGCCTGGCACCTCACTGCTCAAACATTTCTCTTGCTGAGCAGAGGAGGAGAAGAGTTTGGTGGGATTTGTTTGAGGATTTGACACTGACTAGATGGAATTCACAGCCAGATCAGTTATTTGGTGCTCAAAGAAAAAAAAAAAAAAAGATGATTTCTATAAATCACAAATGGGATGGAAAACACAGATAATACAGCCAAAATTTAAAGTCACCATTTGTATTTGCCTTCCCTTTTAATTTCTGCAGGTTTAAAAATCCAGGCTGGCAGCCACACAACACACAGCACCAAAACCCTGCAGAATACAACCAGACAAGCTGAATTTCCAAACGTGAGCAACACTGGACACTCCCACTGAAGAGAATTTCCTTTTTATTCTCCAAGGCTCGGTGACTTCTACTACTCCACGTGTGACTTGGCTGTGGTTTTCCACCCAGCTGATGCAGCAGGATGGCCAAGGGTGTTGAAGATCACCAGCCAATGCAGATTATTCCATCTCTGTTTTCCACCAGGGTGGAATGGCAGAAGTTTCCTCAATTCTGACATTCAAACCCAACTTCTTGTCAGACCAACCACGGGGACCTGCGGGGTTCTGAATGCCTTGAATGTCAACTTTGTTGTCATCAAACGGTCCCAAAGTGAGGGCAAACCCCAGATGTCACCTAAGACACTTTCACAAGGGGCAGAAGTTTATTTATCCTCTTCCTCTGCCACCCTGACTTGGGTTTGAGGTAAATTAAAGTGAATTTCAGAGCCTCAGCCCCACAGCACAGCAGGCAAACCCTTCTTGCCGTGGCAGAGAAGAGGCACGAGGCTGTCAGAGCAGAATTTTGGCAGCCAGGAGGGGGCAGGAGGCTGACAATCCATCCGGGCTGAAGAAATTTGGGAAGCTTTGCTTGCCACTCCCTTGGAATTCTGGAATAAATCCCCTGATGCCTGAGCTGGGAATGCTGAAGATTGTTATCCAAGAAGGAATCACCATCCTGTCTTCCCTGGCTACACTCAGGATCAGCAACTCCTTGGGAATTGGTTAAATGAGTGAATTTTGCTAAATTTTGCTCCTATGAAATCTCACCTAAATCCTTCAAGGAATGATCCTGCAATATCCACAATTTCTGCCCCACAGTTACTGCCCAAATTAAACCCCAAAAGTACTCAGGGGGTAAAATGATGCATCTCTATGGAAAAGTCCCCAAAAAAGGGTTTTTGGTGTTGGGAAGGAGCAGAGCCCAGCCCTGATCCACTCCAGCAATATCCATAAAAAACATGATGCAAACTGAAGTAAGAACATAATCTGTTGGATTAAAGTTATACAAATTATTCTGGATAATGAACAAAACGTGCCTGCAATGTGAACACTGATATTTTAACAGCTGTGCCTCAATCTAACACTGCAGACCATCTGTTAAATCCATATCCCAGCAAACCACACACACACGTTGGATGGGAGAGAAAATTTTCATCTTTGGGCCTCAAAATTAAGGATATTTCACAGAGAAATGATTCAAATGTATTGTTTAGAATAATTCTAATAAAGATATTATATTTTTTTCCCCTCATGTTGGTGTTCCAGGCAATCTGCACTGCCAGTCCAGGACACTGAGCTGTTTTTTTGGTGGAAGTAATTAAAAATAAAATCATTCAGGATGGTTTTCCTGGTGTGTTCTCCACAAACTCTGCAGCCCTGCTGTCCCCCTGAATGATGCTCCAGGCAAGCTGCACTGCCAGTCCAGGACACTGGGCTGTTTTTTAGTGGAAGTAATTAAAAATAAAATCATTCAGGATGGTTTTCCTGGTGTGTTCTCCACAAACTCTGCAGCCCTGCTGTCCCCCTGAATGATGGAATCACAGAATCATGGAATGGTTTGGGTGGGAAGAGACCTTAAAGCTCATCCAGGTCCAACCCTGACCCCTCCCACTACCCCCAGGTTACTCTGACCTGGCCTTGGACACTTCCAGGGACGGAGCAGCCACGAATTCTCTGGGAATTCCATCCCCACTCTCAGAGGAAGGAATTTCTTCCTCATTTCTCTGCATTTCCTGGAGTAGGATCCATCCAAATCAAGCTGCTCCGTCACTAAACCTCAGCTGGGCAGCACCTCCCATTTAATTCCACATTTACTCCACCACAGCTTCTCTTCTCCATCCTTCCCCAAGAACAGGGATTTCACAATTTTTAACTCCAGACTCTTTTGTTTGTGAAGATTCTCAGGGTCTGGAGATTATTTCAGCCAATTTCCAACAGCAGAAAAGTAAAGCTGCAGCGCTCAGCACCCTTCCCATGCATTAATTGGGAAGATGTGGCCAGATTATGACAAAATCCAGATTTTACTCAGGAAAACCTGGAAATTTACCTGGAAGTCTGGGTGGAAAACTAAGAGTGTTTCTCTCAGTGTCCCCTGGGGCTCCAGACAAAATCATCCTGTCCTGTGAGCAAGCCAGTAAAGCCACTTCAGGTGAGCTTTAGCTGAACCTCAGGAACAACTTTCCATATTTTGGTATCAGCCATGGAATTCTTCCAACATGCCACCTGCACAGCTGGACACAAACAACGAGGAAATGAGGTGGGTTTGGGGGAAAACCATTCTTTAGAAAGAGATCTTCCTTTTCTTTCATGATTATAATTCTGCAGCAAGCCTGCAGGCTCTGAACAAGCACTGGCTGAATTTATTGGGATATTTTTTAAATTTTTCAAAGAAATTGTCCATCCCAATATCAATTTATTTTACCCAATCAAGGAATTACAAACAGGCCTCTCTATTCATCAGACAACAATACAGAACAGAAAACTTAAAGACTGAGAATGCCTCAATTTACTCCAACGGATTAAACGAAAACTAATTTACGCTTCTAAATAGAGGAATTAAGATAATTAGTGGGCAACTTCAATTTTTACCCATTTTTCAACTACTATTTCTAGAAAACATGTGTGAACACAGCAGCTGTAAATTAAAATTTAAGATTCATCAGTCAACACTCTCCCTTCCATTCAGTGCCGAGTTAATGAGGTCACAGCTGAACGCTACAGGGGAGGACGGGGGCAAAGAATTAAAAATAATTGCAATTGTATCCCACTTTTCCACAGCTGTTATCCACCTCTGAATGACCAGTCCTGAAATCCTCACCAAAATCATCAAACTGAGGACAAACCCAAGCCCCTGACTTGATTTTTCAGTTAATAATTCACCAGATAAATATTTGACAGGAATTCCCACAGCGCCTTCACTTATTTGTTTCTGCGGCACCCTAAAAGGGTTTTTTAGTGCTCTCAAAATAGATTAATGAATGTTTTGCCCTCAAAAGTCCAGGATTTTCTCCCTGTTGAGGCTGGGAGTTTGTTCCCAGCTCTCTTCTGTACCACAGGCAGAGTTTTGGGGGGAAATCTCTGGAACACTCACAAGTAGGACGAGGCCAAACAATAATTAATAATAAGAGAGAGGGGACACGGGTGAGGGAAACAAGGGAAGACAAAAAGATGATGCAACTGCTCTGCAGAGGATAATTCCAAATTATTTCCCAGTTAAACAGAATAAAGAAAAGTAAATATCTGTGGATGAACCCCTGTGAAACCTTTCTGAAGAGTAAATGACCTAAAAATGTCAGGATGTGGATGGGATATCCTGCAGGTGAGTCTGGAAGGGGGAATCAGTGGGATCAGACTGCAAAAGTAGGAAAGGCTGCACTGAATTCCTTGAGATGGGAAAGGCGAGAGCAGTGTGTTTTCTCGCTGAATAACTGCAAAATCCCTTTGATGTGTCGATAAAAGCGTCCAAAAGGCCGGAAAACGCAGCAGAGGGAAGAGCAGGAGCGGGGCTGAAGGGCAGGAAGAGCTGAAGCAGCGGGATGGGGCGGCAGAGTGGGGAGGAGTGTCCGTGCATCCCTTAACGAGCTCAGCTCTTCCCTCTCTCCCTGCTCCCACCGCTTCCCAGCTCAGGGATGAGCACCGAGAGCCAGAGATCAAAAACTGCTCCTTTCATCCATCCCACGGCTCCTTCCTGATGGATCGGCTCCCTCGGCAGGACATGCCAAAGGCAAGGAGCCCTCCCCGTCCCGGCTGAGCCTCTCCCGAGTCCCCTCCGTGACCCTGGAACCTTCAAGGCAGCCACTGCCAAGTGGGAAGGGAGGCAAAGGCGAGGTTTTAAAAGGCTGGAAGTTTGTAATTCCCACACAAAAGCGGCCTGCCTCCCGTGGTGCCAGGGAAAAAAGAGGCCGGTGGATCTGGAGAATTGTCTTTTTTTTTTTTTTTTTGTGATGCCACTTAATGAAGGTTATTGCGAGGAACGATTTGCAAAGGAAGAGGAAAGAAAATGTCTTAGCCACGAGATTTGGAGGACGGATTCCCAAATAACTCCTTTTTCTTGGACGTGAGGTAAAGAAGAATTAGATAATCTGGCATTCAAAAAAACCTGAAAGCAAAGTGACTTCCCTGTCCTTTAATGCATTTATATCAAACCTTATAATTTAATGTATTTGCAAAACACTCAGATAAAATGTTGCCATCCCACGATATTTTTGTTTCCTTGCCGTTTTTTTTCTTCCCTCTATTATTGACAACAAGCAGCAAACCTGAAATCCAAGGTCAAACTTTATCACCTCATTATCCCCTGCAGTTACATCTCCGTGTTGCACCTGCACCGTGAGGGTTAAAAAGTGGAATAAAGGAGGGGAAAATGAATTTTCAGGAGCAAGGATTCAGCACTGGCTCTGCTGATTCTCAAGGACAGGCAATTCACCCACTCCCCCACAAAGACAGAATGCAGATAATTGACAATCTGATCGAGTTCCTTATGGAGTGGGAAATATGGAATACATGTGAGTTTTCAGCGAGAAATGTTAAAAACATGAGTGATGTTTTCGGAGCTGTGAGGGGGGAGAGGAAAACGAGTGGCTGACCAGAGCTGTCTCCCTGAATTCATAAATTTATAAAGAAAGATGTTTCTCCTCGCTCAGCGCCACGGACATGACAACTTTTGTCCTACAAATCAAGAAACAGGGAATATAAACAAGTTTACAAATTGAAAGCAACTTTCAGAAGATAAATTTCGGGGTTTCCACGCCGCACAAAGATGAACTACAAGGAGCCTTCCTCCCCTTGTTCAAATTCAAATTAAGCAGCCCTTTGTGCTCCTCTTTTCAAATTTCCTTCCCTGTTTCCATGGGAACCCCCCGGCTGACAAGCCTGGGATGGAGCAGGAGGCCAAGCTCAGCGAGGGGTGTGAAAAGGGGAGGGAGTCAAAGGGCAGAATTTGGCTCGGGAGGACCGAGATGCCAACCTTTGTCCCCCCACAAAGAGGGGGTAACCATAGGAACAACTCCGCGGGACACGGGAGGAGCCGGGGTTGGGGGGGGATCCCGGCCAAAATAAGATGCCAGGACTTTCTGAAGTCTTAAAAATAAACCAAAATGAAAGAAAACTTGAAGGGTTGAGCATCCAACTTCGTGCTGGTTCTGTGTCCAGTTAATTGCATCAAATTGAGTGATAGGAGATCACAGAGAAACTGGGGAGAAGCGATTCCCAAATCCGACAGGAGAATTTAATATTCTCCTGGGAAGATGCTGAATAATGCCCTGCTCTGAAGGGCTCTGGAGGTGTTTTGTCAGTCAGTCTAGGAGCGCTGCACCTCATCCATCTATCCCATAAAACCAGAAATAGCTGCTCCATAAAAATATAAATATGGCACCTTCTGATTATTGCGCCTCGTAAAAGAGACAGCGGGAGGACGAGCCCTATAAAACCACTAATGACACAGAGAGGAAAACTTGTAGTGTCTTCAGCACAGAAAGCAGGGCATGTAAAAGCAGCAGGTGGTTTACTGAAGATAAAAAAAAAAAAAAACAACCAAAACAAACCAAAGAAACAACAGCAAATTCTTCACGCTGTGCTCAGTTCATGTAACCGCCGGTGATTTGCGTGGATGTTCTTTTGAGTGTCAGTTTGGGAGAAAATCGATAAATTTGGGGAATATCACAAATCTATCCCTGAACTGAGCATGGTTCTGGTGCTCCCAGAGTAAGGAGGACATGGAATTGCTGGAGCAGCTCCTGAGGAGGTCACAGCAAGGGCTGGAATTCCCAGAGAAGCCGTGGGGATCCCTGGAAGTGTCCAAGGAAAGGTTGGAGCAACCTGGGATAGTGGAAGGTGTCCCAAATCCATAAAAACCATCTGAACTTCCCCTAAACTCACCAATGTCTCCCAAAACAAAGAAGGAAACTGCAGCCACGCCAGCAAGACAAATATTTCCGACAGCTGCCCCTTGGTGCTGAAGTTATTCCAGATTTATTCCTTGTCTTCTCACTCTGGTGTGGTTTTCCCTCTGGATCCATCCATCCTTTAACTGGAACCACCATCAGGCACCAGAAAAAGCAGGGAAAAGCCAATTTCCAACACAAAAAGCACATCCCAGCCAAGCCACCCTGCTTTTAAGCAGCCAAGCATTATTTATTGCCTATTTTCTGCATTAAAATCATACAAAGATGGGAAGGAATATCCGTGACCTCGCAATGGGTGAGAGTGCTAAAAGACAAAACAAACATTCCCAAAATGCTCCAGCAGCACCACGTTCCCTGGCACCTAAATTTACATTTGCCAAGCTCCAACTCAAGTGCTTTGTTATTTAACTATTCCAAATAAATCCGTGTGTTTTCCACCTTTCCTAGTAATTCCTCCTTAAGGCTGCACCAGCTGCTGCAGAATGAGCCACAAGGCAGAGCCATCTGCCTCCCTGACCCTGAAAACATCCCCCTGTGAATACATCTTGATTAAGATGTGCAGCATTGACTTTCAACCGAATCTTTACATAAAAGTCTTTTTTTTTTTTTTTTCCCCCTTCCCCTATGTTTGCACTAAGCCATTAAGGCTTAACTTGGTTCTCCCATTTCAGCTCGGATCAGAATTAATCTGGGATTCAAGCAAATATGGATGTGGTGGCAGAGTTCATCTCCGGTGTGCAAGCACTGCTTTGGCATTTTAACAACACCCCAAAACCTTTATTCTCTTCTTTTTAACTCTCACTGCCACAGTCAGCATTTTAAAAATACTTAAATGGCATCTTGTTCTCATTAACCAACATAAAAGACTAAAAATCAGTATTTCCTAAATTATTCCTTGGAGAACAGGTGTTAGGCAGGGATGGAAAATTCAGGGTTTCTCACACCTGTGATTTTACTTTAATATTTGGGCACTGGGGATCTGCAGGCAGGAGTTTGACCCCTTGTGTGCTTTGTGTTTGTTTTAGAAGGACAAACATCTTTTTGGATCTCTTTTTGGTGCTGGTGCTTTCAGGCTGCCCTGTGCAGCCAGCCCTGGGGTGCCTTTCCCTGGTTTCTTGGCGTGCAGGGATTGAAGGAACATTATTTTATGTTCAGAGACTGCTCCATGGGATTATTCCATCCAGGAAGGATCCATCCCACCTGGAAATGCCAGAACAGGGACACCCCCCACTATCCCAGGCTGCTCCAACCTGCCCTTGGACACTTCCAGGGATGGGGCAGCCACGAATTCTCTGGGAATTCCATTCCAGGGCCTTGCCACTCTCACAGAGAGGAATTTCTTGCCAATATCCCACCCAACCCTGCCCTCTGGCAGTGGGAAGCCATTCCCTGTGTCCCCTCAACTTTTGGAATTACCACATCCATGGAGCACAAATCACACAGCAGCAGCAGCAGCAGCCCGAAATTCACGAATTTATTCCTGACCATTTTTTTCCTGGGCATGACTTTGTCTGGATGAACAGCTTCCAATGCTTCCCAAAGATTCCTTTTCCCTTTCTTCTTCCAGCCTCCACCAAGCTCAGAGCAGGTCCATGGAACACAGAGCCCAGTGTTTTATCTGAGTGCAAATTATCACCTCCCATGGCTGCTCCTCCTGTCCAAACAACCAAAATTATTCCCTGCTCATGGAATTTGCAATATTCACTCAGATTACCTCGGAGCCCACTGGATTTTCCTGTGAAAAGGATGCAGCTGATGGCTCTGACACGAGGCACTGCTCCCTGAGAAACCTTGTTTTACAGAATTGTCAGATCGTGCTCGTTTTTGTAGGAAACCCGCTCGGGGATGTCACAGCTCTGGTTCTTCCCAGATCGTTCTTTCTCACCAAGGATTTCACCTCTGCATGACATTCCTGCTCTTTGCACATCGAGCCTGAAGCAGAGGCTGCTGCATTTCAAACAGACCAGCCCCAGGTATTCCTAGAGCAGGAATTCCCAAGGACATTATCAGGAATTCCTCTGCGATCCCAGCTTTGCTTTCACTATAAAACAAATCCAAAAGCTTCACGTGGCTGTTTCCAAGGTGAAAAAATTCCAGCTGGAGATGAGAGAATATAAAATTAATGAAATTGAAGGCTTTAATCAGCTGGTATCCCTGTGATCCTGCACAGCTCCATTGTTCTGAGGGGATCACAATCGCACGCGCTAACGAGAAAATTAATCCTTGCTGCAAATTAGTGCCTAAGATCAGGCTGCTTACAAAACAGCAGCTGATTAAAACCCCCTTTTCCATCAGCTTTATGTGCCTGAGCTTCCAGGAGTTTGGGAGGCAGAACTGAGGAAATCAGAAAGCCAAGGAGAACTGTGAAATTTAGGATATGGTGAACGGGGAAGGCAGAAGAAGAAAAGGAATTAAGGGGGTAAGAAATTAAGGATTTCTCACTCTGTGTTCTCCCCACCTTTGGGGATTATTAGGGAAGAAACACCACTAAATGAGCCACTTAATACCTGACCTATCTCTGCTGGAAAAATTCCTCTTGTCCCAGATGTTGAGACTGAGCTGGGAATAAATATAGCTATGCCTTCTGATGATGCCATTTTAAACACATTCTGGTTCTTTTCTAATTAAAAAAAAAAAGGTGGAAAAATGGACCAAGACTCCAAAGGTAGCAAAGGCACACAGACCTTGCAGCTCTGTGGCAGGTCAGTGGAATTGTCCTCTGTGAGCACCAAGACAGGCAAGAAACCACTAAATCTGAAAAATCAAACGTCCTCACGTGTGTAGCTGGATATTCTGTGGCAAATTCACTTCTAAATATTCCAAAAATCCATGACTGGGGGGGTTTATTTATATCAATGCCCAGGTCAGCACACAAGTGGAAATCACATCGTGCTCTTCCACCTTCTTCCCTCATGCTGCAAACCCCAAATCAACTTCAGGATAACCCAATTCCTCCATTTCCCCCTTTTCCATCTCCTGACCAAGCCAGCTGCATCCTGAGTCCCAAGTGCTGCTGGTTTTTTATAAGGAAAATGGGAATGGAAGGCAGAGGAAGAGCCATTATCTCCCTGGCCATATGGTGACTGCATCAGCTCCTTTTTAGAGCCTTTGACCTCCAGTTTAATCCCAAAAGAAAACTCAGATTCAGCCCTCAGCCACGTCTGGCTCCTGTCCTTTAAAGCCTCTTTGATCCCCACCATCATTTGCGGGGTCCCGTAAAAACCAGGGTGAGGAAAAAGAAGTGGTGACAGCTTGTTTAATTCAAAAAGCTTGGCAATCATCAAATTAAACTGCTTTTCTTCATCTGTGACAAAAGCTGTCGTTGAATGGCCACAGGCTTCAACAGGCCACCAAATTCCACGTTTTTCTGATCAAAATGTTTGCTCACAAAAACTGCATTAAGGCAGAAAAACCCCACAGCTCGCTGCTCCCACGCATCAGCAAATCCTTCAAGGCCAAAGGAATTATGAAGTGGAAAAAGGGACAGGAGATAAATTCTTTGGAGCAATAATAATCCAAAGAGATGGGAGAACAAGGTCAGCTCTCTGGGGGGGAGAGGGGTAATTTGACTTTTCTACCAGCCCAGGATTTATGGGACACACAGGCACCGTCCCCACGCCGCAGCATCCTTGGGAATATTTGGGAGGGGATATTTGGGAGGGAAGTTTTTGGGAGGGAAGTTTTGGGGAAGGAATATTTGGGAGGGAAGTTTTACCAGCACTGCTAAAACCAGCTATTCCTGATGGATATTGCCCAAAAGCAACCTGTCAGCAGGTTACAGAAAATGTCACAGACACCTCAGAGCTGGGTGTGACAGCAGCACAGGGAAGGAGGAGTGACCCTCAGGAATCCCTGGACAGCTCCCAGCTCTGGACAGCTCATCCCAAAAATTCCAGAGGAGCTGGGAAATTCCTGCCCTGGACAGCAGCTCCTCCTCACTGGGGACTCAGCACTCCTTTATTGCTGCTTTCACAACAGCAGAGGTAACATTTTTTTGCAAAAATAATTCTCATTTCATTCTTTGCCATAGGCAGGCTGGATTGGTGTTTGTCCTCTGCCAAAAGCACCAAGGTTCTTCAGGAATATTTGGGAATAAATAATGCTCCAAGCCCCTGGATGCAGCAGCCCTGCCTCCAGTCCTCCTGGATTAAAGCACAAAGCTGAAGGAATTCTTTTTCCCAGGAGTGAAGCAAGGAGCAGGAGCTGATTCCAGCAGGGGAGGGACCCTGATGGAATATTCCATATTCAAGAGGCTGAAAAAAGGGAG
Organism: Pyrgilauda ruficollis; assembly: GCF_017590135.1. Taxonomy (NCBI): domain Eukaryota; kingdom Metazoa; phylum Chordata; class Aves; order Passeriformes; family Passeridae; genus Pyrgilauda; species Pyrgilauda ruficollis. Next base: position 8,950,363 of record NW_024527044.1, read on the forward strand.
ATTTACAGGGGGAGCTGGGAAAAAATCCTTCCCTGGGAAGGTGGGGAGGTTGTGGAAGAGAATTCCCAGAGGATTTGTGGCTGTCCCATCCCTGGAAGTGTCCAAGGCCAGGCTGGAGCAGCCTGGGGTAGTGGGAGGTGTCCAGGATGGAACTGGAAGAGCTTTGATGTTTCCTTTATCCCAAACCTCTCTGGGATTCCCTGATTTTGCTGATTCTCTAACCTGATGATGTGACTTTAATATCATTATGAAAGAATTACATCAGCTTAAAGTCTGAAAAAGGCAACTTAACTGATTTTTTCCAGAAAAAATAAATAAGTTTTTAAGTAATCAGCAGGACTGGAAGAGAACTCCACTGAATTTATTGATGACAGGATAACAGCTACAATAATTCTCATTTTTGCTTCACCTCCACTCTTTGTTTCATTGCACCCTTTTCAGTACAAACCAGCTGAATTTTTCTTGTTCTTTAAATTTTTTTTTTTATCAGGAACTGCTGTGAAAAGAGGTTCTGAAAACGAGAGATTTACAAAGCCTTCCCTCCAGTACACAAAATGAATCACCCTGATTGTGTTTCTCCATTATTTTATGTTCACAGCAACCAGGGAAGGGACTTGGAGACCAGAGATGTTCCCAGAAAATGCCACAATGCAACATTAACATTTAACAGCCCAGCATTTGATTGCTCCACAACAACTGAGTCATTAAATAACACCTAAAAAGCCAAATCATAAAAATATTCTCTCTTCTTAAGTAGATATTAAAGTGCAATCTAAGTAAATACAAGGAATGGGAAGATATTTATGAAAAGCTGTGGATTTTCAGTCCTTTCTTTTGGTTCCCAAAACTCTGAATTGGGAGAATTGAGTCTCGTTAAAAGCTTTGTTTTCCTCACAGCATTCACCTTGACTCAGAAGTGGCCCATAATCCATCCCCAGCCTGGAATTACCGCCTTAAATGCTGATTTTATTGGCAAAAAGGGAGTGTTAAACACACCCACGCCACCCACGCACCCTAAGAATGCCTTTGGTGTGAACTGCAGCCTTTTGTGCCGGGTAATTTCTGCTTTTAACTCGAGTTTTTGCACCGCAGAGGGCAGAGAAGCAACGCTGAGCCCTCCTCAGTTCCCCTCTCCGAGGCAGAAAGCTCCCACAAAAATCGGGATAATTGCAGCAGGATCGTTCTGGCTCAGGCTGGGGCTCCACGGAATTATTCCTTTCAGCAAATGGGTTTTAAATCAAAATTATGTTTCCGACAGCTGAGTGAAAGCACGGGTTTAAACTGCAACAAAAAGGCTGAAAAACGAGCAGGATGTTGGCCATTATCAGGGAAAAATGGGATTTTAAAGCATCAATGGTGTCCACACCCCGGGTGATGTGCCCTGGACAAGGACAAGGCTAGGGAAAAAAAAGGGAGAGGGGAAGGGAATTCAAATTATCCCAGGAATGAAGCAGCAAAATTGCAGGAAGGAAGGCCAGCACTTGGAGAAGGACACTGCAGGGAGAGAGCTGGAATGATTCCACCTGGAGAGGAAAAAGCCTGGGGGATAAAAAGTGAGGATTCCAAAACCTCAGGAGGGTTTGATTCCAGCATAATCCAAAGGGGGATGGAAAGAAAGCAGCACAAAATGGTTTTAAATAGGTTAGAGAATAAATAAATGAATAAAATCATTAAATTCCAGCATGGTTTGGGTGGGAAGGGATCTTAAATCCCATCCCATTGCAGCCCTGACACCTCCAACCTTTCCTTGGACACTCCCAGGGATCCTCTGGGAATTCTGTTCTGGTGCCTCAGGATGTGCCAGAACCAATTCTCCAACAAAATTCACTCCTTTTGCTCAATTTTGCAACAAAACTCAACTTCTTTTTGTTATATTCACAACAAAATTCACTCCTTTTTCTCCATTTTACAACAAAACTCAACTCCTTTTGCTCCATTCACAACAAAATTCACTCCTTTTTCTCCATTTTACAATAAAATTCGCTCATTTTGTTGCATTTTACAATAAAATCCACTCCTTTTGCTCCATATCCAGGATAATCAGAACCTGCAGATCCATCCAAAGGAGCCACTGCAATCCAAGCCCAGAGTTCCTCCAAAGAAATTTAAGGGAAAGAACCTCAATTTTTAAAAAATCCACCACATTTAATTCCAAACTCTTCCACAGTCAAACCACACAAAGCTAAAGCTTTATATTATTGAACAAGAACAACGAAATTCAGTTTTTGTGCTGTCAGGAAGAGCATTCCAAGATGAAAAAACAGCATTATTCTTTCATTTCTCGCAGATTTACCCACAGGGCTTCCCAAGCACTTTAAAAAATACAAATAAACCAAACCTGCACAGACCCCTCATGGAATTTTGAACAGGTTGAGAGCAAGAATTTGATTAATATTCTGAATTTCCATTCATTTTAATCTTATCACAGAATACCTCAATATTCTGAATTTCCATTCATTTTAATCTCATCACAGAATACCTTAATATTCTGAATTTCCATTCATTTTAGTCTCATCACAGAATATCAAGTGAGGAAACTCCTTGTGTAGGATGGAAAACAGACTGGAAAAGCCTTGTATAAATCAGACTTCAGGTATTTAAAACAAGAAGCACACCCAGAGCATTTCCCACTCAGTGATATTCAATTAGGCAGAACCTGTAGACATGAAATATTTTGACTATTTAGAATATGATATTTAGGGTTATATTTGGATTATTCATTACCTTGATTTTTTTTTTCCCCCTCACTTTGGATTCTCTTATTATTGATGAACTAAAGGCCGAAATTCAATATATAAAGATATATTTATGAATATAATAAATATATATTAATGGAAAATATATAATAAATAAATATGAATTTAAATAAATATGGATTTTTGAATAAAAAACCAGGTTTACCTCCATGGCCAGAGCTGCTGTTTGCTGGTCATAGTGGTTGAGGAGGTTGGGCATGAAGGTGGTGTTGTAGGGCAGGTCCTGGCACATCCTGAGGATGATGGGCTCGCAGGAGAACAGGCTGTGCCCTCCTGTGGGGGACACCCAGAGCCCCAAAAGCCACAGGGAGCACAGCACCCAGCCCGCAGCCATCCTCCCACCCCAGCAGATCTTCCAGCTCCTCATGGATCCGAAAGTTTCTTCACCAAAATATTTCCTGGCCTTGCTTGTGGTTCCTCCCAGCTGGAAGAGTTTCTGTGTTCAGCATCCTCAGCTCAATCCAGACAGGTTCCAGAAGAAATCTTCTCTTTTTTATCCCCTCTCGGTCCTCTGTGGCGTGAATTAAATATTGAGATTTCAACCACATTCCCACACTGTGGAGCCCATGGTGACAGGGCAGCGCTCCGGGGGCTTCCTGCTTTTTTTCCTGGAAAACCTGGAGCACAAAACACGACAGAAGACACTGAGAAACCTGGAAATCCATGAAAATATTAAAATATTTGACCTCAGTTCCTAAGCTGGCAGAAAAACTGCTTCAAGTTCTCCTACAAGGTCCTTCTGTGAGTTTTAATCCTGATTTTTTTTTTTTAATTTCTGGAGGAAATGAATGGAAGAAAAGCACCCAAAAATGGTGAAAACATGGGGAACATCCTGATTAGGACAAAGTATTTTTAGAAAACCCCACACTTTCAGCTTGGCCACACTGAAACCAGGCTGTTTGTGACTCACTCACACCGATAGCATCTCATTCCCTGCACGGCCTCGGAGCTGCTGAGGAATAATTGTAAAACAAAAACACAAATCCAGTCACCAGCACCACCAAGCCCACAAGTCCCAGCTCGCCACTGCCCAGGGAGGTTTGGCTACCTGGGCTCAAATGTGGCATTTTAATCTGCTTTTTTTTGTTGTTGTTGTTGTCCCAAACCCATTTTAATTGCACACATCCATTCACACAGCCCCAAGAGTACAAAAAAAAGCCCAGTTTTAACAATAATTTTGTCTTGCAATGGTAAAATTTGCAAAATCCAGTCTCTAAGCAGCTGCTTTAAAGTGAATTATTGTTAAAGAAGTAACAGAAAATTAGAAAACCCCAAATATTCCATCAATATTCCCAAAAGCAGGCAACCACAGATCTGAACAGATTCCCAATCTTGAGAGAACAGAGTTTTTCCTCAGAAAAAGTTTTTCCTTTCTGCCTGGAGTGAGAGATAGGAAGGATTTAATTACCAGACATGTGCTGCTGTGCACATTTTTATTTACACAGGCCCATCTTACGGTCAGAAAAATTAAGGTTTTTAACCCTCAGTGCAGTTTGTGGGTTGGACTGGATAATCTCAAAATGTTCTTTCCAACCTAAACAATTCTGGGCTTTTCTGTGAGGGGGGAAAGGGATTGGCTGGAGCTTTTTAGAGACAGGCTGGTTAAAAACAAACATGCAAAGAGGTGGTGGGGGAAAAAAAAAAAAAGACCAAGCTGCTAAAGATAACCACGTTAAATTCAGTTTATTGACAGCTTTGCTTTCACAGGCTGCTTCTCCCTCTCACAGGGGAAGCCGTGGCTGAGGCAGCACTGAAATAAGGGAAAAAATAGAAATAGGAGAAGCTCCAAAGCCAGGAAAAACAAACCATGAGCCAAAAAAAAAAAAGGGAAAAAGAGAACTACCTACACACCTGAAGTGGCAGAAGCAACAGAGCTCAAATCTCAGCTCGTATTCTGAAGGAAATGTTGCTGGGAAGAGTCAACACACCGAGTTTAAAAAGATTCCAATCAACCACAACATTTAACACAAGTTCTGTGTAACCACACCTGGGCTTTGGCCAGTTTCAAGATGATAAGAGCTTGAAAAGTTGTGTCCTTCTGATGGAAGAAATGTAATTTTTCAGGTTGATTTTTCAGTAATTTGGCAGCTCTGGGAAGAAACAAGGAGCTCCACCTGCCAGGGAGCATCACCAGCCTGGAGCACATCCCAGCAGGATGGTCAGGAGGCACAGGCAGATAAAACCAATTCCTGCTCAGTTTTGTGAAGTTCCCTGGCAGAAATACTGGAAATAAATGGTCCCTTCCAACCCAAACCAGTCTGTGACCCCATGTTGGACAAGGTGCTTGATCCCCCTTGGAATCCATTCCTTTGGGTTTAACATTTTAGTAACAGTTGGCCCCAAAAAAAAACCCCAAAAAAAGTTTTTTGAGTTTGTTGGTATCTCCAGAACTCTGGATTCACAATTTTTCTTTTGTTTCTCCTAGGTTAACTCCAAAGGATTTTATTCCCCAGTTTGAGTGAGGTCTCCTCCCAGAGTGGATGAGCAAGGGAATTTTTTTTTTTTCTCACTGTAATTGAGGTGCAATCACAGTGATCTGTAAAAAAAACCTTCCCAAAAAAGGTTCAGAAGCAACCTAAGATGTACTGTGCTCACACCACTTCAAGGCTGCACCACAAAAATTGGGCAAATCCAGGTCAGGATGTGGAATTTTGGGAAGAAGTCCAAGAATACTCCATGGAAATCATATTAATGATCTCTGTGACACAGAAAACAGCAGGATCCAAACACATCCACCTCTCCTCTGCCTTCCCCACAGCCTCAAGCTGAAGAAAAAACGCAAAACCAACGATTCAATGAGCCACAAAGGAAGAAAAAAAAAAGTTTTAACTATGCAAAAAAATTCATATTTAAATAATCATTCGAGTATCATAAATAAAATTAAGAATGTAATTTTAGGAGGAGGGAAATCACATCAAAATGGACAACCTGGCCCTGGGAAAACTGAAATGATTCCGGGTGAAATGAAGCAAAAAGAGAAGGATTCCATTGCGAAAGGAGCCCCGGGTTTTGCCAAGCAGCCCATGGATGATCCATTAATTGGTGCAGACAGATGGGTGCTGTAATAAGCAACCCTCAGTGTCAGGAGAGCTCCTCACCACAGATCCAGTTGGTGCACTCTTTGTTCAGCCTCTGCATAGGAGATTTTGTGGTTATTTTTGTATGTACAGAAAAACAAAACACTTTCGATGACACCCGGGATGAAAAGAGGAGGGGAGGCCTCTCCTCCCACCACAAGCACTGGAAATAAAACGTAGGCAAAAGGAGCAGTTTGTTCCTGTGGTTGTGGATTTTTACATTATTTATCAGCAGGAGAAGCCCATCCAATTCTTGCTGGAAAGGATTAATTAAGACATGCATGGACAATTATTACAACCAGTGAAGATCATGAGGAGAAAGGGTTGATTCCCACAAGGAGTTGTTTTGTTTTTTTTTTTTCAAATACTAAATTTCAAAGTCCCTCAGGGAGCAATGAGGAAAAAGAAAAAACTCGTCAGGCTTTAGAATGAAAGGATGGGATTAATTCCCAGTTATCTATCCCAGAGAAATGGGGAGTTAAAACAACAAACCAGACTCCTCCCGCAGGAGAGGAAAATGTCCTCTAAGCCATCCCCCACCCAATTCTGATCCTGGAGAAAGGCGAGGAACTCATTCATTGCACTTCCCCAGCCCTTTCCCACCCACAAAAGGAGAATAAATTATTCTCCCAACTCCATTCTAATGAATTACTCAGTGGGAAAGAAACTCCAGCGTTGTTCCACTCCTGCACCACACCATAATCCCCCACATCCCCTATTTCAATTAGGAGCAAAGCGGGAGGACGGAAAGGCAGAAACAACCCAATAATTTTCCCATGATTGTCATGGAATCGTGGAATGGTTTGGGTCGGAGGGGACTTTAAAGCTCATCTAACCCCGAGCCCCGCACCTCGGGCAGGGATGGAGGGACAGGTCTGTCACCTCTCTCCGCGAGTTCCTATTCCATGGGAAGAGCCTGGAGAGGGGAATCCTGCAGCTCCCCGGCATGGGAAGCAGGCAGGCTGCCGGAAAGGCTCCAGGAACAAGTGCAGCGGCGGCACCAGCATCCCCTCCATCGCTGCCGCACGGCCGAGGGATCCGGGGAGCGCACGGACAGCGCCCGAGCCCTCAGCGAGGGGCGGTGAGGGACCGGCACGCCCGAGCCCTCAGCGAGGGGCAGAGAGCCACCGGCACCCCCGAGCCCTCAGCAAAGGGCGGTGAGACACCGGCACCCCCGAGCCCTCAGCGAGGGGCATTGAGGCTCCGGCTCCCCCGAGCCCTCAGCAAATCCGGGGAGCGCACGGACAGCGCCCGAGCCCTCAGCGAGGGGCGGTGAGGCTCCGGCTCCTCCGAGCCCCTGTGAGGGGCGGTGAGGCTCCGGCATCCCCCGAGCCCTCAGCAAAGGGCGGTGAGGCTCCGGCATCCCCCGAGCCCCTATGAGGGGCGGTGAGGCTCCGGCATCCCCCGAGCCCTCAGCGAGGGGCGGTGAGGCACCGGCTCCCCCGAGCCCTCAGCGGAGGCACCCGCATCCCCTCCCCGGGGCCGCCGTGCCGCACTACGGCACGGGGAGCCCGGGCCAGCATCCCCGGCCTCACGGGGAGCGGATCCGGCCCGTTCCAGGCGCTCAGGGCCGGCATCCCCCCCGTCCTCCGCCCGCCCGCCGAGCGCAGCACCGGCATCCCCACGCTGCGCTGCCGGCCGCAGGGCGCTGCGTGGCCGCCCCGCCGCACGGCCGCCGAGCCCCGCGGTCGCCTGTCCCCGGGGCGGGCAGGACGAGCCCCGGAGGGCGGCGCGGCCCCGCCGTGTCCCCGTTACCTGCGCAGCTCCCGCCGCCCTCACGCTCCCGCGCGCGCCCCTCGGGTGGCGGCGGCGGCGGCAGCGCCCGACCACGCCCCCGAGAGGCCACGCCTTCGCGCCATAACGCCCCGCCCACTCCCCGCCGCCCAGCCAATCAGAGCGCTTCAGGCTGGTTGCTAGGTAGATCGGAACCCCCGGCCACTCTAACCCCACTGGGGGGCTCTGATTGGCTGGCGCCCCCCGGGGTTTCCATGGAGACGGGATGCGGACGGGCGGGAGAAAGAGGCGGGAGCTGATTGGCTGGCACCGCCCCCCACAGGGTTGCCATAGCGACGGGATGCGGACGTGGGGGGAGGAGGAAGAGGAGGAGGCGGCGTCCGCAGGCGGGAGGAGGAAGGTGAGAGGACACGGGGGACACGCGACCTCCGGGAGGGCGTGGGGAGGGGGTGTCGCTGCGGTGGGGCACGAGCGGACACATCCCAGGTGACACCGTCGTCACAGGGGGACAAGCGCAGCGTGGCACGGCGGGGCGGGGACACCAAACGCTCTGGGAGGTGGCACAAACCCCGTCGGGAAGGCGGAGGGGATAACGGAATCGGGGTGCGGCGAGGAAGGTGGGAAACGCCGGTGGGAATTGTCAGCGGGGGCTCTGCACAGCGGCACAGCCCCCGTGTTCCCGATGTTTGCGTCCTCACAGATCCCGATGGATGGGGGTGCCCAGGTGGCAAGGGGACAAAGGCACCTGGGCTGTGCCAGCTCTGGGGTGGCAGCAGGGCCAGGGCAGTTTGGACATTTGGGTGGTCAGGCACTGGAACAGCTGCCCAGGGCAGAGGTGGAATCCTCATCCCTGGAAATGTCCAAAACCCACGAGGATGTGGCACCTGGGGACATGGATTAGTGCCGGGTCGGTGTTTGGACTTGCTGATGCACCACAGGGGTTTTGTTCCTGCAGAGATGTGCTCAGAAATGGTCAATAAATTGGTTCTGCTCCTGCAGGAGCTGTTTTGGGTACGGTTAAGCAGAGATTAGCCCAGGTAAAGGAAATTATTCCAACATTCCTGGTTAATGGGACGCGATCATTATGGATTGTTGAGCCTTCTTCAACGGCATCACTTTTTTTTTTAAACCATTCTCAAATTCCAGCTTGTCCTGGAATCAGTGGAGGAGTCCAAGTGAAATTTTCCTGCTGTTAGAACGCACCATTCCTGTCTCCTGCCCTGTGAAACTTTGTGTCTCCTTTATATCCAAATTTCTGGGATCCTCCCATTCCAACTGCGAACCATTCCTAGAGATTCTGGCAATTTTGCTCTTTTTAACCCTGCACAAACACAAAACTTGGGGTTTTTTTCCCCCCAAATCTCTTTTACTTTACATTTTTATTTATATTTACCATACCTGCCACCTGCTCCTACATTTCATTTTTTACAATGAAAATAGATTTATTTGTTTTTTTGGGCATTGTATTTCAATATCTTTTCCTCTTTGGGCAACAAAACATTTTCCTGATGTCTATTTAAGTCCTGATCCTTGGTAACCTCCCCTCCTGTCTCTGGCTGCTGGAATGTTTTGGGATCACCTGAGCCTAATTTCATCCTGGGATGTGGGAAGAAGGAGCTGGAGCAATCTCTGGAATGTTATTTTGGGCAGCCAGTCCAAAGATAACGAATCTTGCAGAAGAAAAGTGAGGCCTCGGCTGAGCAGCCTCTCCATCCCAGCCCTGCTCAGAATTCCAGCTGCTTTTCCATGGAAAAAGGTGGAACTGGATGATTTTTAAGGTCCCTTCCCACCCAAACCATTCCATGAATGAGCTCCTAAGCCAGCACTGAGCACTGAAATTTGAGGAATTTCACTAAATACTCCAATATCCAGACAAAATCCAGGCAGTTCTGTGCCTTTTGCAGCTTTATGGAATTATTATGGAATTATTACGGAATTATGGAATGTGACTTCTCCAGGTGACCCACCCAGATCATCAAATCCAAGCCCTGGCCCTGCACAGACACCCCAAAATTCCCACCCTGTGCATCCCTGGGAGCTCTGGCAGCCTTGGGAATGTCACCATTCCCTGGGGAACTGTTCTGGGGGGAGGAATTTATCCTAAAATCCCCCCAAATCCAACCTTTCCCTGAGGTCCTACAGCTGGAGAGAGAAGAGATCCAGGCCTGCCCCTCCACTTCTGCCCACGAGGAACTTTCAGACAGAATTTCCCGGATCCAGAGGTTTCAGACAGAGTTTTCCCAGATCCTGAAGTTTTACAGACTTTTCCCAGATCCTGAAGTTTTACAGATTTTTCCAAGATCCTGAAGTTTAACACAGACTTTTCCCAGATCCTGAAGTTTAGCACAGACTTTTCCCAGATCCAAAAGTTTCAGATTTTTCCCAGATCCTGAGGTTTCAGACAGAATTTCCCAGGTCCTGAAGTTCCGGACACATTTTTTCCCAAATCCTGAAGTTTCACAAAGACTTTCCCCAGATCCTGAAGTTTCAGACTTTTCCCAGATCCTGAATTTGCACACAGATTTTTCCAGATCCCGAAGTTTCACATTTTTTCCAAATCCTGAACTTTCAGACACATTTTTCCCAGATCCTGAAGTTTTACAGACTTTTCCCAGATCCTGAACTTTCAGACTTTTTCCATATCTGAACTTTGACAGACTTTTCCCAGATCCTGAAGTTTCAGACTCTTCCCAAATTCTGAAGTTTCCCATTTTTCTCAGATCCTGAACTTTCAGACAAACTTTTCCCAGATCCTGAACTTTCAGACTTTTCCCAGATCCTGAAGTTTCTCATTCTTCCCAAATCCTGAACTTTCACAGAGACTTTTCCCAGAACCTGAGGTTTCAGACAGAATTTCCCAGATCTGAAGTTCCAGACACATTTTTCCCAAATCCTGAACTTTCACACAGACTTTTCCCAAATCCTGAACTTTCAGACTTTTCTCAGTTCCTGAGGTTTCAGATTTTCCTGGTTCCTGAATTTTCACACAGATTTTCCCAGATCCTGAAGTTTCAGATTGTTCCCAAATCCTGAGGTTTCAGACTCTTCTCATATCCTGAAGATTCAGACAGACATTCCCCAGATCCTGAGGTTTCTGACAGACTTTTCCCAGATCCTGAATTTTTACTCAGACTTTTTCCCAATCCTGAATTTTCAGACTTTTCCCAGATCCTGAAGCTTCAGACTTCCCCCAGATCCTGAACTTTCACACAGACTTTTCCCAGATCCAGAAGTTCTAGATAGAATTTTCCCAGATCCTGAAGTTTCAGACAGATTTTTCCTGAATCCTGAACTTTCAGACATATTTTTCCCAGATCCCGAGCTTTACAGACTTTTCCCAAATCCTGAAATTTCTGACAGACATTTCCCAGATCCTAAAGCTTCAGACTTTTCCCAAATCCTGACCTTTCACACAGACTTTTCCCAGATTTTGAATTTTCTTATTTTTCCCAAATCCTGACTTCTACACAGACTTTTCCCAGATCCTGAACTTGCACACAGACTTTTCCCAGATCCCGAATTTTCATATTTTTCCCAGATCCTGACCTTTCACACAGACTTTTCCCAAATCCTGACCTTTCAGAGACTTTCCCCAAATCCTGACCTTTCACACAGACTTTTCCCAGATCCTGAACTTTCACACAGACTTTTCCCAGATCCTGAATTTTTATATTTTTCCCAAATCCTGACCTTCCCCACAGACTTTTCCCAAATCCTGACCTTCCCCACAGACTTTTCCCAAATTCTGACCTTCCACACAGACTTTCCCCACTTCCCGAGCCCCGTTTCTCCCTCCCCAGGGCTTCCAAAGGCTCCAACCCTCGGAGCTGCTTTGGGAATGTGGCTGTTCCAGCCCCGGGATCCCAAATCCCTGCGGAAACCTGGCACAGGACCGTGGCGTTTGTGACTAATGGCCAAAGCTGTCCCTGAAAAACAGGACACGGGTGCCTGGACCTGTTTTTTTGGCAGCTGAGCTGTTTCTCTTCCCTGGGCACTGAAATTGCAGGGAAACAAAACAGAAACGAGGCAGGGAATGATCCCAAATCCACCCCAAAATCCACCTACTCGCTTGCGCAAGGAGGTGGATGCGAAACCTCGGCGAGTCCTTCAGCTTTTTTGAAATTGGAGAGGTAATTTGTTATTTCAGGAGATTTAGCTCATTAAAAAAACCCAAAAAAACAACAACAAAAAAAAAAACCCTCAGATTTTTGTAACAAATTTATTTCCTGAGCATGGAGAGGAAAATGCAACAGATTTTTTTTTTTAATTTTTTTTTTTAATTTTTGGGGTGTTTTTGTGTTTGGTTTTTTATTTTTAGTTTTTTGGAGTTTTTTGTTTCTTTTTTTATGTTTTTTGGGGGTTTTTTGGTGGGTGTTTTTGTGCGTGTGGGTGTTTTTTTGTTTCTTTTTTTATGTTTTTTTGGGGTTTTTTTTTGGTGGGTGTTTTTGTGTGTGTGGGTGTTTTTTATTTCTTTTTTTTTTTTTCCTCGTTTTTCAGGGGTTTTTTTTGGTTGTTTGTTTGGATTTTTTAAGATACATTTTTTTGACTCTATCATAACTTCAGAAAGGAAGGAAAAATTAAGGAGAAAATTGATGTGCCCAAAATCCTGCAGTGAATTTTGAAGATGAATCCATTGAAATAGAGAGGAATTTTATCTGGGTGAGGAATAGGGGTCTGAGAGTAGCTACAAAAACCCTTTTTTTGGGTGGGTTTTGATGTACTTGGGTTCAGCACAGGCTGGTAACACAATATGGGATTTAATTCATGGATTTGCCCAAAAATCCCATTATCCATCCTTCCACTGTGAAGCTTTAAAGTGATTTCAGGTATTCAGAGAAAAAAAAAAAAAGCAGAATAAATAAATGCAGGGAATGGAATTTTTGTAATGTGGTAAAGAAATTATTTTTCTTTATGCAGGAGAGAAGATGAAGGGAAAAAAAATTCCTTTTTCCTACATTTGGGCAGGGATTTATGGAGAAATTGCTTTGTCTGAACAAAATTCAGATGTTTGGCGTCCCAAAAAGGGGAGATTTTGGGAGAGCTGGAGGTTTTGGTAAATGTCTGATTTTGGGAGATGTCTGATAAATCCGTATTTCTGGAGATTTTGGTAAATATCTGATTTATTTGACGTGGAAATTCCTTTAAAAAATCACGGAGTTGTTAAGGTTGGAAATAAACCTTTGGGATCACCAAATCCAACCACCAAACCACGTCTGCAATTTTTTGGGGAAAACTTCCAGGGATTGTGGAATTCCACCTGTTCAAAGGAATAATCATCAACACTTGTGATGGGTAAAGACATTAACGATGAATTAATGATGAATTATTTATTAGTGCACGGAGGAAATCCCGGAATCCCAGGATGGTTTGGGGTTGGAAAAGAATTTAGGGCTCGTCCCATTCCACCCCCACCCTTGGGCAGGGACAATTTCCACTCTCCCAGGTTGCTCCAAGCCCTTTTCCACTGGTTCTTGGGCACTTTAGGATTTAAACCTCATGGATATTGTGGCTACACAAAATAAAAAATCTTCAACCTACCTGAATTTCAAATTATTTTTCCATTTTGTGTCATTTAGGTGCTAAAAAATCATTGGATTCCTTGTTAAAATTCTAATTTTTTTCCATGAAAACGAAGGAATGGCACAGGGATAATGTCCATCTCTGTTCCACTGGATTCCTTGTTAAAATTATAAATTTTAGGGAATTCCTGAGCTCACAGAGATCATCCAGCCCAACCCCTCCAGGCAAAGCTGAGTCGAGGATTTATTCCCTCAGGATCATGTCTCAAAATCCTAAATTTCACCAATTCCCAAGCCCGAAAAAAATTTAATTTGTTTGATTTTTCCCTGTGGAGGTCAAGGGAAATGGAATAAGAACGTGCAGATATATGATATATAAAGAGATAAAAAATCTGAAATAAAAAATATTAAAAATCTAAAATAAATCTAAAATGAACTCTAGATAAACTATTTTTGATATATAAAGATCTATGAAATTTAAAATAAAAAATTATAAAATTAATCTAAAATATAATCTATATAAAATCGAAAATAAAAAATATATCTAAAATAAAATCTACATAAAATCTTTATGATAAATTAAGATATATAAAATCTAAAATTAAAAATATTTTAACATCTAAAATAAATCTCAAATAAAATTCATATAAAATCTTTATGATATATAAAGCTATATCAAATCTAACATAAAAAGATGGAAAATTCTGATTTACCTATTTAAATCAAACAAGTATTTGATTTAAATACTGCTATTTTGCCAAATCAATAGCTTTAAAAAAAAAAGTTGGATTTTTTTTTTGCTGAAAGTCACAAAATTCTGCTTTTTTAGGGCAGGGTGGATGACTGTCATTCCTTTAAAAATTAAAATTTCACCACTTTCCTAATAATTTTCTCATGACGAATCCCTTCTACCACAAAAAGATGAAGCTTTGTCTCCTGTCTGGATACCTCTGCCAATAAATTAATTTGATTTTTCCCTTCCTCCCTAATTAAACTCTTCTGTATCCAGCATTTTTTTCCCCTGTGGAAGGACTTTTACCCCACTTCAAGCCAACACTTGAATTTCTTTGATTTCTGATAAACTGAAGAGATTGAGCTCTTTGAAGTCCTTTCAATCTGGCAAATTCTCCAGCCTTTGAATCATTTGGATGTTTCCTAAACCCTTCCAAAATTATTTCTACAGATGCAAATCGCTGTGCAATGAAGCATGACCTAACCAGAAATTAAAATAAAAACATTTTCCCACCTTTTTCTGCATTTTTTTTTTAATTCTCTGTTCTTCAGGCAGTCAGATTGAGCTGCAGCAAAACTTTTAGGGATTAATTGGATTGTTGAATAATTCAATGCTCGGTGGTGTTCCAGGTAGGGAGGAATAGGTAAAAATATCCCAAAAATAGCAGAAATTAATAATAAAAAATGAGAAAGTATCAGGGATGAGCTGGAAAAGCCTTGAGCACACGGGGAATGTGGTGGTGCTGGATTAATGGTTGAACTTGACAACCTTTGAGGTCTTTTCCTACCTTGAAGATTCTCAAAAATTCATCATAAAAGATATCTCCTTGTTTCTGATCCAGGTTTTAAACCGCTTACCCGGCCAAAAAATTCCTTTTTTTTTATATATCCCCAGCAAAAAAAAAAAAAATTAAAAATGAAAAATAGCTGCCACAAAATGAGTTGTGACGTTGAGAATCAGGAGATGTTCCGTGAGGTATTTATAGGGAGCTGGGGAGGCAGAAGGTGCCGTTTTTGTGCAGTCACGTGTCTGCACGCCCGGGAGGCAGCGTGAGCAGGAATTTATAGCTGGAAGGAACGGGAATTTATGGATGGAAGGGGTGGAAAAAGCAGGGAGAGATGGGATGTGTGGGAAATGAGCTGAACAGGGAGTGAGGGGCAGGAGTGGTGGGATTCTGAGCTGGTCCAAGGTAGAAATGTCAAAATTCCTCCGTTAGGAGCAGAGCTGGGGATTTATGGTGTCCTAAATTTACTGCTTGACGAATTTTGGGTAATTCTGGGGGTGCTGCTTTGGAAGTTCCTGTAGATTTCACTGGATTTTCAAATGGGATAGGAGTACACTTATCACAGAATTCCAGAATGGTTTGGGATGGGAGAAACACAAATCCCACCTTGTTCCACCCCTGCCATGGGCAGGGACACCTTCCACTGTCCCAGGGTGCTCCAGCCTGGCCTTGGACACTCCCAGGGATCCAGGGGCAGCCACAGCTTCTCTGGGAATTCTATTCCAGGGCCACAGCCAGGAATTCCTGCCCAAATCCCATCTATCCCTGCCCTCTGGCAGTGGAAGCCATTCCCTGTGTCCTGTCCCTCCATCCCTTGTCCCCAGTCCCTCTCCAGCTCTCCTGGAGCCCCTTTAGGCTCTGGAAGGGGCTCTGAGCTCTCCCTGGATCCTTCTCTTCTCCAGGTGAACATTCCCAGATCCTGGAAGGGGCTCTGAGGTCTCCCTGGATCCTTCTCCTCTCCAGGTGAACACCCCCAGCTCTCCCAGCCTGGATCCATGGGAATTCTTCTCTCCTGGACACGCAGCGATGGGAGGTGCTCCAGAAGCTGAACTTCCCACCTCTTTATTTCAGAAATTCCATTAATCCCAACTTCCAGATGCCTGAAATCCTGCATGGATTCAATCCCAACCCAGAGAAGCTGTGGCTGCCCCTGGATCCCTGGAAGTGTCCAAGGCCAGGTTGGATGGGGCTTGGAGCACCCTGGGACGGTGGAAGGTGTCGGGGTTGGAACTGGATGAGCTTTAAGGTCCCTTCCCACCCAAACCATTCCATGATTCCATGGTTGCTTTAAAGGCAGGATCACCAGCGGGGACAGGCCGAAGTCAAGGAGGCAGAATCAGGAAATCCCAAATCGTTCACAGTCACAAAACCAGGGATGAAATCCCAGATATTCCAGGGTGGTGCTGCAGGTGAGGACAAAGCAAGGACAGGAGATGGAGCTCCCTGCAGACTCCATCCTGGGAAGGACTGGAATTTGGGAGAGGAATTGGGCGGGAATTCAGATCTGAGGCAGAAGAGCCTCTCTCCAGTGGCATTTACAGCAAAGGATGGAGGAATTTTCCAGCCATTTGAGCATCTTTAAACCCCCTGAAGCCATGGATGTGAGACAGCAGATCCCAAAATCCTCCCAGAGCTCACAGGTGTAGCTCCAAGGCCTTGGAGAGAGGACATGGGCTTGATTATCTCACCAAATTTGGGCCATTCTCTTGCTAATTAATGCTCCCAAGTGCCTGGAGAGGCAGAACTTTGGGAGAGCCTCAGCTCAGATGTGTCTCCAAGAACGCTGAAAGCAAATCCGCGTCTGTCTTTGATCAAAGACCGTAAACATCTCCCTCCTCCCTGGAATCCTCCAACCCAAATCTCAGATCTCTGACTATTCATCACTTCCTTGGGGCAAATCCTTTTTCCAACTTCAGCTTGTTATCTTCGTTGGTTTTTCTGGGTTTTTTTCCCCTCCGTTTTTCCAACGTCCCCCACGCAAATAAAGCAAATAACAACTGTCAAGGCGCAAATAAAAGAAATGTCATTTCCCAGCCCTCGCCAGAGACGTTCCTGCTGGGAGAGACAGAGCTGAAGCTGTCGGCTGCTGCAGCAGACATCAGCGCTGATAATGTCCTTCTCTGCAGGAACATCTGCCCGTCTGGAGTTCATAACGATCCGCGGTGTTTTCCCGCTCGCGGTTTAATCGCCGTTTTATGCGCGATTATAAGCCGGGCTTTTTTCCCCGCCTCTCTTTGATCTGTCTGCTGGAAAAATCACTTCCAGCATTCCCTCACTTCCCAGGTCACCATCCCGAGGGTTGAAGGCGGTTTTGTGGTGGTGGGGGAGCCACGTGTTGGCGCTTTGGGGTCCGGCTCCCTATGGATAAAGGTCAACATCAGAAATCCTCCTCTGGATTTTGATATGGATCGTCCTCGGTGGGAGCTGTCACCACAAAGGGGCCGGGGAACAAAGGCTGCTCTCGTCAGCCCATTCCTGAAGGTTTTGCTTAGTTGGGATTGAATCCCTGCAGGATTTCAGGCAACCAGGATCAATGGAATTTCTGAAATAAAGAGGTGGGAAGTTCAGCTTCTGGAGCACCTCCCATCGCTGCGTGTCCAGGAGAGAAGAATTCCCATGGATCCAGGCTGGGAGAGCTGGGGGTGTTCACCTGGAGAGGAGAAGGATCCAGGGAGAGCTCAGAGCCCTTGCAGGAGCTGGAAATGTTCACCTGGAGAAGAGGAGGACCCTCAGAGCCCTTCCAGGAGCTGGGAATGTTCACCTGGAGAAGAGAAGAACTCTCAGAGTCCTTCCAAGAGCTTTGGGTGTTCACCTGGAGAGGAGAAGGATCCAGGGAGACCTCAGAGCCCCTTCCAGGATCTGGGAATGTTCACCTGGAGAAGAGAAGGGCTCCAGGAGAGCTGGAGAGGGACTGGGGACAAGGCATGGAGGGACAGGACACAGGGAATGGCTTCCCACTGGGAAAAGTGAGATTGAGATGGGATATTGGGCAGGAATTCCTGGCTGTGAGGATGGGGAGACCCTGAGATTTCCCAGAGAGGTTGTGGCCTCCTAATCCCTGGATATTTTGTGTTGGAAGGGACCTTAAAGCTCATCCAATTCCAATCCTGACACTTCCCAGTGCCTTGGAGCGGAGCTGATCCATTCTGGGGGTTTTATCCTGGAGAAGTTTGGGTTTGGGAAGCACTCGGATCCAGGAGGTTCCAGGAGTGCGGGGATGATAAATTCCCCACAGGATGACCAAGGAACAATCAAGGGAGGAGTGTAGGTGGCAGGAGAAGGGATGTGGATTCTTTCCCTCTCCACAGGAAAGGTCGGGAATGCCGGGCCCATTTCGGGGCTCCTCAGTACAAGAAATACACGGATTTATGGAATAAATCCACATTAAATATGGAAATATCCAAATAAATAAAAATAGATTTATGGAATAAATCCACCACAGGGCCCCAGGAATGATTAAGGAAATTGAGAACCTGATGTTTAGGGAGGTTCTGGAATCTCCATCCAATAACATGCACAAAACTCATGGACATGCCTGAGCTACTCCTTTACCTGATCCTGTCAGGGAGTTTGGATTAAAGGATCTCCATAATTTTTTTCCAAAATCATCCATTCAGCGATTCTGTTGATATTTTGTGGATTGCTTTTCAAGCTGGATTTTTCTCAGCACGTACTGAGTCCCCTCTAAATACTCAATTTTCTTTTATTTTGTCTGTGTCTTATAGGTATTTGAAGAAAGAAGAGCCCTGCTTGGAAAATGGGTAAATTTTCTCTTTAAATAAATATTTGCTACAGGCACATTTTGGAAGTGATCAGGAGTTTATCTCATGAGAATGTAAAATTTCTCCTCTTTGCCAAAAGGGATTCACTTTCCCTGATGTGACTGCTGTGCTTTTGAGGAGAGTAAAGGTATAAATTCCCTCAGTTCCCACATTCTGTAAGTTTTGACGTTGGGAAATCATATTCCATCCTTGGAATGAGCTGAAATGAGATGAAAAAAACCTGGGAAATGTCTGTGAAGTCTTCAAAGGAGATGCTGGATGTTCAGATGCTTCCATGGCCTGCTGGAGGGTCTTTGAAATCTGTAATAAACGACATTTTATCTACCAAGTGCACACGGAGATTGGTTTGGGTTGGAACTGATTATTCTTTGTGCTTAGTAAGTCACTTGTGAAATTTTGTTTTTGCATCTCAGATGGTCTTTACAGGCAAATATTTTGATTTTATGGATTATTTGTCTTTATAGGAAATAATTTTTCCATAATTTGTTGTGTTTTGGTAATAAGGAATTTCAGGGACACCAAGGGAATTAAATAACTGAGGGGTTATTGTTCAAAACCCAGCTTTTAATGGGATAGGCAGCAAGTAGAAAACATAAAACCCGTCTCTTGGAAACTGCTGGATGTCTAAAAATGCCAAAATCTGGGAAGAGCCTTCCTCCAACCACTCTCACAAGTGCTGAATCATCTCGGAAAGGTCACATTTCCCACCCTTCCCATGACATTGGACCAGCAGCTCTCAGAAGGCTCCTTCAGAGCTGGCTCTCCTCCTCGTGCTCCTGCCAGCCAGCATTCCAAGGAAAGGAAGCACAAAAGCTGCTCTCAAGTCCCCACCAAGCCTGGGGCTGTGTGAGAGGAACCACGGAGAGAAATCTCAGTGCTCCGGGCAGGATTGTCCACGTTGGCTCCCATGACCTTCTCCAAGTGGTCTCAGGAAATTTGGACTAAATGGAGCTGCTGGAGCTTGGATTTCTTGGCAGGGATCATGCTCAGGGCAGTGTAAAGGATTTATTCTCAAACTGGAAGGCTAAAGCCTGTCCTAACTCCTGTTAAGCATTTTCAGCGATATCCAGGCGATGGAACGGAAAACAAATCCTCATTTAATGGTTGGACTCAAAGATCCAAGAGCTTTTCCAACCTTGATGATTCCTGGATTCTATCTGCAGATGATGCCAGGCTTTCTGAATTTTGGGGGTTTAGAAATCAGACGAGAAAGGTCTGCAGATAGATTATGGGCGAGGGAAAAGCGCTGCACGAAGAGTGACACCCAAAAACTTCACATCTGAGAGAATCTGAGGATGCAGCAGCTCTGCAGAAGAAATCACTGGGAATGAGGGCGGATCACAAACTGAATGTAGGCTGAGAGTGTCTTAAACAAAGGGAAATATCCCAAAGGCAGAGTCATTCCCAGCTCTGCTCCCTGCGTTTTGGGAAAGCTGGGAACAAGTCAGAGGAGAGAGCAGGTGCAGAAAACGTGGAAAACATCCCTGTGCTGCAAAGAAGATGGAGAAGAGGTGTAAAAACATCTTTTAATGAAACACAGAAGATGCCAAAAAAGAGGAAGGGAGTGATCTGATCCCTGTGCTCACTTTGGAGAGGGCAGGAGATCCTGAGCTCACATTGCAATTACGGAGACACAATTTAGACACGAGCAAAATCCAGTGCTGCAGAGAATTCCCTGCTGGAACAGCTTGCCTGGGGATTGAGGGTGGAATCTGGAGACTTCTGAGGTTCCACAAGCACTGCCAGGAGTGCTTTTAGGGAGAGCAGACCCTGCCTTGTGGTGGGAGGTGAACCAGATCAGTGTCCTTCAACTTTTTCCACAGAAGGAGCATCCACCCTCCTGGAAAAGCAGGACAGGAAACTCCTCGTGCAGCCTTGCCACAGTGGTTTTCCTTTATTTGGTTTTCCAAATAAAGATTGGATTAAACTTGGGGTGCTCGTTGTTTATTTGATTTTTGCTGATTTTATTTGCATGCATTCAGGGATTTACATTTTCATTTTGTTATTTTTTCCCTGCTGGTGCCACATCTTTGATGTCTCCCAGGGTGTTGTGGTCCATAAAACACAGGTTGAGAAACAAGGAATGAGGTGACCTGAAGGCATTTAATTTCTGTTCCTGGAGGGTGCAGCCAGGCAGGATTTGGTCTTTGCTTCCAGGGAATAAAGGACAGGACAAGAGGAAACCTTGTCAGGCTGTGCCAGGGGAGGGTCAGGCTGGACATCAGGAGGAATTTCTCCATGGAAAGGGTGGTCAGGGGCTGATCAGGGAGGTTTGGAGACCCCAGGGAAGGACTGGACGTGGCACTCAGTGCTCTGGGCTGGTGACAAGGTGGGGATCAGTCAGAGGAGGGACTTGATGGTCTTGGAGGTGCCTTCCAACCCAAATAATTCTGTGATTCTGTGACTGAACCTCTTGTTTTCCCTTGTGTCACCTCTCTGTGTGGAACTGAGCCCTTCCAGGTGAGGGACACTCTTCCAGGGTGGTGGCCACGGACCAAGTCCTTGGGGCTGTTGGATTATGCTCTGTTCTGACTTAGAGATGAGGAAACTGAGAGGCATTTTAAAAACTTTTATTCTATTTTCAGTCTCATGTGAAGGGTGAGACAATACAGATGTTATAATTCACGCCATCACAATCAGAAATTAACTATTTCTTAACTGCAATGTATTATAAGCATTTCTTGGCCTATTGGCTTTTCCTACACTAAAATTATTCTTTGTGAATGCATTTTTCATAGTTTTATTTCTCTAGATAAAAATTCTCTACAAATCCATCTCCTACAGGGGCCATCTCTGTTCACCTTGCAGTAGAGCACAGGAACACCACCCCCAAATCTGCAGATAAAAATTGCTCTTCCCGTGGCAGGGCTGTCCCTGGCCTAGTTTTCACTTTTACCACCCTATCAAACAAACAAACCTGACATTTTTAGGGGAATCACAGAAAGATTTGGGTTGGAAGGGACCTTAAAGCTCCTCATTCCATCCCCTTCACTATCCCAGGTTGATCCAAGCCTCATTTCCAAGAGGAAATTCCTGGGAAGACTCTGAGGAAGGGAAGTGGCCTGGTGACAAAAATGAGCCATTGCATTGTCACCTGCCACGGGGTCAGCTCCTGGATGGACTTTAAGGTCCTTCTAACCCAAATCTTTTCATGATTCTCCTGTAAAATGTCAGTAATGTCAACATTTCTTTGTGTAACTACAGAGGGAAAAGTGAAACCAAACAGATCCTGAGGGGGAGAGTTCCCAACTGCTGACCAGGAGCTGCTTGGCAGCAGAGATATTTGGGATATTTGGGATTTGCTTGGGTGGATTAAGGGTTTCTACGGATATCAGGTGCCTTGTCTGCTCCTCACCTTCTCTCCCAGCTCCTGGGTCTCCAACAAATCCTTTCAGCAGGACTGGGAGAGGACGGCTGGGGAGGGAGGCTGTGAAAATCTCTCTTGAGGTTCTCTTGGTGGGGAGACTTTTTGTGTTAGGATTGAGACATGAATGGGACTTTTGGTTTTTTTTTGGTTTTCAGGTTGTTGTTTATTTATTTTTTTTATTAACAGTTCAGTATGTTGTTTATATATTAGATTTAGTGTATAAAGAGAAAGGTACCAAAAAAGTCTTAAGACACCCAGTTTCAAGGTCTTCTAAACCAATTTTGTCTAATTAACTTTTAGAATGCATTTTATTTCTACTTTTCTACTAATAACTAATTATTTGTCTGTTCATGTCATAATTGCATTGCAGCTCTTTGTAACTAATCACTTTGTGCTACTAATACTGTAGAAAACGGAGTAGATGAAGAGCAAGAAGGAGATCAGACAACACCCAAAATCTTCTATCTTGTTTTCTATCTACTTCTGTACTAAAAACCTAAAACTCTACGTTTTTCACCCTGTGATAAACTACAGTACTATCTATTTTGCACACTCATCGATTCTAATTTATCCTAAAGTTTTGGAAGTTTTCTCTATGGATGAAGGTTAAAAGCAGTGTTCTCCTGGGGATTAGGACTTCTCAGGACAGGCAGAGAAATATTCTCTGTGCCCTGGGTTCCTGTGGGTTTTTAGTTTGTTTTTTGTTTTTTTTTAAATTTTTGTTGGGGTTAGGACTGAAGGTATTTGAGACAATAGTTTGTGTTTAGATTTAGGTGTTTATTGTTTCATTGTTTAGATTTAGGTGCTTATTGTTTAGTGTTATAGTTTTATTATTGTGGGTTTTGTAGTCTTTTATTAGTAAGGTATAAAATGGTTAACTATTTCATGTTGTAAGATCTTTTAAGACTAAATTATCTAATTAAGAAATTATACTAAGATTATTTTCCCTTTTAACTCAATAATTTATCCTTCAAAGTCCACATTGCAGGCTTTTTTGTCCAATTATAAAATACCACCCAAACCTATGAAGAAGAAGGAAGAAGAAGGTGAAGAAGGAGGAAGAAGGTGAAGAAGCAGGAAGAAGAAGGTAACGAAGAACAACCTGTCTCCACCCTAAAACCTCCATCTTGCTTCATCTTTATTTCTATATCCTAAAACCCTGAACTTTAAGTTTTCCACCCTGTGATATTACACACCTCCAACCAACTACACACTCAGACAATAGTTTGTGTTTAGATTTAGGTGTTTATTGTTTCATTGTTTAGATTTAGGTGCTTATTGTTTTATATGTGTTATAGTTTTATTATTGTGGGTTTTGTAGTCTTTTATTAGTAAGGTATAAAATGGTTGACTATTTCATGTTGTAAGATCTTTTAAGACTAAATTATCTAATTAAGAAATTATACTAAGATTATTTTCCCTTTTAACTCAATAATTTATCCTTCAAAGTCCACATTGCAGGCTTTTTTGTCCAATTATAAAATACCACCCAAACCTAGGAAGAAGAAGGAAGAAGAAGGTGAAGAAGGAGGATGAAGAAGGTGAAGAAGCAGGAAGAAGAAGGTAAAGAAGAACAACCTGTCTCCACCCTAAAACCTCCATCTTGCTTCATCTTTATTTCTATATCCTAAAACCCTGAACTTTAAGTTTTCCACCCTGTGATATTACACACCTCCAACCAACTACACACTCATAATCCCAATGTTATTAATCAATTTTGGAAGTCTTGGCTCAAATGCACTGTTCTTTTGTGGGTCTGTGCCTTTCAGCACAGAAAGTTTAAAATTCTCCAGGGTTCCAACAGGTTCCAACAAGAGGGGAACGTTGTTTGTCTTCTGGAAAATCCATTTCTGGGTTTGCAGAGCGCAGGGATCCCAGCCTGGGCTGTGTCCCTCTCCAGTTGGAGCCAGTAAAACCAGCAGCACAGGGGCCTCTCCCTGATGTCAGGCTTCCTTATTTGTGTGTGTGCACTCATGGATTAATTGCAAACCGATCCAGCACGGCCTGATGTCACTCAATCCCCGCGGTGACATTGTTCTGGGGAAGGCCCCGGCCAGGGGAAAAGCTGCGGGGAGAGGGAAGGAGAAGCCAGGGGAATCCAGTCCGACTGGTTGGGCTGCTGTAATCGCATCCAAGGGCAGGATCTGTGCAGGAAGCGGCCAAATGTGGCATGGGGACTCGTTGATGCTGGAAAAAGAGACAAATCGTGCCAATTTAACCCCTTGGCATCCTGCTCGCAGTGCTGCGGCGCTGCTTTAAATGGAGTTTAAACGCAGGCTGAGGATGATGGAAGGAATTCCCCCACCGGGAAAGCCACGGCAGGGTGGGAAGGGTTAAAAAGGAGCAGCTCTTCCGTCTGCTGGGAAGTGAAGCTGGATTTGTTTTGACTGGTTCACTTAATCTCTTGATGTGGAAGAGACTGAGCCAGCTACTCCCTGGTCTCCGGAGCTCCCGCAGAAATTTATCAGCGCAAATTGGTGATCGGGGATTGTTTTAACGAGCAGAGGATGGGGCTGGCACCAGGGATGGGCAGCAGAAGATTTCCCCCTTCCTGTGACAGAGATTATTAAATTAAATATTTAATTTCAAGGGGTTTCAAACCTTTTATTTCAAGCCAAGGGTGAGAAGGGGGCAGGCAGAACCTCCTCTGTCCCCCTCCGGTTCATCTTTGTCTGATTTTATTCTCAGGGAACATTTCTAAGTCCTAAATCCCCAGGTTCCCCTTCAGTTTTCCCTTAATACCCTGCTAATCATCATTAGAATTGAAAGTTATATGGAAAAAAGGGATTTTTAAAAGAGGGAATATTCCTTAATTCACTGGGTCTGAAAAGACAGTGAGCTTTTCTTTTTTTATTTAGCTTTTCATCTCTCCAGAATCTCAGGAATGCCAATCCCACACTCTCTTCATCCTGACCTTCTTGAAGGTCTTGCAGAGGTGTTGGTGAGAAGGAGAAGAGCTTTTTGCTTCCTGGAGTTTGTTCTCCAGCACTGGAATTCATCCAAGGGAAAATAAATAAATAAAGAAGGAGTTCTTCAAAAATAGTCAGGAAAGAAAATGCTTCTCAATTACCTTCATCTGCACAGTACATTTTAAACTATTATTCTGCCAGTCCTCCATTTGAGCATAGATTTGGTGTGGGGAGGAAGCAGAGAAAAAAAAAATCTACATTTCTAATCTGCCTTTCAAATTCTGTTCTTAATTTCATTCTGACAGGGAAAAGAAGGGACACTGGATGTTAAACTATTTATTTACCCATAATATAAAAAAAAAACACTGGGAGAACTTTTTTCCTTCTTTTTAAAATCTTCATTTTATATATATATTTATATTTATATTTTTAATTTTTGGAAGTCACATTTAATGAAGGACTGAAAGCTCATCCCATTCCACTCCCTGTCATGGCAGGGACACCTTCCACAATCCCAGGCAGCTCCATCCTAGCCTTGAACATTCCAGGGATCCAGGGGTAGCCACAGCTTCTCTGGGAATTCTATTCCAGGGCCTCCCCACCTTACAGGGAAGGATTTCTCCATCATCTAAACCTCTCCTCTTTGAGTTTAAAACCCTTAAATGTTGGAACTTTGTATATTGAGAATTTTAAGTTTTCTGTGCTGACAAGCACTGACCCCCAAAAGAACAACACTGCATTTGACCTGAGGCTGTTGAGAAAGCTTCCAAAATTAAATTATAGAAGTGGGATTATGGGTGTGCAGTTTGAATAGAAGTGTGTAATACCACGTGGTGGAAAACTTATAATTTAAAGTTTTAGAATATAGCAATACATATATAAAGCAAGATGGAGGTTTTAGGGTGGAAACTAATCCTTCTTCACCTTCTTCTTCTTGGGTTTGGGTGGTATTGTGTAATTAGATAAAAAAGTCCGCATTGCAGGCCACAGGTAGTTAGTTATTAAGTTAAAAGTAAAAATAGTTTAAGCATCATTTCTTAATGAAAGAGTTTATCCTTAAAAAGCCTTGTAGAGAGAGAGATACAAATCCATTTTTAGTTTGTTAAAGCGTAGTGCTGTAGAACTCACGCTTTGTGAGACTGTAATATAAATAAGAACTAATAAACATCTGAGTCCGAACAAGAAACACTTTCTGACACATTTAATTCTGACCTTAACAAAAAAAAAAAAAAAAAAAAAAATCCACACTCCCCCTTGTCCTATCACCACACATTCTGGTACGACAGGATGAAGCAAAATCCACATTTCCCCTCAGGAAAACCCTCTCCAACCATCCCGCCATTCCCACTGGGAATTCCTGCTGCTCCTGCCCATGGCCACCACCATCCCAGGGCTTTTCCTCCCTGCTGCCACCGGGGCTGCAGGTTTGGAGCCAGATTTGAGCCATTTGTGGGGACAATTTGAGTCATTTGTGGGGACAATTTGAGCAATTTGTGGGGCCTCCTCCCAGGAGATGGCTGCTGACTTGCCGTCACTCCCACCCTGCTTGCCCAGCTCTGCAAAGCTTCCCTGAATTCCTCCCACACAGATTCAATCCCTGAGGATTCAATCCTCCTCTTTAGGTACCTGCCATCAGCTGTGGAAAAATCTTTCTGACTCTGCCGCCACCGTGGGTTTCTCCTCGCTTGGTTTCTCTCTGCCCGGCTCCTCGTAGCCGGTGCGGGGGGATTGTGAGGAAAAAATACTTCACAAATTGTGAGGCACTCTGAGATTGCAGCAGTGGGGCCTGTGGAAGTGTCAGGGGAGAAGGAATCAGCAATGAATTCATCACTGGGGCCTGCTCAAATGGGTAAAAACCCATCTGATCTCCTCCTTTCTGTGAGGGAAGCCAGTCCCAGGATCTTGAGTGAGTCCTGGCCCAGGCTGTCCTGGATCATCTGAGGATTAGAAAGTGTCAGAGAAGGAATCAGCAATGGATTCATCATTGGGGCCTGCTCAAATGGGTAAAAACCCATCTACCTCTCCTCATTTCTGTGAGGGAAGCCAGTCCCAGGAGCATGAGTTAGTCCTGGAATCAGCAAGTCTAGGCTGTCCTGGATCTTCTGAGGATTAGAAAGTGTCAGAGAAGGAATCAGACTATTGAATTCATCATTGGGGCCTGTTCAGATGGGTAAAAACCCATCTGAGTCTCCTCCTTTCTGTGAGGGAAGCCAGTCCCAGGAGCTTGAGTGAGTCCTGGAGCCCAGCAGTCTAGGCCATCCTGGATCCTCTGAGGATTAGAAAGTGTCAGAGAAGGAATCAGCAATGGATTCATCACTGGGGCCTGCTCAGATTGGTAAAAACCCATCTGAGTCTCCTCCTTTCTGTGAGGGAAGCCAGTCCCAGGAGCATGAGTGAGTCCTGGCCCAGGCTATCCTGGATCCTTTGAGGATTAGAAATCATTTTGTGGCTTCAGAGTTTCTTTTCATGTAGCCTCTCCATTTGTTCCCAACGCTCTGCTCCCTCAGAGTGAGTCACCAGAAGCTGCTGTTCCTGTGCTTTCCCTCGCCTTGTTTTATTTTAAGAAGCTGAATCTCTGGTTTCTCTTCACCTGAAACTCCTAATTTATTTTTTTCCCCTTCAGTTTGACAAGTGGACAGATGGTCAGAGGAGGAGGATCCTGGTGGACCTGCTGGAACGCTGCTCCCTGTCCCAGCAGAAATTCTGTGCCAAGCAGCTCCAGACCCGAGTCCCCACCGAGGCCGTCGATTTTACCACGAGGCTCCCTCGAGTCCTGTCTTTGTACATCTTTTCTTTCCTGGATCCACGGAGCCTCTGTCGATGTGCACAGGTAAAAAAATCCAGCACCTGCCTGGGCTTCAGAAAGCCAGGACACAGCAGTTAAAAAAAAGAAAAACAAAAAACCAAAAAAACCCTGATTTTTGGTGAAGACAAAACGTCCTCTGACTTGGCCAAATGCTTAGTGATGCTAGTTCCTCAGATCCTAAATTAAGCCAGATTGGGCAAGATTCACAGAACTGATGAGTAATTTTAAATGCTCAGTTCTAAAGTATTTTAAAAGTGGCATTTTCAAGGCTGATTATTCCCAGAAAGGAAGCCTGATACTTCCTAAAAATCACATTCCTCTAAAATATCTTGCACTGTGTGCAGAGCCCTTAATTCTTTGAGAGATATTGGCTTGTGCTTTTGCAAAGAACAGCACTCGATCCTGAAAGGAAAACACATCCTTTAAAATGCCTGAAGGTCAAGTGTTGCATGTGGAGAAGCAGAAAATTACAGATGGGCTTTGGAGCAAAATGTTTAAGATTCCAGAAATCTGTTTTCATGGGATAAAATGCTGTGAGATGCTGCCCAAAGTGGTTTTAAATTAATAAGTCAGTTTTCAGTGACATTATTACTGTGCTAATGTAATATTCCATGTTATTTAAGAATATATAATAATCTCAGTTTGGCTAAGCCTTGCTTTAGTAACTTTCTCTAGCATTTCATGTGGATGCAACTCAAACTCCATGACAATAGGTTAGAAAATTCCTTAGAATCACGAATATCTTGAGTTGGAAGGGCCTCACATCATGAAGGCCTTGAAAGGTCTAAATCCTTTAATCAAAGTTTTAAATGGAGCATTAACAGCGCAAAAGAATTACATTCATTTAAGGATATCTGGGAATTATATCCCTGGCAGAGAGATCCAAAATCTTAAACTCTTTAAACCACAAAGTTTCCAAGTGGCTGGGAATTCACAGGTGAGCTGGCACTGGAAGTACCTGTCGGAGCTGGACCAGCTGTGGATGCTGAAGTGCCTGCGTTTCGGGTGGCTCCTCAACTTCTGCCCCACGCCCTTCGAGCAGGGCGTCTGGAAAAAACACTACATCCAGATGGTGAGGGAGCTGCGCCTCAGCAGGCCCCAGGTACGCCCCCAGCTGCTGCCGTCAGCCTCAGCTCGCAGGTTTTCCACATTCTGCGCTGGTTTCGTGTGCTGTCCTCTCCTCTGCCTCTGTCAAGGTTGGGCTTGAAGCGCTCGAGACTTTATTTCGTGTTCAGGCTCAAATGTTTATTTTTTTATTGTCTGTGTTGCAGTCATGCAAGAAGTGAGTTCTGCAGCGTTTCACTAACAAGCCACAAAATGGCTAACTGTCTTTCTCTACAAGATCTTTTAAGGATAAACTGTCCAATTAAGAAATGACACCTAAATTATTTTCCCTTTTAACCCAATGACTAATCACTCAAATTCCACAATGTGGACTTTTCTGTCCAATTACAAAATACCACCCAAACCCCTGCAGAAGAAGGTCCAGCCACCACCCTAAAACCTCGATCTTGTTTATATCTATTACTATATTCTAAAACCTTAAACTCTAAGTTTTCCACCCTGTGATATTACACACTTCTATTCAAACTCCACACCCACAACCACAGTTCTATCATTCATTTTTGGAAGCCTTCTCCACGGCCTCAGGTCAAGTGCAGTGTTCTCTTGTGGGTCTGTGCTTTTCAGCACAAAAAGTCTAAAAATCTCACCATCCAGGGCTCCAACGGTGTGTAACTCTGAACTTCATATAAAGAGTTAGCAAGTTCTCCTCACAGCTTAGTTAGACAAAACAATCATTTTTCAACCCAAGAACCAAGGACAACATTGTAGCTTCAGGTCCCAAAAAGTGTAAATGGATGGGAGCAAACTGGGAGGATGTGACTTCCTTACCTGAAGCTGTAATTGAATAATTAACCCCCAATATGGAAATGGACCAAAACTTATGGAAGTGTGAAAACTTGTGAGCTGTGGGAAATGGATTTGTAGAGAATTCTCAAAGCCTGGCAGAAGGCTCACACATCTGCATGCAAACTTTGAGACTTAGAAATGCCATGGAACAGGACAGTGCATGCAAACTTTAAGACAGGAAATGCTGAATTAGAAATGCCATGGAACAGGACAGGCATTCTTGAGAGAGAAACGGAGCTAGAAACAAGTTTCAAAGGATGGCCTTGCAAATAAGACTAGATACTTTAGAGAAATAAAACTGTGAAAGATGCATTGTAGTAAGACCCATGAAGGGTAATTTTAGATGATTGGTTTTGAGGTATTTACAGTATGGGGTGAGGTAAAAGTTGATAGGTTAAGAAACACTTATAATGTATTTTAATTAAGAAATAATTGGCTTCTGATTGTGATGGCGTGAATTATAACATCTGTATTGTCTCACCCCTCACATGAGACTGAAAATAGAATAAAAGTTTTTAAAAGGCTTCTCAGTTGCCCCAGCTCTGGGTCAGAAAAGAGCTTAATCCAACAGTGACATCCATCAACAGTGACATCCATTGTCCATCTTGGGTGTAGCCTTGGCCAACCTCTTGTACTGCCCAAGGTGTATCCTTGGAAGGCCTTTTTAACAAATTCTTGTTTTATTTCTCTAACTCTGTCTAGCCTCTGTTCTAGGTAGCCTCTCCAGCCACCACACCTCCTCCACGGGTGTTTGTCCCCACTGGGACAACTGGGGGGTCTGGCTCCCAGCCCCTCTGCCTCATGATCCTTTTGGGGATCCTCCTGGCCTGCATTCAAAGCTCAGCCCTTTGATTTAAAGCAAAGTCTGGCTTTAAATCAGGCTCTCTGTAGTTGATAGAAGCTGATGCAGCTCAACAGCAGCTCAGCTCATCTTAATATGGATTACAGGGCTTGGGTGGTGACAAGCCCTGCCAAGGTGCCTCTTTCTGTCCACTGACCACAATGGAGACCAATTTTGAGTTAATCCCCGATTACTATAACTGTAAATTTAGCCCAATCTGATTTTCATCGTGTCTAAAACTCATTTTCTTCTTTCCACCTCTCCAATTAGACTCCTTCCAAGGACGAGTTCATCGTTATCGACGTGCAACCAGTAAAAAGCAACGCCCCAGAGAGGAAACTTTCTGTGGCAGGACTAGGGACAAGCAGGAGGAAAAAAGAGCTCCCTCCTTGGCGTTCATCCGACAGGAACCCCACGGACACCATCCGCTACAACTACCTGGACAACTACGACCCCATCGAGCAGGCCAGGCAGGCGTAAGAGCGCTTCACCTCTTTTCCTTTCTCCCTGTGGAACAAGATTTTCCACGTCCCTCTGCCTGTTCTGGTTGCAAACCCACTTTCCTGCTCTTTTTGGATTGTTTTGGATCGGGTTTTTGGCCCAAAGCTGCCACTGCTTTGTGTCCTTTCTGCACAACTCAGTTTTTGGTGTAATTGTATCTCAGTTCTGTTTTCAGAGCTGAGTTTGGGGTGGATCTCCTGGGAGATGTTACAGAGCTGGAACAGGAATCAGGCCAAGGGTTTGTTGGAGAGTTTTTTAAACCAAGCTGCCAGGCTGAGAGGAATGTGTGGGTTTCGCAGGGGCAGAGGAAGAATGAATTAATTGTGATGAAATGCAATTCTATCTCTCGGAGGATCTCCTGGCTGAGAGGAGGTTGGGATGATTGAATTGCAGGGCAGGTGTAAGAGGATGTCAGAGCATGGAAGTGATGAATGGTATTTGTGTCTGCTCTGCCTGGATCCATCACTTCCTGGGCTCCCAGGATTATCCACATGGGAAAAAAAAAAAAAAAAAAGGCATTTCCCTCCCAGAGCAGAGCTTTGCACATGGATCTGTGCTAGAACTGCCACAGGTTTTCCTTTGTCACCTCTGGCATCAGAGATTTTCCAAATCTTAGATCCAGGGTCAGTTTTCTGTGCACTAACAAGCACAGGGAGGGTGTGGGAGTGACCTGTGGGAAGAGCTCACCCTTTTCTTGTATAAATCCTTGGAAATGCCACCTCTGACATTTCCCAGGGGTCACCTCAGCCCAGCTGGTGTGACAAGGGTGACACTGCCATTAATCCAAGCCTGGCAAAGAGGCAATGGATCCTCTTGAGCATTCCCTGTTTTCTGTGGGAATCCACGGGCTCGCCACGCCGAGCAGGAGATTCCTCTGGGCCGTGCCAACAAAAACCTTGGGAACCGACAGAGCCACGACAAAAAGCACCCAGGTTTTGTTTAAATAAATACCAAACAGAGCCAAGATTATCCCTGCACTCAGGAACAATCAGCCCAGGAGTTACCCCAGCCAGGGATTGTTTGGCCAAGCACTCTGGGAGCTCTTTCCCAAACCCACCGCTCCTCCGGGGTGTTCCACGGAGCTCCCCGAGCAAAAGCCTTTTATGAATCACGTTTTAATCCGCGTCCCCCGGTCCTTGGATGTTGCACTACTTCAAAGAGCTTCCCGGTTTCCACCTCACCCTCTTTCTGTGGGATGTTTCCCAACTCCAACACCACTTTTGGGTCGTGTTCTTTGAGGTTTTTAAGTGAATATTTTCACCGAACGCTTCCTGCTTCAAACAAACCTGGTATTATTTTCCACTCAATGGTTTTGTGTAGCAGCTCCCAGAGGTTTCTGTGAGATTTAGGATTCTCTTGTGCCATTTCTGTGAGGTTTAGGATTTTCCTGTGCAATGAAAAAAGTGGGACAAGCCTTGCTTGAAGAGTTTAAAAGTCGCCTGTCCCAGTGTTGAAAACAATTCACCTGAAATAATGAAACAGTAAATAATAAATACACTCCCTGTTTGCCTCTCCCCAGTGAGATTCCAGCCTGTCTCCATTTGTGGGGAATGTTCTAATGCCAAGTGTTCCTGCAAATCTGCCATTTATCCTCAATTACAGAGGATTATTTCGAGGAGAGAGAGGAATTCGGTGAGATTTGCCTGTTTATTGAGGATCTGCCTTTAATATCCCTTAAGCTGCAGGTAATTGCTGCTGCTCAGGCTCATCTGTGCTGATTATTCAGCAGCACAGGTGCCACATTTCAGGTGCTGACCCAGCCTCCCACTCCCACAAAGATGTTCTGGTGCTTCTTTTCCAGGTACACGTTGCTGTGCCTTCCCAAAAATCCTCCCACTGAGGTTCTGTGTTGTGTTCTCCACCTTTTGGGAATGGGAGTTCAGCTCTTCGGCTGGACCCCTGGAGCAGGGGGACACCACCTTGAGTGTCCCCCAAATTTTGGTGGGGGTGGCAGGAAAATGTCACCGTGGTCCTGGTGTCCCTGTGGGATGCCAAGCCTTGGTTTGGAGTCTCCCAGGAATCCACCTCAGTGCAGGCAGCCCCTGCCTGACCAGGGCTCAGCTTGGAAGGCAGAGCAGAATCCCGAGATAAAAATCTCCGACCCCGCCGGCGATTCCAGGTTCTCCTTCAGATGAGCCGGATTCCACGAGCTCAAGGGCAAAACAACCTCTCCTCATGTAAAATGGATGTCAGGAGGAAGGAGATCGGTGTAAAACGAGACCCTGCAACAATAGAAGCGATTTCCAAGCGTTTGCCAAAGGGAATCTGGGAGGGGAAATGGCTTTTTCTGCGGTCTGGAAAAGAACGGGGGTGGGGGTTTCCTTGAGGACGTGGCAGAACTCGCAGAAACCCAAAATGAGAGCGGAGAGAAAAGGACTGGAGGGAGCTTTTCTAGCCCAGCACCTTGCCTGGGTGTCCCTGAGCCAACAAAGGCTTTTTTCCCCATTTGAGTGCCGAGGAAGCTGTGGAGAATTCCTTGGGAATAAACAGGATCACATCAAAGGAATACCTGACGCCACCATCAAAGCAAGGTGTGAGACCAGTCACTGGCTACTGCCTCGACTCCACATTAATCTCCCTAATTCCAGGTTGGATTTTGTAGAATTTAAGAGGTAATCAACAAAAAAAAAAAAAAGTTTTTCCTAACTCTTGGGCCTGGTTAAAATCTCCTTGTGCTCGACCCTGCTCGGCAGCTGTTTTCTGGTCCAAAGGGAGGGGAGGACTCTGCTGCTCATCACATCAAGGTGAAATATTGACATTTAAATGGAATTCCAGAATGGTTTGGGTGGAAAGAGACATTAAAATTCACCCAGTTCCAACCCTGACACCTTCCACTATCCCAGCTGCTCCAAGCCCTGTCCAGCCTGGCCTTGGACACTTCCAGGGATCCAAGGACAGCCAGAGCTTCTCTGGGAATTCCTGCTCAGGGCCTCCTCACCCTCACAGGGAAGGATTTTTTTCCTAATATTTATCTAAATCTCTTTTAGTTTGAAACTGCTCATGGAAAAAGTCACTTCTTGTCATCCGTGATGCCGCAGAGTTTCCATCAGTTTCTTGGCTGGCCTTTTTGAGTCATCAGCTGCCTTCTCCCTCCCACAGCAGCACCAAAACAACGCTGCTGAGAATTCCTAGCAGGGAATTCATCCTTGTTTAGCCAAAAAAAAAAAAAAGGAAATATGGGAAGAAGAACGAGCTGCAGTCAATTCTCAATTAGGCAGCGCGGTGGAAATGGAGTCCTCTAAGTGGAAACACAAAACACATTTTGCAGGCTATGAGACCATAATTGGCTCTTTAGCTTTGAAAAACAGATCAATAAATTTCCAGACAGCAGCTGGGCAGTGCTCACTGGGGAGAACAACAACACTGGGCCACAGCTGGGAGTGCCCAAAAAACGGGGTTCATTTGCAGTCTGGATGATCACTGAAACCTGGTTTTTGTTTCTGCTGTATTTCTTTGCTGGTTGCTCAGAAAGGCAGGAGTTTGTACCCTAAAAACTGTGCCCAGGAAAACCCCCCTGAGGGAGTGAAGGAGATGGGACAGAAATCCCCCAGTAAGTTCCATGGGAGGTTTTGGGTTTAGTTGGGACAGTGTGGGAAAAGCTTCCCAGTCACTGAGCAGGGAAATTAAGAATAGCAAGGACCAGACGTGCAGCCAAGGGAGTGGTGAGGTGATAGAGAAGAGATACAGACAGGCTTGGATTACAAATTGCCTGGAAGGGGTTATCAAAATCCCTCAATAGAATTATAGCTGTGACTATCGGTGTTGTAATTTATCACAGCGATGATTTCTGGTAGGTCTGGTTTGTTTTCTGCCTGAATTGTCCAAGCAGCTTTTTGTTGCAGACAAAAAAAAAAAAAAAAAAAAGACAAAAAACCAAAAAACCCTCCAGAGATCATCAAGGAAGGATTTGCCTCTCTGGGCACAAAGAAATATTACATAGGGGGAGTGAAAGATTTTTATCTGAAGCGAGTTAAGAAATTTTTCTGTGGGGCTCTGATCTGCCTACAGAGGCCCAGGAGGGCGTTTCTGTCAGGCCCTGCGCGCACAGTTCTGCTGGAAGGCATCTGCTGTTTGTGCTGCTGGTTGCCAATAAATCAAAAGATTTGCCTCCCACTTGATCATGAATAATGAATTCCGATTCCACCGAGTGCTGGAGCCGCGCCAAGGCCGCGGCCTCGTGCCTCAAGACAGGGCCCTGCTCCTTCTCACGACAACAGCTCGGCCCAAACGCCACGTCCTTCCCCCCTCCCCGGCCTGGGGTAATTTATGGCCACGGGCTGGCTCTAAAAAACAGTTGCATATTGTCCTGGAGTGTTTACCCGACGAGAAAATAATTACTTTGGGTAATTGTTCTGCCGGCGGCGCGGGCCCCGTTTCTGACAAAGAGGGGCTCGCTCGCGTGAGAAGGACTCGGAGGGCCCCGTCCTCCCGCATCCCCTCGCTCCTCTCTCCCTTTCCGTGCTGCTCAAAAGCCAGCCCAGCTCCCTGTGGGAATCAAAAATATTCCTTAAGGGAGGAAAAGGGGGTGAGAAACAGCGAGTTCAGCGCTGGGAGTGAGACCTTTCGTCCTTTCTCCTCGTCCTCACTCCTTGCGTTTCCCTGACCTGGAGCTGGGGTTGTGGGGGTGACCTGACACCACGATTTGGACAGCAGAACAGAGCTGCAGATACCTACATTTACACTAATAATTTACACTAATAATTTACAATAATATTTAACAATAATATTTACAGTCACAAGGCCACAGTTGCCTTCATTTAGGATGGAAGACACCTTTAAGATCACCGAGTCCAACCATAACCTGGATACTGCCAGGTCCACCAAAATGACCAGTTCATTCCCAGCTGGAATATTTTGGATGGAGTTTTCTCCCTTTTTTTTTTTTTTTTTTTTTTTTTTTTTGTGTGTTTATAAACAGGTTGTGCTTTTCCTCAGTTTCCTATTTGAAATAATGCTGGATTTGACTTTATGATACTGAACTGGGATGAGGGAATACTGGACACGTGCTGGTGGTGGGATCCTGGTTTTTTACAGGATAAAAGCTGCTTTTAGAGTCCATTTCCACCATTTATATCCATGGTTTTGTATTCCTACTGTGCTTTTTTAGCTGCCCACAGACACTGGGAGAACCACTCAGAGCTTCTGCTTTAAATTCCCAGATTCCATATCATAGAATTTGAATGTGGAATGAATGCCTTTGGATAATGAACCTGCCTGAGTGCTTAGAAATAATAATGCCTCAGAGTCTGGATTTTACTCCTGATATTGGAAAAAAAATGTGGCTGCTGGCCATATTCCAGTGCAATTCACTTAATTTTCACACTGTGGAATATTCCTGTTCTGCCAGTTAATTGTGTTGAATTTCATAGCAGCTGCATATATAATACCAAAAAAATGCAAATTCATTTGTAGAATTATTGGGCTACAAAAAACACAGAATAAACCTCATTGGAGGGGCAGCCCCCAGCCTTTTTTACACTTCAGGTCACACAGACTTCACTGAAAACTCCCAAATCGATTCAGCTAAACTTCTTTTCTATGAATTTCCCCAAGGAGCTGTAACATCTTAGGCAGTCTTAGCTTAAATCATTGAGTCCTGAGCTTGGGTTTGAGTGCCAGAATTTATCACAACTTAAAAAAAAGATCAAGTTCCCACCTTCCCCTGAGCCCTGCTGGCTGATTGTGCTCTTCGGGGCAAGATAAAAAATGCGTTATCTCAAGACACGTCTTTTCAGGTGGCAACATCCCAAAGGATTTGACTTTTATCACCCCCGGGGCAGCAAGTGCACAGCATTTATTGAAATTATTGTTATTATTATTGTGTTCTGCTCTGCAGGAGGAGGAAGGGAGGAGGGCACACCCCGGACCTGAGCAGGCAGGCGGCCGAGAGGAAGAAGAGAGGAGGTCGTGGATCCACTCAGCTCCGGAAGGTGACATCCCTGGCAAGTGTCACTAGGGTGGGATTCCAGCACCTGGGGAGGTGTCAGGCACCCCCAGGGATGGTGGAGCTCGGAGATTTTCCCTCAGGGAAACACCTGGGCAGGAGGAGGACACCAAACTCCCTCCCCATGGCTGGCTGCTCTGAGGGGATCTCGCTGCATCCCAGACATCGCTGTGGGTGGGAAAGGGACAGCACTGTCAGCACTGCAGTGACCCTGTTATATATCCTCTCCTCTACCCCCAAAAATCCCTTTTCATGCTTTTTACAAAGTGCTGCCACAGTTCTTTTACGACTCTTGCATCTCTTCCCAAAATTTCACAACTTTGGATCGCCGCGGTTCAATGTTCGTTCGTCCTGCGCGCCCTGAGCCCGAGCAAAGCAGCGCCAAACCTTAACACTGAGAGCTCTTTGTGCTCAGGGCTGCTAAAATAGGACATCCTCCCATGACAGGAGCCCAGGGAAGTCATTCCAGAAAGTTCCACGGCCTTTGTGGCTCTGGAAACAAAGAAGAGCCAGGAGAAGGCCGTGGTGCTCAGCAGCGTGTCGGGGTTCTGGGAGCAGACCTGGCGTTCCCCGAGCACGGAGGGCAGGGAACGCCTGGGAGCCGTGCTAAAAAAGGGTTACAGAAAAGAGAGGCATTGTCTCCCAGATGGGGAGGCATCCTCCTGACCCAAATACAGCCTTGCGTGCAAGGAAATTGATTCTGGCACTGTTAGAGCACAGAAAATATTATTCAGCCTCTGTCTTAGGGCTTGCGCTCTCTGCAGATAAATGTCCTCACACTCTCGGGTCTTAACTTCTTTTTGCCAGGCTCAGGATTAAATGCTAGAGATGGTATTTCTTGTTCGGACTCAGAACTTTATTAGTTCTTACCTATTTTACAGTCTCACAAGCAGTGAGTTCTGCAGCACTTCACTAACAAGCTAAAAATGGAGCCCCATCTCTCTCTCTACAAGGCCTTTTAAGGATAAACTGTTCAATTAAGGAATGACACGTAAATTATTTTTACTTTTAACCCAATAACCAACCACCCATGGCCTACAATGTGGACTTTTTTATCCAATTGCACAAAACCACCCAAACCTGTGAAGAAGAAGGTCAAGAAGAAGAACCAGCCTCTGCCCCAAACCCTCCATCTTGCTTTATATATATTACTATATTCTAAATCCTTAAACTAAGTTTTCCACCCTGTGATATTACACACTTCTATTCAAACTGCACTCCCACAATCCCAGTTCAATAATTCAGTTTTGGAAGCTTTCTCAACAGCCCCAGGTCAAATGCAGTGTTCTCTTGGGGGTCAGTGCCAAAAAGTTACAGGATTTCTCAGCAGCCAGGGTTCCAACAGCCCACCACAACTTCCCAATTTTGAGTTGTTTTATTGCCAGGCCAGCAGTGGAAGGATCTCAGCAGAGAGCAAAAAAATCAGTGAATTTGGTTTTCTTTCCCTGGATTTTAGGAAAGTTATGTGATCTTCAAGTTAATTAACCTGCAATCCCAATCAGGAAGCATTTAAGTAATAAAGAATCAGAGAATCACGGAATTGTTGAAGTTCAAAAAGATCTTTAAGATCATCCAGTCCAATCATTCCCTGCCACCACTGATCTGTGTCCCCAAATGTCACTTCCATATGGATTTTTAATCCCTCCAGAGAAGGGGACTCCACTGGAGCCCTGGGCAGCTGTGCCAGGGCTGGGCAGCCATAAGTGAACACTAAAAACAATAAAACCGAGGTTAAACCAGGCTGATGCATAAGGAAAAAAAAATAAAAATATAAATATAAATCTCTGGGCATAATCCAAAATTAATTTCCATCTCTTATTAAAGGTAGCATTGGGAAACCTGGTTGAAATGAAAGGCCTTTGAAAAGGCTCCTATTTAATCAAGTCTAAATAAAGAAGCTTAATGTGCAAATCTTTCAGCAAATCCTTAGAAGAAGAATAGCCTGGGATGAAAGATTAAATGCCCAAGGCGAGCAAACACTGAGTCAAATTAAAATGAAACCCTCAAACAGATCAATGATCCAAGTGCAGAGTGCAGGTGAGAACAAAGAATATTCCAGCCAACAATGAAGATGTAAAAAGGGGTTATTAGATGGAGCTCCCAGCTCAGGAGGCTCAACCAAAATAAGAATAAACACCTAATTAAGGGCACATCCACTGGCTCCACGTTTCCACGTGGTGAATGAGAAAACCTGGGAGGGTTTGGAGTGTGTTACTAATAATGGAAAGCAGAAAATGTGACCAGGCTCGCTCTTTATTTGAAATAAATTAAAGTTAATTGGCCCAATTAGAATAAAGAGTAAATTACAGTGAATGGAGTTAATTAGGTTTCCAATGAGGGGCCACGTTGGAACCCCCAATCTGTGCAGGGGAGCAGGGAATTCCTGCCCCCTCTTTATCCAGGGAAAGGCTTTGAGGACACTCCAAGGGTGACCTGGAGCTGTGATTCCTGAGCTCAGCACCCTTCCCACGAGTCCTTCCCAGGAAATTCCCAGATATTTTATAGGGAAGGTCAAACTGGGGGGGTCAATGTCAGCAACGCGGGGCTGGCTCTGCCTCTGTCTGCTCCAGACACTGCCCCACCCTCACAGCTGCTCCCAAATTATTTTTAGCCTTCTAAAAATTATTTTTAGTCCTTAAATAACTTCTTTTTGAGAGGATCAGTCATCCCTGCCTCGCTGCCTGTGTCCTAAGGTAATGAGATTGTAGGATTTGAAGGCAGGAGTGCATTTTTTTCCATGGAATTTTGATGGGGAATTGATGTTCTGAGTCAAAATTCCATTTCTAGGAGGTGGGAAAAGCTGACAGGAAAATCCAGGATTCCCAGCACATGGTCCTGTGCAATGTATATTTATATTTTATAAACCTCACTTTGAATTTTCTTTATTCGACATAATAATGTTTGTTCTCTATTTTTACCAAATATCTTGGATCAGTCAAAAAAAACCCCAAAAAACCAAAAAAACCCCAAACCAAACAACAACAAAAAAAACCCCAAACAAACAAACAAACAAAAAACAACAAAACCCAGAAAAACCCCAAGCTGTTCTTTTCCAGAATCTAGTGATTTTTTTTTAATTTTTTAGGATTTTTCTCAAGGAATAAACTGGGTTATTAAGATTTTTTTTCCTTGGCTTACTTTTTAGACTAAATAAAAGTTAAAATAAACTTCATCCTTTACACTTTTGAGTCTTTGAACACTGAGCAAGATTGGGGACATCCACAAGGGAGAATTTGGGCATTAACATATTAATTGTTGTGGAGAATTAATTAATGTGGGTTTAGCTTTGCTGGCACCAATTTCTAATTGGGTCCTTCTGTCCTTAAGGCACCACAACACAGCTCAAATAAAGCAAATTATGGCTTTATTTTTTGGGAATATCATTAAGGGATATCATTTAGGAATAAAATTTATAGAATAGATATTTATTGCCTTCCCCATCCCAGTTATCCCTCTCTGCAGATCCTGAGCCTGTCCCAAAGCCACCGGTTCGTCCCAGCTGGGCCAGACCTCCCCAGAGCGGGGCCCTGCCCGCCAAGGCGCTGGCCCAGAGCTCCCGCTGGAACGCCGGGATCCGCCCGGGACCCGTCCGAGCGCCGAAACCGCGGCACAGAGGGGCTGGAGATGCCACCAGGGGGGACACCAGGTCCCCGTGTGAGTGCGGTGTCCTGTCCTTGGGGAGGCTGCTCTGGAGACAGCACCCAAATCAGGGTGGAATCAGGGAATCATGGAATGGTTTGGCTGGGAAGGGACTTTAAATCCCATCCAGTTCCACCCCCTGCCATCTTCTGCTGTCCTGGGGTGCTCCAAGCCCCTCCAAGCTTCCAGGGATCCAGGGGCAGCCACAGCTTCTCTGGGAATTCCAGCCCAGCCCTTCCCCACTGGCCCAGCCAGGAATTTCTTCCCAAATCCCCCCCAAATCTCCCCTTTCCCAGCGGGAAGCCATTCCCTGCGTCCTGCCTCTCCATCCCGTGTCCCAAGTCCCTCTCCATCTCTCCTGGGGCTGCTCTTGGGGGTGGAAGACAAGGACGTGCTCTGGATGGCGGGAACCCAGGGAATCCAGAGCACAGGGTTTCCAAAAACAAGGAGGCAGAGTGACACGATCCCAAACAATCTGATGCCATTTCAGTCTGGGATAGGCTTTGGAAGCTCTTCCTGGTGCATCCCGAAGCTGCTCGGGGTCAGGAGCCTGCTGGGAAAGCCTTTTTGGGGTCTTTGGGAAGTCCTGGTGGTTCACCCGGGGATTGTCACTGTGAGGGTTTCAATCTTTGACCCCCTGGTGCCAAAATGGTGAAGAACCTGGAGGGAACAAAGGAAAAGAGGATTTTGATGGAATGCTGTTGGGATTTTCGGGGTAGAGTGATGTGAGATCCTACAGGTAAATGATTATCCAGTAATTATTGGTGATCCCATCTAGATGAGAGATCATGGAGCACGTGGAGACCTCCAGGATCCCTTTGGATCTGCCAAACCTTGCTTTTTTAGCAGATCCATGGGTTAATCTCCACAAGGAGGATCCACAGTGCAAACCAGCAATCCCAAATCCTTGTGACAACATAAAGGATCCAAGAAAGAGACCAGGAAAGCTCTGGAATGCTTGGATTGGGCTGAATTAGGGATTGGATTTAAATTGATATTAGGAAAAATTCCTTCACTGGAAGGGTTGTCCAGCCCTGGCACAGCTGCCCAGAGCATGGGTGGAGTCCCCATCCCTGGAGGGATTTAAAATCCATGTGGATATGGCACTTGGGGACATGGATCCATGGTGGCCATGGCAGTGCTGGGGCAATAAATGGACTTGATGGTCTTGAAGAACTTTCCCAACCTTAACAATTCCATTATTCCATGAATGATGCCTAGGGAAAACACAAGTAGGAAGCAGAACATAAACACATCCTGGCCATAAACTCATCCTGGCCATAAAAACAGCAGGATCAGGCTGGAAAATCCCATTCCCTCATGGTGCTGAAGCCATACAAGGTTTCCATAAAAAAGACCCCTGATCTTGGAATCCCATGACCTGGATAAAGTTGGGAATGGGGAGAAGGTGTTTGAGTCTCTCTGAACTTTTCCATGAGGAGAATTCCATTCTCTCATGTCAGAGAGGATGTGGGAGAACGGGGATTCCTGCAGGGATGTGATGTCCCAGGGGATGGGACATGGAGGATACTGGGACAGGCTGGGATGTGCCAAATCCCATTCCAGCTGCATCCAGGAAAATGAAAAGCTGTGGAAGGGAAAGGGGTTAGGAGGGAAAGGATCTACCCACGCCACTGCTGAGGTAAATGATCCTTGAGGGGTTGTACCTGGATTCAAGGCAGTTTTGCAAGGAAAATCTGTGGTTTTGGGGGTTTTTTTTGTGTCAGAGAGGGACAAATCCTCTCGTAATTCCCTCAGTGACCTCTCCCAGGCCTCTGTGAACTCTGCCAGGCTCTTCCCAAAGTAAACATCCCAGTTTTGGATCCTGCTCCAGCTGGGCTTTGCCAGGCCGTGTTTGCAGGTTGTCAGGAAGGGACAGAAAAAGGGAAAATGCTTTGATTGATGATTATTTACCCTATAATGAGATCACGAGCAGGAATAATCTTCCCACTCAATCCAGATTTGGAAATGTATTTGAGGTATTAAATGCCACAAAAATCCCAGGGACTGGCTGAGCACTTAAATACATTTAGAACCTGAATTCTCTGAGTTAATCTGAATTCTCTAAATTGGTCTGATTTTTATCATTTCTCTCTCAATGCAGCACCTCCTCTGTTTGAGGCTCAGCCCTGGCACATTCCTTCATCCAACCAAGGATCCGACACGGAATGAGGGAGGATCCACAGCATCCTTCATCCAAGCAGAACAAAAATTTATCCCCCTGGCTCTGGGGAAACGACAGGAAAGTTCCTGCTGGCTTTGGGATCTGAACCTGTCTTCCTCTAGCTGGTGCTACATTCCCTTTTCCTTTTGGGCACACCTGGAATTTTGACCATGAGAAGCTTCCTTAGATCCTTGAGCTGCTGGATCTCATGGGAGGTTTCCTGTGGATCATTTGGACATCCTGGGGCACATCCCATGGAAAACCTGGAGACAGAATTCCTTTCTCAC
Source organism: Pyrgilauda ruficollis (assembly GCF_017590135.1). NCBI lineage: Eukaryota > Metazoa > Chordata > Aves > Passeriformes > Passeridae > Pyrgilauda > Pyrgilauda ruficollis. Next base: position 8,993,117 of record NW_024527044.1, read on the forward strand.
ATTAAAGCAATTCCATCTTTTCCGTTGTGACAGTGAGAAGGAAATCAAATCCAATGCTCTGGATTTGCACATGGATCCACGAGGAGCTGGAATTTAAGAAATTGGGAATCCCATGCTCTCTCTCTCTCTCTCTCATTGGTCTCTCGAGTAACTCCCACAGAACTCCATTTACCAAGCACTTAGAGTGAGTTTTGTGTTTTTTCATCCAGGCAGCATTTCCTCTCTGCTCACAGGTAGGTTCGTGACCCACCAGAATCCAGGGATTGACCAGGATGCCACCAGGAAGGAGATTTGGGAGCTGCTGCCATCAGCAAGGACCTGGCAAACAGCAAAACCAAACAGTTGTCAGTTCCCCAAACAGGAACCGAGGAAATCCCTGTCTCCAGAAGCTCATGTGAGTTTTAGAAGTTGTTGGATATTCACAGAAGAATCCCGAGCTGATTTTACAGGATTGATGCAGAAGTTGGGATGCAAGAGACCCAGGGAGACACCAGGTCCAACCTCCTGCTTTAAGCAGAGTCAGATCTGGGATCATCCCACGCTGCTGAGGGCTCTAAGGCTTCCAAATCCTCCCAAGGAGGAGAGGGCACAACTGCTGTGTGTGGGAATCGTGACACTTCGGGAATCACGGAAAATCCTGCGCTGGAAGGATCATCAAATCCAACTCTGCACAGACACCCCAAAAATCCCTCCCTGGGAGCGTTGTTCTGGAGCCTTGGGAACACCAACATTCTCTGGGGATCCTGTTCAGTGCCCCACCCTTTAGGGAAGAACCTTTTCCCAATAAACCTTTTCCAAATAAACCTTTTCCCAATATCCAGCCTCCCCCTCGGCTGTGCTGGGTTTGCATCCCGGGACGCCCTCAGCGTCTCCCCCCTCAAACATCCCGTTCCCCTTCTCTGATCCCTCCTCCGTGCACTCCCCGGGAACCCGTGGGTCTCCAGGAGGGATTTTTCTCTTTTTGTCAGGAAAACCCAGCCGGTTTTTCCCTCCTGGAATCGATGTTTTGCTACCACCTAGCGCTGAGGGGGCGCGGCCTCCTCAGGCCCGCCTGGTTCCTCTCAGGGCGGATCCCAACACCAGCGGGAATTTGGGAACGAGACCCCAGGGAAAAACTGGATTTTAAGGGGGAATTAGGATGATCCTACTACTCGGAATTTCAGAAATTTTCCCTTTTTTAATAGTTTTTTTCCTCCTAGAGTCGATGTTTTGCTTCCATCTAGCACTGAGGGGGCACGGCCTCCTCATGCCCCATCGTTCCCCTGATCACAGCACCAGCGGGAATTTGGGAACGAAATCCCGGGGGAAAACTGGATTTTGACGGGGAAATAGGATGATCCCACTACTGAGAATTTCAGAAATTGTCCCTTTTTAATAGTTTTTTTCCTCCTAGAGTCGATGTTTTGCTACCATCTAGCGCTGAAGGGGCACGGCCTCCTCAGGTGCGCGAGGTTCCCCTCAGGACGCATCGCAGCGCCAGTGGGAATTTGGGAACAAAACCCCGGGAAAACTGGATTTTAACGGGGAAATAGAACTATGCTATTATTGTGAATTTCAGAAATTGTCCCTTTTAAACTGGTTTTTCCCTCCCGGAGTCGATGTTTTGTTGCTATCTAGCCCTGAGGGAGCGCAGCCTCCTCAGGCCCGAGTGGTTCCCCTGAGGGAGGATAAAAGCACCAGTACGAATTTGGGAACGAGATCCCGGGGGAAAACTGGATTTTAAGGGGGAAATAGGATGATCCCACTACTGAGAATTTCAGAAATTGTCCCTTTTAAATCACCAGCTGTAAGAACAGCCACAAGGATGTTTTTATATCCTGGGAATGCTGTGTCCCAGTCCTGGGACAGGAGGGATGTGGAGCTCCTGGAGCAACTCCAGTAAAGATGAGGAAGGGCCTGGAGCTTTTCCCTGGCCAGGAGAGGCTGAGGGAGATGGGGCTGTTCAGCCTGGAGAGGAGATAAATGAGAGGGAACCTCATCCCTGGGTGTCCTTGTGTGCAGGGAGGGCTCAGAGCAGGGCCAGGCTCTGCTCCCGGCCCAGCAATGGCACCAGAGCCACGGGCAGGGAATGATCCCAGCAATTCCACTTGGACATGAGGAAGAATTTCTGCCCTGGGCAGTGCCCAGCCCTGAGGCTGTGGAGTCTCCTCTCTGGGATATTCCAGACTTGTCTGGACACACTCCCGTGCCCTGTGCTCTGGGATGGCCCTGCTGGATGGAGCAGGGAGGTGGCACCAGGGACCCTCTGGGGTCCCGTCCAGCCCGACCCATCCTGGGGCTCTGAGAATCTGCAAATTTGGGATTCTGTGGGGGTGTGAGCCTGGGATTCTGTGATCGCCTGAGTCCGTGGGTTTGTGATTTATGAGTCTGTGATTCCTTCATTCTGTGATTCTGTAATGCCATGATTCTCTCATTCTGTAGTGGTTTTTGTGAGACTGTAATTCCATGATTCCGTGTTTCTGTGAGTCTGTGATTCCATGATTCTGTGAGTCTGTGATTCCATGAATCTGTGATACTGTGAATCTGTAATTCCGTGATTCTCTAATTCTGTGAGACTGTGAATCCATGATTCTCTGATTCTATGAGTCTGTAATTCCATGATTCTCTGATTCTCTAATTTTGTAATTCCATGATTCTGTAATTTGTAATTCCATGATTCTCTAATTCTTTGAGACTGTAATTCCATGATTCTCTAATTCTTTGAGACTGTAATTCCATGATTCTGTCATTCTATGAGTCTGTGATTCTGTAATTCTGTAATTCTGTGAATCTGTAATTCCATGATTCTGTCATTCCATGATTCTGTGAGTCTGTCATTCCATGATTCTGTCATTCTGTGAGTCTGCCATTCCATGGTTCTCTGATCCTGTGGTTCCGTGACTCTGTGACTGGTTCTGTAGTTCAGTGATTTTGTGTGTCTGCCATTCTGGGATTCTGGGAGTCTCTGAATCCGTGTCTTAGTGATTCCATGATTCTGTGATTGAGGCTGAGGCTCTGTAATTCTGTGATTCCACCACCCTGCAATTCTGGGATTCTGAGACTCCATGATTCCATCTTTCTACAGTTCTGAGACTCTTGAGATTCCATGATTCCATGATTCCATCACTCTACTCTCTGAGTCTGTGATTCCATGATTTTGTGATTTTTGACTCTGTGGTTCTGAGATTCTTTGATTCCATGATTCCATAGAGCATTCCATCGCTCTACAGTTCTGGGATTCTGGAGCCTGTGATTCCATGGTTTTGTGATTCTGACTGTGGCTCTGAGATTCCATGATTCCATTGCTCTACAGTCCTGGGATTCTCTGAGCCTGTGATTCCATGATTTGTGATTTTGACTCTGTGAGATTCTGTGATTCCATGGTTCCATCACTTGACTCTCCGAGCCAGTGATTCCATGATTTTGTGATACTGAGATTCTGTGACTCTGAGATTCTGTGATTCCATGATTCCATGACTCTCCAGGTCTGGGATTCTCTGAGCCTGTGATTCCATGATTTGTGATTCTGCCTCTGTGAGATTCTGTGATTCCATGGTTCCACGGCTCTGCAGTTCTGGGATTCTGGGAGCCTGTGATTCCATGATTTGTGATTCTGCCTCTGTGAGATTCTGTGATTCCATGGTTCCACGACTCTACAGTTCTGGGATTCTCTGAGCCTGTGATTCCATGATTTTGTGATTTTGACTCTGTGAGATTCTGTGATTCCATGGTTCCACGGCTCTACAGTTCTGGGATTCTCTGAGCCTGTGATTCCATGATTTTGTGATTCTGACTGTGACTGAAATTCCATCATCCTCTGATTCCACATTCTACACTTCTGAGACTCTGTGACTCTCTGACACTGTGATTTAGTGATCCTGTGACCCTGATTCCTCGGTTCCCTAATTCCATGATTCCTTGATTGATTCCTTGATTGATTCCTTAATTGATTCCTTGATGGATTCCTTGATCCGCGCGACTGCCTTCACCGGACACCACAACTTTCCACAAACTCCATCCAACCGAGCATCTCAACGTGAGCGGCAGGGGCAGGAGGACAGGGGGACCCCAAACCCCCTCCCCAAACCTAGGGGGACCCCCAAAACCCGGGATTTTCCCCCAAAAAACCCGAGTTGGGGGGGGGGGGGGAGGTCCCCGGTTCCCCTCCGTGCGGTTTCAGCGCCCCCTGGTGGCTGACGGCGGAACGACACACCCATTTTGCTGCACTACGCTTTACGGCGCTTTCGCGGCGGCACGGGGCGGTGTTGCTTTACGGCAGCGCGGCGCGCCAGGCCGCGGGATCCGCCAGGATGAAGCAGAAAAGGAAAAATGGGAAAGGTAAAAAAAGAATAAAAAGAGACCTGAGGGGCTGGAGCGTGTCCGGGAGAGGGAATGGAGCCGGGACACGGGCGGCTGAGGGGCTGAGCCTGGAGAAAAGGAGGCTGAGGGGGCCGTTGTGGCTGTGCACAGCTCCTGGCAGGAGGGGACAGCCGGGGACGGGCTGAGGGGAAACGGCCTCAAGCTGTGCCGGGGGACGCTTAAATTAAATAACAGCAGAGATTTCCTCCCTTAAAGGTCTATCCAGCCCTGGCACAGCTGCCCAGGGCCGCGGTGGAGTTTTTATCCCGGAGGGATTTCAAATCCCCGTGGATGTGGCGCTGGGGACGCGGGCTGGAATTGGGAATGGTTGGACTCCGTGCTCTTTGCAGCCTGAGCGATTCCAACCCAGCCATTCCAGGAATTTCAGGCTGGGCTGTGACGAGCAGGAAAATCTCTGATTTTCCCCCGTTTTTTCCCCGTTGCCGGCGCAGGGGAGCTGAGCCAGGCCGAGCTGATGGTGATGACCATCGCTGACATCATAAAGCAGCTCCTGGAGGCTCACGAGCAGGGAAGGGACGTGGATCTCAACAAGTGAGTGCCTCATTTTCACACCCTGTTCTGGTAATAAACCCACCAAGATCGGTAAATTCTGGGCTGAGTCTCAAGTGGGTGGGATTTTCTGAAAAACTCCAAGAAACTTTCATTGCCTTTTTTACCCCCCCATTCCTCACTAGTCCCAAATCCACCTGGGGAAGGAGACATTAATATAGAAATAACATTAAATCAGATTTTTTTAGCAATTTTGTTTGCAGAAACTTGTTTGTTCTTCACATTTGTGGAGCAAGAAAACCTGAATTTGTTCTTTACAGAAACATTTCCCTTCTTTATTTATCTGGAATAAGAAACCCTACATTTGGTATTTATAGAACTTTTTTTCTCCTTTATTTATGTGGAGGAAGAAATCCTGAATTTGTTATTTACAGGAATTCTTCCTCATTTATTTATGTGGAGAAAAAAATCATTTGAATTTGTTGTTTACAGAAATTTTTTCCTCCTCTATTTGAGTGAGAAATCCTGAATTTGTTATTTATAGGAATTTCTTTCTGCTTTATTTATGTGGAGTAAGAAATCCTGAATTTGTTGTTTACATGAATTTCTTTCTCTTAATTTATTTAAGTGGAGTAAGAAAACATGAATTTGATGATTACAGAAATTCCTTCATCCTTTATTTAAGTGGAGCAACAAAACTTGATTTTATTGTTTATGTGAATTTCTTCCTCTTAATTTAAGTGGAGTAAGAAAAGCTGAATTTTTGTTTACAGAAACTTTTTCCTTCTCTATTTATGTGAAATAAGAAACCCCAATTTTGGTATTTATAGAATTTTTTTCCTGCTTTATTTATTGGGAGTAATAAAACCTGAATTTATTGTTTGCATGAATTTCTTCCTCTTTATTTATTTACATGGAGGAAGAAATCCTGAATTTGTTCTTTATAGAAATTTCTTCCTCCTTTATTTATTGGGAGTAATAAAACTTGAATTTGTTCCTTACAAAAATTCCTTCTTCCTTTGTTTATGTAAAGCAAGAAAACCTGAATTTTCCTCACTTTTTCCACTTTATTGACATAATTATAAACTTTTTCCTGGAAATTCCTGCCTTGGAGGTGAGCTCAGCTCCAGGCTGGATGTGTAGGGTTAAACACATGAATTAATCACCACCAGGAATAAAACATCAATCCAGAATTATCCCTGAAAATGGATCAGCAGGAGCCTTTCCTGCACAAAATCAGGATGAAACCAAATTTAGGGGGAAAACACAGAAAACAAAAACCATGGGCAGCTGTGAGTTGATTTTTGGTGTTCCCACACCCCCTGCAGCTCATTGTGTTTCATCCTTCTGCCTGGAGAGCAGAACTGCCAGAATCTCTGTGGCAGAGATGAAAAGGAGAGCAGGTTTTGATGATTTTGCTGTTTTTTGGTGATTTTGGGTGTTTTTGATTTGAATATCAAAACCTCAGCCAGGCACAGGCAGCTGTGAGGTCATTTTTGGTTTTTCCACACCCCCTGCAGCTGGTTGTGTTTAGTATTTCTGCCTGGAGGAGCCTGTCTGGATCTCTGTGTGGCACAGAGGGAAAGGAGGGCAGGTTTTGGGTGTTTTTTGGTGGTTTTGGGTGTTTCTGGTTGAAGACCCAACCCTCAGCCAGGGAGGGGCGGCTCTGAGTTGATTTTTGGTGTTTCCACACCCCCTGCAGCTGGTTGTGTTTAGTATTTCTGCCTGGAGGAGCCTGTCTGGATCTCTGTGTGGCACAGAGGGAAAGGAGGGCAGGTTTTGGGTGTTTTTTGGTGGTTTTGGGTGTTTCTGGTTGAAGACCCAACCCTCAGCCAGGGAGGGGCGGCTCTGAGTTGATTTTTGGTGTTTCCACACCCCCTGCAGCTGGTTGTGTTTAGTATTTCTGCCTGGAGGAGCCTGTCTGGATCTCTGTGTGGCACAGAGGGAAAGGAGGGCAGGTTTTGGGTGTTTTTTGGTGGTTTTGGGTGTTTCTGGTTGAAGACCCAACCCTCAGCCAGGGAGGGGCGGCTCTGAGTTGATTTTTGGTGTTTCCACACCCCCTGCAGCTGGTTGTGTTTAGTATTTCTGCCTGGAGGAGCCTGTCTGGATCTCTGTGTGGCACAGAGGGAAAGGAGGGCAGGTTTTGGGTGTTTTTTGGTGGTTTTGGGTGTTTCTGGTTGAAGACCCAACCCTCAGCCAGGGAGGGGCGGCTCTGAGTTGATTTTTGGTGTTTCCACACCCCCTGCAGCTGGTTGTGTTTAGTATTTCTGCCTGGAGGAGCCTGTCTGGATCTCTGTGTGGCACAGAGGGAAAGGAGGGCAGGTTTTGGGTGTTTTTTGGTGGTTTTGGGTGTTTCTGGTTGAAGACCCAACCCTCAGCCAGGGAGGGGCGGCTCTGAGTTGATTTTTGGTGTTTCCACACCCCCTGCAGCTGGTTGTGTTTAGTATTTCTGCCTGGAGGAGCCTGTCTGGATCTCTGTGTGGCACAGAGGGAAAGGAGGGCAGGTTTTGGGTGTTTTTTGGTGGTTTTGGGTGTTTCTGGTTGAAGACCCAACCCTCAGCCAGGGAGGGGCGGCTCTGAGTTGATTTTTGGTGTTTCCACACCCCCTGCAGCTGGTTGTGTTTAGTATTTCTGCCTGGAGGAGCCTGTCTGGATCTCTGTGTGGCACAGAGGGAAAGGAGGGCAGGTTTTGGGTGTTTTTTGGTGGTTTTGGGTGTTTCTGGTTGAAGACCCAACCCTCAGCCAGGGAGGGGCGGCTCTGAGTTGATTTTTGGTGTTTCCACACCCCCTGCAGCTGGTTGTGTTTAGTATTTCTGCCTGGAGGAGCCTGTCTGGATCTCTGTGTGGCACAGAGGGAAAGGAGGGCAGGTTTTGGGTGTTTTTTGGTGGTTTTGGGTGTTTCTGGTTGAAGACCCAACCCTCAGCCAGGGAGGGGCGGCTCTGAGTTGATTTTTGGTGTTTCCACACCCCCTGCAGCTGGTTGTGTTTAGTATTTCTGCCTGGAGGAGCCTGTCTGGATCTCTGTGTGGCACAGAGGGAAAGGAGGGCAGGTTTTGGGTGTTTTTTGGTGGTTTTGGGTGTTTCTGGTTGAAGACCCAACCCTCAGCCAGGGAGGGGCGGCTCTGAGTTGATTTTTGGTGTTTCCACACCCCCTGCAGCTGGTTGTGTTTAGTATTTCTGCCTGGAGGAGCCTGTCTGGATCTCTGTGTGGCACAGAGGGAAAGGAGGGCAGGTTTTGGGTGTTTTTTGGTGGTTTTGGGTGTTTCTGGTTGAAGACCCAACCCTCAGCCAGGGAGGGGCGGCTCTGAGTTGATTTTTGGTGTTTCCACACCCCCTGCAGCTGGTTGTGTTTAGTATTTCTGCCTGGAGGAGCCTGTCTGGATCTCTGTGTGGCACAGAGGGAAAGGAGGGCAGGTTTTGGGTGTTTTTTGGTGGTTTTGGGTGTTTCTGGTTGAAGACCCAACCCTCAGCCAGGTACAGGCAGCTCTGAGTTGATTTTTGGTGTTTCCACACACCCTGCAGCTGGTTGTGTTTAATTCTTCTGCCTGGAGAGCAGAACTGGGGGATCCTGCCAGCATCTGTGGGAGGAAAGGAGGACAGGTTTTGATGATTTTGGTGATTTTGGGCGTTTCTGGTTGCAGGCTGAAGACCAAAACCTCGGCCAGGTACGGGCTGTCGGCGCAGCCGCGCCTCGTCGACATCATCGCGGCCGTGCCGCCGCAGTTCCGGAAGGTTCTGCTGCCGAAGCTCAAGGCCAAGCCCATCAGGACGGCCAGTGGGGTGAGACAAAAGGATTTCCCCTCCTTCCCCCACACCCTCCCTGCTCCCAGCCCAAAATTTGGGTTTAATCCCCACCCAAAACCAGTGGCGGCGTTGCCTTTTGCACAGGGAGAAATTTGGGGGTTTTCCTGTGGTTGCTGCATCCCTGGAAGTGTCCAAGGAAAGGCTGGAGCACCCTGGGATAGGGGAGGGTGTTGGGATTGGGATTTAAGGTTCTTCCAATCCAAAATATCCTGAGATTCCCTGAGGATAAAGGTGGATTGTGTCCACGTCACTTCGGATCTTTTCAGCAGAGCAGTTAATTCAATTTACTGTAAATCACCTAAATCTCCATATCAGACCCCAGTTTATACTGAAACCACCTAATTCTTCATATAGACCCCAGTTTATTCTGAAACAAACTGATTTTTCTTATCAGACCCCAATTTATACTGAAACCACCTAATTCTTCCTATCAGACTCCAGTTTATACTGAAACTACCTAAATATCCATGTCAGACCCCAGTTTATACTGAAATCACTCAATTCTCCATATCAGACCCCAGTTTATACTGAAACCACCTAAACCTCCATATCAGACCTCAATTTGTACTGAAACCACCTAAATCTCCATATCAGACCCCAAATTTATACTGAGACCACCTAAATCTCCATATCAGACCTCAATTTATACTGAAACCACTCAATTCTTTATATCAGACCAAATTCTTTATATCAGACCCCAGTTTATACTGAAACCACCTAATTCTTCATATAGACCCCAGTTTATTCTGAAACAAACTGATTTTTCTTATCAGACCCCAATTTCTACTGAAACCACCTGATTTTTTGTATCAGACCTAATTCTTTGTATCAGACCCCAATTTATTCTGGAGTCACCCAGTTCTCCATATCAGACTCCAGTTTATTCTGAAATCACCTAAATCTCCATATCAGACCCCAATTTGTACTGAAACCACCAAATTTTTTATATCAGACCACTATTTATATTGAAACCACCTCATTTTTCTTGTCAGACCTCAATTTATACTGAAACCACTCAATTACAATTCTCCATATCAGACCCCACATAATTTGTTCATTAATATATTATTTCTTTCTATTATGAAACCTGAGAACATTAAATAACATTTAATATGCTTCATTAAGCATTCCCTTTTCATGCTGGCTTCGTTGTCCCCTTCAAGCCTTAACCCACAGCTATTTTAGCACAAAACATCCCCAAAACACCACCAGAGAAGCCCCCATCCCCCACAACCCTGCAAGAAACTCTTGAATTTTGGTAATTTTGGGGCTAATTGCTGCAATTTCCCTGGCAGATTGCCGTGGTGGCCGTGATGTGCAAACCCCACCGGTGCCCCCACATCAACTTCACGGGCAACATCTGTGTGTGAGTATGGGGGAGAGGCCAGATGTGCCAGATGTGCTCCAGCCTTGGGGACACCTCTGTCCTCCAGGGAAGGGTTTGGGGCACCAGGGGATCATCCTGGACAAAAGGAGGCTCCAGAGGGGATTTTTTCCTCTCTGGAATCTCCAGGTGGGGTTGGAGGGAACAGCCTCTCCCCATTTTTTTAGCTGTTAATACCTCTGGAATTTTATTCATTCCCTTTTGTCTGCAGTGATATCTCCCTAAATTTTTTTGTATTTCCAAAATCTTTCCTCCCTGTTGTCTGGAGAAAGTTTAACAGCAGTTTGGGACTGAATCATCGTGGTTGGTTTTAACCAAAAATGATGAGAGGGAACAACCTCGAGTTGCACCAGGGGAGGTTCGGGTTGGATTTTGGGAACAATTCCTGCCTGGAAAAGGTTTCCCATCCCTGGAGGGATTCCAGATCCCTGTGGATGTGGCACTTGGGGATGGCTGGGCTGGATGCTCTCAGAGGTCTTTTCCATCTTTTCTGGGATCCCATCAGCCAAAATTTCCTTTTTCCAGCATTCCTGGATAACCCCAGTGCTGCAGGAGCAGCCACACCACACCAAAATCTGCTTTTTTTCACCTGTTCCTCAAGACAGAAAATCTCCTCCTTTCATGACCCAAACCCACCCTTCCATATTCCCTTCCCACCTCTGTGATTATTAATTTATTATTTTATTAATTAATTTATATTAATTTTCTTGGGCTTCCAGCTGTCAAAATCTCCTGGAATCAGCTCAGTTTTATTCAAATCAAAGAACAAGAGCTTGGCTTATCTTGAATTCTCTTCCTCATTTTGACTCCATTCCCTCGAAATCTGATTTTGGCCATGCTTTTCCCATATTTTCATTTATTTCCAAGCATTCCCTGCCATGAATCCATGAAATTTTCCAGGTAATTCCATGTCTAAAACAGCATGGGCAGCACAAACTCTTTGCCAACAAATTAATGTGGGCATGGTGATTTAATAATTAATTTATAATTAATTTTATAACGATGCTGGATGACTCGGGGTGAGCTGGAAGTGAGGAAATAAATAATTATCAGGGAATAAAATATCAATTATCCCAAACAGGGCTGATTGGTGGAGGTGGGATCTGCTCCATCAGGAGAATTCCCTGGATGCTCCCTCACCTTTTCTGCTGCAGTTGAAGGAGTCTGGAGTATTTTGTTTATTTTGTTTTTTAAACAACACATCCCTAAGCTCAGGAAAAAAAAAAAAAAAAACAAAAAACACAACTGAGCTTTCTCAATATCGAAATATTAAAATTCCCTAAATTTCTGAAAAAGTGGATGGGTGATATTTCAATTTTACATCTCTCCATGCCAAAAAAAAAATCATGTTCTGCATGGAATAAAGTGATGCTCTTGAGAGAATCATGGAAAACATTCAAATTGTGAAATTATTTTTTTAAAAATCAATTAATCTGCTTGTAGCTGTTGCCCCAAAACTTTATGGCTGCTCCCTAAAATAATGGAATATCCCAGGAATATTTGCATGGATTTTGCTTCCAGAAAGTCTCACTGGGTTGTTTCAGGTCTGAGTTGGTTTGGGACATCCCATTCTCATTAAAATGAATTCAAATTAATTAAATTTTAATATAAATATCAAATTATTGGAAATTTTCAGAGTCTAATTCCTGTTTTTTACCCTGCAGGTACTGCCCAGGGGGGCCTGACTCTGATTTTGAATATTCCACCCAGTCCTACACAGGATATGAGGTAATGAATTCTTTATTTTTCCCTTTTTTTATTTTTTTTTTTGTTATTCCAACATTCCTTAAGCCTGGCTTTGGTTTAGTCTGGGCTTTATTTCTGCAGCTCACTCGTGTTGCAAGAATAAAACAAAAAATAAATACAAAGATCAAACCAATAAAACCAAATTCAGTTTTCATAAACTTCAGAGTTTAGGAGTGAAATTCTTAATTACAGTAATTACTGATGAGTTAAAATTTTAAAAATTGTGTAAGAAGGATCTTGAAACACAGAGATATGGAGAGGTTCCTACAGGATTAAAAAAAAGTTTAAATTTTGGTTAAAAAACCTCATTTTTAGCTGTTGATGCCTCTGAAATTAAATTAATTCCCTTTTATCTGCAGTGATAAATTGAAATTTTTTGTATTTCCAAACTGTTTCCTCCCTGTTGTCTGGAGAAAGTTTAACAGCAGTTTGGGACTGAATTATTGTGACTGGTTTGAACCAAAAATCTCAAAACTGTGGTAGGGATGTGAAGTAGGAAAATGAGATAAAATCCATTGTTAATTAGGTGAAAATTCCTTTTAAAATAGGAATTTTGTCCGTTCTACCTCAGTGATTTAAATAGGAAAAAAATGAGAAATACCAAGTGAATCCAGGCTACAAAAGGGGCTTGAAAATCCCCTGAAAATATTATTAATGGGCTTCCATCAGCTGGTGGTAGAAAAAAAGAGTTTTTATGGATTTTAATTGAAGGAATAAGTTTAATTTAGGAATATTTGAAACCCAGGCTGGGTGTAGAGGACGCCGCCTGAGTAATTTGTAAAAACACTTTGTGGTTTTTGTAACACTTTTGTGACTCACTGCAGAGGTTTTTTAGCTTGGAGAACACTAAAAATGGAATAATTTTGGTGGGTTTAGGTCACGTTGCCATCTCAGGGTAAAAATGTCGTATTTTTAAAAGGATTTGAGGAGCCAAATCCGTATTTACATTTTTACAGAGCTTTGGTTTGTGGGTTTGGAGGCTTTGGGTCCATCAGGATTTGAAGTTTTCAGCATTTTGGTTTTTTACACTGTTCTTTTTGGGGAGGAAAAAGTCTCTAAAATGAATTTTTTGGTGTTTTTTCAGCCAACATCCATGAGGGCCATCCGGGCTCGCTACGATCCCTACCTCCAGACGAGGCACAGAGTGGAGCAGGTACATTTTTCCTTGGGTTTGAGATGCAAAAAAAAGAGAATTATTTCAATTTCTTGGACTGGTGGGCTGCAAAAATGAAATTAAATTAATACATTAATTAAACTTATGCATTTTCAGTTGTCCAACTCTCATTTCCATTTAAAAAATGGTGAGTTTTGAACCTGTCCTAAGATCTCTGCTGTGCAATAATTTAATAGTGATTCCAAAATTGCTTTATTTGGGGTTTTTTTTGGTGTGAAAAGTTTCTCAGTCCTGTTTTTTGATCAGTTTCCTCTTTATCTCCAAATCCATGGGAAAATTCTCCATGAATTCAGTGTTTTCTCCCTCAAGATTTTGAGGAGAGTTTGTTCTACATGGATTAAAGGAGATTCAAGGAATTTTTTTTTGCCTTTTTGGATCAATTTAGGTCGTTTCAAACTGCAACCTGTAACTCAAATAATTATAATTTTTCAGAATGACACTGTGTTCAATCCCTGCACTGAGTTCTTACAGCTAAAAAATGACTTTTGAGGGTTTTTTTACAAAGGAAAGTGATGATAAAAAACCTATACAAACCCATAAAACAACCAAAAAACGAAACGCGGCTTAAGAAAATCAGGAATCACAGAGAAACCTCGTGGATAAATCCCCAACTGATGGTTTTTCCCGTGATATTTTTAATTTTTCAGCTGAAGCAGCTGGGCCATAGCGTGGACAAAGTGGAATTTATCGTGATGGGTGGGACCTTCATGGCTCTGCCTGAGGATTACAGGGATTATTTCATCAGGAACCTGCACGACGCCTTGTCGGGCCACACTTCCAACAACGTGGCAGAGGCCGTCAGGTGAGGAATCATTTCAGTTTATTCTTTGAAAACCATGAGCAAAATCTTATTTGTTTTTTTATTAAAGGTGTGTTTTTGGGCACTGAGTGTTTCCAGCTCTGCAGAGCAGCGCCAGGCAGACCCCCGGAAGCGCAGGAAAAGCCAAACTTTTCCCCTGATTTTTTTTGGCATTCCAGGCAGCTCTGTCACGCCTCATCACCCTGATTTGGGCTTGTGACGAATGCCACGGCCACGGGATTTATTCTTTATTTATTCTTTATTTATTGCCTGCAGCTGGGGAGGGGGAGCTGCTCCTGCCTGGGACGTCAGGAATGACTCAGCCCCGAGAGCGTCAGCGCTCCCGGCCCCTTCCAGCCCCAAACCAGCTCCTTGGGTGTCACATCCTCGTGGTCTCGTTCAGAAACCACAGCCTGATCCATCCAGGGGCAGGAGATTCTGAATTTTCAGTGCTTGGTGGGCAAAAAAAAAAAAAAAAAAAGAGGTTTGGTGTTTTGGAGTTGTTAAATGAGCGAGCGTCCCTTGGCTGGGTTGGGTTTGCTGCAGTGTCGTTGGGGGTTTTTATTTGTGACATTTTCCACCCCAAGAGGAGTGATTTTAGAGCTGTCACCTCCGACAGAAGTGATTTTAGGGCTTTTGCCTCCAACAGAAGCGATTTTAGAGCTGTCACCTCCAACAGAAGCGATTTTAGAACCAGTCCTTTGTATCTGAAAGCTGCGACTTAATTCGGTTTTTCCTCTGGAGGGCACCAAACACTTCAGCTACTTTTATTTGCCTTTTTTTTTTTTTTTTTTCCCCTCCCACCTCTCGTCGCTCAAAGACCAAACAAAAAAGCACCCTGCTGCTCTTTCCAAGTGGGTTTTATCGAGATAAAATAGCAAACAAGTTGAGCAAAGAGTTTCTGAAGGACACAGCTCCTCGGGGAGGGAGGGTGGTGCTTGCAGATTGTCCATTCAAATTACTGCTGTGATTCACGGTGTGGGAAGTCCATTTTTTTTTTTTTTGCTGCAGGTGTCTTAGCTGATTTTATTGGGCCTAAAATAATTTTTCAAGCTGCCTGGCCTTTGCTCTGCAGATAATAAGGGAACTATTTCTGCCACAGCAATTTTAAAGCCAAAGTCAAAGTGGAGTCAGAGTGGCACAGATGGAGCAGGGTGACAAAAATCCTGCCCTGGCAGCGTGTGGGTTCCTCAGCAGATAAATAAAGGTTTATATTTTTAACACAAAACTCACTCTAAGTGCTTGGTAAATGGAGTTCTGTGGGAGTTACTCGAGTTGCATTTCCTAGGTGCTGGAGAGGTGGAGAAAATGGGGCTGGGGATGAATCAGAGCTTTTGCTTTTTGTGCTCCTGGAGCTCGGCTGTTGCACTGTGTCACTGCAGCGTTGGTTGGGATGGTCAGTGACACTTGAGCTGAACAGCCAGGGTTGAATTGATTTCTTTTTGTGGCCAGGATTCAGCTCCTTCAGCACTTCCAGCAGAGGCTGGGAGGAGTTCAGAGAGAGTTTTCCCTGTTGTGTGCTGTGGGCACTGCACTCAGCAGAGCCCTGGGATCTGAATGGAGTTCTGGAGGTTTTATTTCTTGGGCAAATCTTAATTAAGTTCAGATTTTGTGCAGAGATTGCTTCATGTGGGAAAGGCCCTTCAGCCAGGTGGCTGCTGTTTGCCAGGGCCTTGCTGATGGCAGCAGCTCCCAAATCTCCTCCCTGCTGGCATCCTGGACAATCCTGGATTCTGGTGGGTCACAAACCTGCCTGGATGGAAACACAGGAGTGTGGAGGAGCAGAGAACAGGCAGCAAGGGAAAAACCCACTAAATTACAGATAAAACTGAAGGGAGATGCTGGCAGTGGCCACACGACCTGCTCTGGGGATTTGTGGGATGGTCAGAAACTTTGTTGGAAAACCTCCAGCTGCAGGGGCTGTTGTGAGGGTTTTTGGCACCACTGTCATGACTGAGGAGTTCTGAGAGCGTTTTCCCTGCTGTGTGCTGTGGGCACTGCACTCAGCAGAGCCCTGGGATCTGAGTGGGATTCTGGAGGTTTTATTTATTGGGCAAATCTTAATTTAAGTTCAGATTTGTGCAGAGATTGCTTCATGTGGGAAAGGCCCTTCAGCCCGGAGAGAATCACAGAATCGTGGCATGGTTTGGGTTGGAAGGGACCTTAGTTCATCCCTGCCACTGACAGGGACATTCCACTCTCCCAGCTTGCTCCAAACCCCAATTTTCCCCCTTTTTACCCAGTAATTTCTGGTTTTTGTCCCAACCCCGTGCCCTGCTGTGGCGCTGACAGCGACGTGCTGACCCGACCTGAGGGATCATCAATCTGGCACCCTCCTGCCGACGTAATTTTCAATTTTCTCCTTGTGATGCTTCATCTCCATCAGCCCTCTGAGGCTCCTGGTGCCAGCTAATCTGATAAAAAGGATGTGATTCCGTGCAGTTCCCAGCACAGCCAAAGCCTGTCATGGTGGTGGATCCTGTCCCTCACTGGGACAGCGTAAAGAAATGATCCCTCAAACTAGTTTGGCCCTTGGATTTCACCTGAAATCCCCTGAAATTCTGGTTTTCTTGCAGATAAATGTGTGAAGTCATTGACCAAAAGTGTGGGTTTTGCAAAGATAAACAGGGAAACTTCCAGGCTTTTTCTGTTGAGAGCGGAGGAAGGCAATGAATTCCCTGGGTTTTAATATTTCTGCAGCACCTCCTCCCTTTTGGGGTAATAAACGCTTGTTTACACCCTTCAGACAGAAATCTTTGCTCGAGGTGCTTGGGTTTGCTTGAAAAATAGGGTTTGCTTGAGAAATAGGTTGGCCGAGGAGTGGGTGAAGAATTGCAGAGCCAGGGGGGATCTTTGTTTTTGTGTGCTGAGAGGACTGAGAAGTTTTTAATTTTTCTCACTGAGAGCACCACTGAAGAATTTCTGGACCCTTCTGGGTGCCTGTCAAGCCGGGCTGTGGGCTCGCTGATAAGCTTCCCTTCCTTAGGGGCAGGTTTGCAATTATTAAAGATTTCACAATCGCCAAAGAATCGCTGCAGGATGGATTTTTCTCCCCCTGGAGAAACTCATCTTTGCCCGGGAGCTGCTCCCATCAAGACCCGAGTGTTGAGTTGATTGCGGCTGCTTTTGCTCTTTGCTGAGGACAAT
The DNA here is from genome assembly GCF_017590135.1 of Pyrgilauda ruficollis. NCBI lineage: Eukaryota > Metazoa > Chordata > Aves > Passeriformes > Passeridae > Pyrgilauda > Pyrgilauda ruficollis. Next base: position 9,010,019 of record NW_024527044.1, read on the forward strand.
CAGAGCCGGAGAAAGGTGTAAAATGCACATGCAAATGAGAATTGCTGCTCCTCTCACCTGACCCGTGAGTCATGAGGGGTGCTGGGCTTATTGAGCTGCCACCACCGTGAGTCACCGCAGCAGCTGGAGCTGACTCCTAATGAGGGAACAGACCCGAGCAGAGCTTTGGGAAGAGCAGGGAAATCAGGGATCTGCATCCCTGCAGGCCTGGGACTGCACCAGCAGCTCTGGCTTCTCCTCCTGAGCCGGCTGGGAGAGCTCGCCTGGGGAACAGAGGGATCCAGGGAGAGCTCAGAGCCTCAAGGGGCTCCAGGAGAGCTGGAGAGGAACCTGGGACACGGGATGGAGGGACAGGACACAGGGAATGGCTGCACACTGGGAAAAGAGAGATTTGGGAAGCAGTTCCTGGCTGTGGCCCTTGAATAGCATTCCCTGAGATATGGTTGTGTTCAAGGGTGCCAGGACGAGGGAAGAGATGAGAATCTTGACTCCATGTTTCAGAAGGCTGATTTATTACATTATGATATTATGTTAATTAAATGCTACACTAAAACTATACTAAAAAGAATAGAGAGAAAGGATCCATCAGTGGAAAGGAATGAATAACAAAAGCTGGTGACTCTCAGAGAGTCCAACATCTTTGATGATGAACCAGTCCAAGATGCACCTGTTGGTAACCCATCTCCAGACCACATTCCACAGCCTGGGAATCATCATCAGATAGTTATTGTTTACATTTCTTTAATGAGGCTTCTCAGCTAGAACAGGAGAAAAATCCTGGCAAAGGATTTTCATAAAGATATCATGGTGACACAGAGAAGCTGTGGCTGCCCCTGGATCCCTGGAAGTGTCCAAGGCCAGGCAGGAGCTGCCTGATCTCATGGAAGGTGCCTGCAGCTGGTTGGAATTGGATCATCTTGAAGATCCCCTCCCACCCAAACCTTTCCATGGTTTTCATGATTTCTGTGATTTCAGTATCTTAAGAGACACGGAAATACTTTATAATTTTTAATTTTTTGTTTCAAGAGTGTGCTGGGTTGCCTGATGTTTGATAAGGCTGCATGTGACAGAGTGAGGAGATAACCCACGCTCTGCAGCTCAAGTCTCTCCTGCACCTGACATTCCTGAGACAACTTCCAGGAGCCGAGCAGGCTCAATTATCCCCATGACAGGTCCACAACTGGGCCACCAGTCCCTTAAAAAGCTCATTTTCCATATGGAATCCCAGAACTCTTGAGGGGCTATTGCTGCCTTTGATTCCTGGTGGAGCAGCTCCCAACTCCACCTTTTCCACCTTTTTCTTGGATTTCCATCGAGTGCCTGTGCCAGGAGTCCTTTTGTGTTCCAGCATTATCTGTGTCCTCCCTGGAGCAGGCAGCAGTTATCCACAATTATCCTGGTGGGGAGGGAAGTTTCCTCCAGCCATCCCAAAAGCCGGATTGATTTTTTTGGGAACAGGACAAATCTGAGCTCTGCTGAAAGAGAAGACACAGAGGTTGTAAATAATCAGAGTTTAGGACCTCTTAATCCATTGAGGGAAAAAAAACCCCAAACCCTGGCAGTTCCTGCAGTGCTTGGTTTGGGATGTGGAGCTCCAGATTCCTTTTTAAATCCCAGCTGGAAATCTGTCCTGGAGAGGCCAGATCACAGCGAGCCGTGCCAAACGTGCTTGGTGTGATTATCAGAGGAAGGGATTTGTGGAAAGATCCTTGTGTAGGAAAGGAAAAACTTGGAGGATGACAGAACAGAGAATTTCTGGAGTCTGGAGATCCTCAAATCCCACCTGGATGTGATCCTGTGCCGCCTGCTCAAGGCTGGGTGGTCTCCAGAGACCTCTCCGAGCCCAACCATTCTCAAATTCCCCCCTTAATTTTGGATATTTCAGCCATTCTTGTGATGGAAGCTGCAGCTGCTCCAAGAAATCCTGGTGGCTGCAGGCAGAGGGCAGGACTAGGTGGGAGATTGGGAAGGAATTCTTGGCTGTGAGGGTGGGGTGGCCCCGGCACAGAATTCCCAGAGAATTTGTGGCTGTCTCTGGATCCCTGGAAGTATCCAAGGCCATGTTGGAGCAGCTTGGGGTGGGGGAAGGTGTGAGGGTTGGAACTGGATGAGCTTTAAGGTCCTTTCCCACCCAAACCATTCCATGATTCTGTGATTCTGAAGGTTCAGCAACGCCTGAATTTGCTTTTCAATATCGAGGAACAAACCTGCTTTTTAGAAATGGTGCTTTATAAAGTTGTAGTCTGTTCTAAACTACCCAAATAAGAGTTTTGGACTTTTTCTGGGAGACAGGTTCCTGTAGGGCAGTCTGGGCTTGCTGGTGCTGCATTTTAACCAAAATTCAGCCTTTTTGCTCGGCTTTTAGGACACTGAAATCTGTGGGGTAGCAAAGGAGCACGTTGAGCCTGTGCCTGTATTCCACTGACCCCGGAGTGAGAAATCCTCCTGGCCAGAGGTCAGAGCAAACCCATTTCACCTCGTGGCTCCTGCAGGCAGCGAAGAAGCCGCCCCGCAATTCCGGAGCTCGTTCCACTAATGTCTCTTAATTGAGCTTCCCGAGCGCTAATTGTGACTCCAGCACAAAACAAGCCAGGCTTTGAGTCACTCTGCAGTGATTCATGCTGGGGCCATCGAGTGGTTGCTGTTCTCCTCTTCTCTACCTTGACCCTCTGCTCCAGGTGATGCTTCCAGAGCAGGCAGCTCCTCACCCTTCATCTGCCACGGCTCACCCCGGGGGCAAATCCATGGAATTTTGGGGAGGAGAGCGATTTAAGGAGCTCAATCTCTGCCTGGGGGGAATGGGAAATTAAAAATTGCCGGTGTTTGACAGTCAGCTCCCACCCCTCGCCCTGCCATAATGAGTGGGTGCAGTGACAGGGAGGCTCTTGAAGCTCCAAATTGCCGGGTTCAGCTCTGATTCCAGCAGCAATTTTGGGATGTGGGGACTCGCCGGCCCCGTGTCCCCTCCCGTGCCTGGCTCCTGGCAGGAGGAGGGGGATGGCAGGAGGCGGCAGCATTGGAAATTGCCGTGGCTGGATCCATCCGAGCTTGTCTGTCAAATCCCTCCGGACATCCAGCGGGCCAGGCAGGAGATAAGTGGCTGTTGTTTTAGTGCCAGATCGTTTACAGCAGAAAATCTGCCTAAATTCCCTTTTGTTCGCAGAGATTTGCAGCCTAGCTCCTAATAATTCTGGAAAAACAGGCAGATTTTCTTTGTTTCCAAGCTTTGGCTATGGTAAGGCACTGGCACAGATTTCCCAGGGAGGTTGTGGTTCCTCATCCCTGGAAGTGTCCAAGACCGGATTGGAGCAACCTGGGGTAGTGGAAGGTGTTGAGGTTGGAATGGGATGAGCTTTAAGATCCCTTCCCACCCAAACCATTCTATTTTTACCATTAAAAACTGTTTATCACTGAGTGTTTATCCCTGAATGCCTTCATAAGTCTTGCAGAATCTAGGGAATTTTACCCCAAAGCTGTCTGGCCTTTGTTGCTGCTGATTTCCTGCTGCATTTTCCAACTTCTAACTGCTGGAGTCGATGTTATTTGGAAGCTCTCTGAGTAAAAAGTCATTTCATCAGATCCTAATCTCGTGGTGGGGAGCTTTCCATCTTCTTTCCTTCCTCAGCCATGGAATGGGATTGCTTATCCCGTTATCAGCCCTATTACTGCTCCTCCTGCGTGGGAAGTATTCCAGTTTGGAATGGAACACATGAGGAAGCCAAACCCACATGTTTTTGGCCGTGTGTGGTTGTGGGTTTCCCAGTGGGGATGCTGGAACCAAACCCATCTTCCTCCAAGGATTCCGAGGTGTTTCCTCAGGAATTGGAGCCACCCCAAAATTAGCAATATTTGTAAATCCACCTTTTATCCCGTGCTGCTGGAAACGGCATCAGCCTTAGCGGTCATGACATTGTCAGAGCTAAATAATGAATTTCCCTGCTTTTTCCTGTAGGTTTTCAGCAAATTACTGCTGAACACCTGCCAGAGGGAATACTTTGCTCCTTCTTGCTGCCCCGCCGCTGCGCCTGTGTAATTTGGCAAAGCACAACAAGTTCTCCAGTGACCCGCACTAAAATGTTAATGGTGGGGTGGGATCCGAGCGGCCAGCTGGGCTTGGTGGCTGGAGATGGAGCTTTATCCGGGGCCTGGCCACCTGTGTGAGTTTGAACCTGGCCTGGTGGTGACGATACGGTTTTAATTCCAATTGTGCCGGTGATCCAGAGGTAATGTCACAGACAGAACGGGGTGCTGTGCGCCAATAACATTTTTGGGTTAATTCCCTCATTATTCACGCCATCCCCGGGTTAATCCCCTCCTCGTTTACACCACCCTGCAGCTTGCAGGAGCGCTGGCTGTTGCATTCTGATTTTCCAAGCAGGCACAAACTCAGCCATTACCGATTTCCCCGAGCTGCAGAAGGATGAGAGCGATCCGAAGCGATCATCCCATGCCCTGCAGCGCTGACAGGGGACCCGCACTCCCCTTTTCCAGCAGAGATTGCTTTGCAGCCCGGATGGAAATGAGCTGGTGAAATAGGGAGATGTGGTTTATGGTTCCCTCAGCTGTGCTCTGCTCGCCTCATTGACGCTGTAAACCCGGAGCCGCCGCCTTTCAACGGCGCTAAATTAATTTGAAAGAAAACTCATTTTCTGGTGACATGGTGGGTGCAATCGGCGTGGAACGAAGGAAAAAATGAGGTTTAATTTTCATACTTTTCCAGGGGGGTGTCGAGCAGGGGTTTTGCTGCGGCTTTGGGGAGCGCTGTGCCAGGCAGAGCTGGGGCTGTTTGGTTTGAAATACGCGTGGCAGCCCCGGGAGCCTGCGCTTTTCATGGCTCACAAGTTTGGGAAGTTGGATGCTCAAAAGCTGGAAATGCGGAGCTGAGGGGGTGCTTGTGCAGCCTTGGTTTGCTCACCCTCTGTCTGGGCCTTGGATTGTGCCACGACCTCGTTTTTTAACTCTCTCTGCACAGCCTTTGCCTGCTTTGTCTCTTGAGACAGTTTGTGCGCCGCTCTGAAAATTCAGAAATCCGTGGGAATTTGTTCCTTGGGTAGAAAAAACCTCCTCTTTTTTCTCAGGCAGCTCTGGGGGATGTGTGGGTTCAGCTGGTGGGTTCAGAGCTCTGCTCAGATGTTCCTGGTGAGCCCTTACAGGAGGTGGAATCGGCTGAGAGGATCCCACCCTTGAGGGCTGGGACAGGAGCAGTTTCCATCTCCACCTCCCATTTCTGGCTCCCTGAGCTCGTGCCAATCCTTGCTTTATGGAAAATGCTCCTGTGTCTTGCAGAGTTTGGTTCCATTCTCTTTTCCAGACCACGGAATCATGGAATAATTAAGTTTAGAAAGGATCTTTAAGGTCATCAAGTCCAGCAGCACTGAACCACGTCCCCACAGTGCCACATCCATGGTTTTGAGCACTTCCAGGCATGGTGACTCCACCACTGCCCTGGGCAGCTTGTTCCAACCCTTCTAGGGATGGAATTATTCCTGATATCCGATCTAAAGCACCCCTGGCACAGCTTGGGGCCGTTCCCTGTCGTCCTGTCACTTGTTCCTTTGGGAGGAGAGGCCAGCACCCACAATCTCTGCTTTTCCCCACCTCTGGGAGCACACGGGGGATCTTTGGCTGTCTCCTCTCTGTGTATTTCTGACTAAAATCCAGCTTGTGCTGTTTGGGGGGGTTTTAGCCATGACAGGGAATATTTCACCTCAGCCCATCCCGGGAAGTTGCTCCTGGGGACAGCACATCGTCCCTGGAGCCGTGAGGGATGGCTGTGCCCAGGGATGATGCAGCTCTGAGCGACTGCAGCAGCTAAAAGCTGAAATCATTTTCCAAACAATGACTCAACCACCATTAAAAGTTGAGTAAAACCATAAAATCGCCTTGGCCAGGCCCTTAGAGCTCATCTCCTTCCAGCCCCGTGCCCTGGAGGAGGAGCTGTGGGCACCTCGGAGCTCTCCAGGAGGGAGCAGAGGGAGCTGGGCCAGAGGCACCACGAGTTCCTGGAGCTGCTGCAGCAAACCCAGGAGCTTTTTTTGTGAGGATTTGCACATTTTTCACTTTTTGGAGCGCGGTCTGTATAGGTGAGGGACTTGCTTTGGCAAGAGCTGGAGATGAGCTCTCCACGGCTCTCCACTGGCAGTTCTGGCTGATGGCTGCTTTTTATTAGCTTTCTTTATGATTTTATGGATACAATTCCTTCGTTTCCTCAAAGCAGCAATCAAGCTGTTTTCCTTCCTCGAGCTAAATGTTTTCTCTGACGGAGTCAGACGGGGACGAGCTCAGTGTCATTTCAGAGGTGGATAAAGAAACTCAAAAGCAAAGGAGCTGGGCTGGACACTTTCATTTGTGCAGCAGCACTTTGAGGGCATTGAGTTGGTGGTGTTTTTCCTCAGGAGCAGCTGAGAAGTGGTTGTTTTTAAGAATATGCAACTTTCCTTAGGCCGCAGTGAGTCGATATCTGAGCTGAAATTGGAGCTGGGTTTTTTCACTCCGTGTCAGTCTCACCCAGCGCCGTCTCTCTCATCAAGCACAGCAAGAAAAAACTCAAATTTCAGGGCGGATTTAATAAAAGAGGTTGTCGTGTCGTTTCTTCCGTAATTTTAGATGTAAGGATTTTTATTTTTTTTTATCTTTTTCTTCCTGCATCCTTTGTTAGCCCACGCCTGCAACTCAGTATTGACTATTCCCTGGGAAACTTGTCTTTATAGTTATGACCTAATGGTTGATTGTATTGATTTGGCAACAGGCAGCAGAATGGGGGTTGTTTTTTTTCAAGTTTTTCCTGAAGTAATTGCACGGCAAAGATGAGAAAAATCAAGGGTAAATCTTGGGCATCTCCTCATGGAAGTTTTCCACCAGGCTGTGCAGGCTGAGGTGTGTCACTGTGGTGAAAAGCTGGCAAAGCCGGGGGAAAGGAGACCAAAATGAAATATTGACGTAATGCTGGCCAGACCTCCTGCTTTTCACTCCCTGAAAGGAGATGCTTAAAGCAAAGAGACACTCGTGAGTCTTCATCCTGGATTACTGCACAGAAATTACTCCTTGGATTGCTCTTCCCTGGCAGGGGGGAGGCCCTGGCACAGTTTCCCCACAGGAGCTGAGGCTGCCTCATCCCTAAAAGTGTTCCAGGCCAGGCCAGGAGGAACCTGGGACCGTGGAAGGTGTCCCTGCCCATGGCAGGGTGAGCTTTAAGGTCCCTTCCAACCCAGACTGCTCTGCGATTGTGTGATTCTGTGAAATCCCCAAATTGTTCCTGAGAAAGGCATTTGGTTCTTTCTGAAACACCAGGGCTCCAAACATCTCCAATTTTCTCTCTTTGTGCTGAGCATCGCTTTGTTCCCAGCTTTCCTTCTGCATCACAGCCAAAACTGGTTTGGGAAATCGTCCTGCTTGCGTTGTTGTCCCTCACAAATGGGATTTTTCCCAGTTCAGCGTGGGCTTGGTAGCCTGGCAGGGCTGGTCATTATTTTTAAAAAGAAATCAGTTTAGAAGTGCTTGGGACAGGGGTGGGTGCTGGGCTTGGCACTGCTGGTTGGGCTTAAAGGGCTTTTCCAAGCTTAAAGAGTTCACAGTTCTGTGATTCTGGATTGGGAAGGAGCTGCAGGTTGGCACAGGAAACATCACCCTCACCTATAGCAGGTCCAGATCTTCAGAGGGCTTCAGACTTCTGGTTCTCTGAACCATTCCTTCCCTTTTTATGGCTTTGTCACATCTTTCAGGATGACTTTTTGGCTTCTTTTCTTTGCGTGTCATTGCCAAGTGCTGCTAGTGGGAGTTCATGGAAATGGGAAATCTGTGGGAGCACCCTGGGAGCAAGGACAGGAGCTTTGGGATGTCTGGTTGAAACCATCCCATGCTTTCATGCCTGATCTCTTTGTCCAAGCTGGGATGATCAGTGGTGTGCTGGATTTCCCATATCTAAGATGAATTGTTGGGTTTTTTCTCTGACATTCACATATTGATCTGAGATTTCAACTCTCTGGCTCGTGGTGAAGCAAAGCGTGAGCCCTCCTCACCTGATAAATTGAACATGGGACATTTTACAAGCACTCCGTGTGTTTTCCTCTTCCAGACATAATGCAAAATGCGTTTAGCTGATGTGTCAGGGCTCGTTTGTATTTATCAGGACAAGATTTTGTTTTGTTCAGCTGCAAAAACCCCAGAGCACCTCCCTCTTTACGTAGATGGAGTACAGAGAGGTTCTTGTTCCCATCGTGTGGCAGATGAATTCCTGCCCTCTGGCTACCAGAAACGCTTTCAACAACACATTGGGGTTGTAGCTTTCTCTGAAGCATTTGACAAATCTCAGTGACTTTGCCTGGATTTCTAAAAACCCTTCACCGGATTGCAGGAACAAGAGTGGAGGTTTTGCATGCAGGAATGACTGGGAGGTATTAAGAGATGGATTAAATGATCAATTAACACAGCAGAGGGAGGTCATTAGTGGTGTCCCTGTGCTGGAACAGGTTGTTTTGACCTGTTGTGAAAGGGCAGGAGAAAATAATTTTAGATATAAAGCATTGTTTATAAAAGAGATTTTTCCTTTTTTTTTTTTTTTTTTTTTTTTTTTTTTTTTTTTTTTTTTCCTACATAATAACGATCTCCAAGTTGGCTGATGCCACTCAGGAATAAGATTTTAAAGTTTTAGTTGATAACTGTGAGAAACACAGCCCTGGTGCTTGGTGTTAGTTAAAAAACCAGCTCAGTGTGAGGAATTACAGTGATGGGAATAGAGAGAAAACTGGGAAATGGTGTCGTGGAGCTGCCTTGTTCACAGCTTGAACCTTGCTCATTTCTTCCCTTTAAAAACCAGGGAGGAGGAAAATGATGCTGTGGAAGCAGGGAAAAGATATTTGAGAGAGATATAATAGAGATTTATGAGGTCCTGGGTGGCACAGAGAAAAGAAGGATAAATGTTTATTTTCTCTGACACAACAAGAACTGTTGGTGAAATGGGAATTAAATCCAAAGGAATAATTTCCATGTTCAGGCTGAGAGTGACCAAACACAATTCTTGGGAAAAATATCCAGTGGGAACTGCCTGATCCTGAAGGATACCACAAGCACTAAAAAACTCAGGGAGTGCAATTCCAGACTCAGGTCTCTCTAAATTTCAGTGTGAGGAATCTGGGACCTCGTGTTGCTGCTGGGAAAAACATGAAGCCATCATTTCCAAACTGTAACTTGGCTCTGCTCACTGGGAAGAGCAGAGAGCTCACATAAGGGAGGAGGAGATAAGCACTGCTTTGCCTAAATTAGCCTTGTTTGGGTTTTTTTTTCCCCCCCTCTAAACATTTATTCTTTTCATGGGGGTGGGTAAAATAAAAGAGGTCGCAACTCAGCTCCTGTTCCAGCCACGCATTTTCCTTGTTGGAAATATTTCACTCCAGCATATGTTAATTAATCCTGGTGTTTGCAGTTACAGCTGGCTAATAATTTGTTGCTGAAAAAAAACAACAAAACTTCTCTAAATTGCTGTTGCCGTGAACTTGATGGATGGGAGCTCAGAAAACACCGCAGGCTCGAAAAACCCAGCAGTGTGAGGTCTTGTCAGGGTTTTTTTCTGTTCAATGTTCTTTTATTTTTTTTTCTGGGTTTTTTTTTGTTTTGTTTTGCTTCCTGAGCTAAGACAGGACCTGCTTGGATGTGTCTGAGAGCAGGCAGTGATTATGGCTTTTGGGATAATTACGCATTTATCAGCCCAGCATGGCAGGAGCGGAGCGTGGCTCCGGCCTGCTTGTCAGGAGTGGCAGGATCCCTCCAGACCTTGCCCAGAGGTCCTTGATGGAAGCTGTGAGGGAAATAAAAATAAACCAAACCACTCTTCCCTCTCCAGCAGCCTCTATTTCTGCTCCTCGTTACAGCCAGGCGGTTAATTAGTCCATGCAAACATCCTGCTTGGATCAGGCCTGAAGTGTCTCTGAACTGAGCCACTTATGTTCAAACTGGGCCTTTTTTCCAAGGATTTTCAGTGGTAGAGCCATTCCTTGGAGTTAAAACTTGGTAAAGACATGAAAAAAGAGAGTAAACAAGTGGGGGTTTTTTACCTCAGAACGGATTGGGCCTGAAGAGTGTCTGAACTGAGCCACAGAATGGATTAGGCCTGACGTGTGTCTGAACTGTGCCACCTGTGCTCATGCTGGACCTTTTTTCCGTGGGTTTTTGGGTGGCAGAGCCGTTCCTTGGGTTGAAATGTGGTAAAAATACTGAGAAAGACAAAATAACTCATGTGTTGTAGGGTTTTTACCTCAGAATGGATGAGGCCTGAAGTGTCTGTGAACTGAGCCACTTATGTTCAAACTGGGCCTTTTTTCCAAGGATTTTCAGTGGTAGAGCCATTCCATGGGGTTAAAACTTGATAAAGACATGAAAAAAGAGAGTAAACAAGTGGGGTTTTTTTTACCTCAGAACGGATTGGGCCTGAAGAGTGTCTGAACTGAGCCACTTGTGCTTTTGCTGGGCCTTTTTTCCAGGGGTTTTTTGGTGGCAGAGCCATTTCTTGGGGTTAAAATGTAGTGAAAATACTGAGAAATGGGAGAAAACAGGTGTGCTCTAGGTTTTTTTCCTCAGAATGATTAGGCCTGAAGTGTGTCTCATCTGAGCCACTTGGGCTTCTGCTGTGCCTTTTCTTCTTAGGAGGGATTTTGGGTGGTGCTGCAACTCCTTGGGGGTTAAAACGTGGTAAAAACACTGAGAAAGATAAGTAAACGGGGGTGTTTGATGGGTTAAAACGTGGTAAAAATGTTGTGAAAGAGAAGCAAACCCCGTGTGTTGTAGGGTTTTTGCCTCAGAATGGATCGGGCCTGAAGTGTGTCTGAACTGTACCAGTTGTGCTTGTGCTGTGCCTTTTCTTCTTGGGAGGGTTTTTGGGTGGCAGAGCCGTTCCTTGGGTTGAAATGTGGTAAAAATACTGAGAAAGACAAAATAACTCATGTGTTGTAGGGTTTTTACCTCAGAATGGATGAGGCCTGAAGTGTCTGTGAACTGAGCCACTTATGTTCAAACTGGGCCTTTTTTCCAAGGATTTTCAGTGGTAGAGCCATTCCATGGGGTTAAAACTTGGTAAAGACATGAAAAAAGAGAGTAAACAAGTGGGGGTTTTTTACCTCAGAACGGATTGGGCCTGAAGAGTGTCTGAACTGAGCCACTTCCACTCATGTTTTGCCTTTTTTCCGTGGGTTTTTTGGTGGCAGAGCCATTTCTTGGGGTTAAAATGTGGTGAAAATACTGAGAAATGGGAGAAAGCAGGTGTGCTCTAGGTTTTTTTCCTCAGAATGATTAGGCCTGAAGTGTGTCTCATCTGAGCCACTTGGGCTTCTGCTGTGCCTTTTCTTCTTAGGAGGGATTTTGGGTGGTGCTGCAACTCCTTGGGGGTTAAAACGTGGTAAAAACACTGAGAAAGATAAGTAAACGGGGGTGTTTGATGGGTTAAAACGTGGTAAAAATGTTGTGAAAGAGAAGCAAACCCCGTGTGTTGTAGGGTTTTTGCCTCAGAATGGATCGGGCCTGAAGTGTGTCTGAACTGTACCAGTTGTGCTTGTGCTGTGCCTTTTCTTCTTGAAAGGGATTTTGGGTGGCAGAGCCGTTCCTTGGGGGTTAAAATGCAGTAAAAATACTGAGAAAGAGAAAATAACTGCTGTGTTTTAGGTTTTTTACCTCAGAATGGATGAGGCCTGAAGTGTGTCTGAACTGTACCAGTTGTGCTTGAGCTGTGCCTTTTCTTCTTGAAAGGGATTTGGGTGGCAGAGCCGTTCCTTGGGGGTTAAAATGCAGTAAAAATACTGAGAAAGAGAAAATAACTGCTGTGTTTTAGGTTTTTTACCTCAGAATGGATGAGGCCTGAAGAGTGTGTGAACTGAGCCGCTTCCACTCATGTTTTGTCTTTTTTCCGTGGGTTTTTGGGTGGTAGAGCCATTTCTTGGGGTTAAAATGTGGTGAGAATACTGAGAAAGAGAAGGAAATGGGTGTGGTTTATGGGTTAAAATGTGGTAAAAACATTGTGAAAGAGAAGAAAATGGGCGTGTTTTAGGTTTTTTACCTCAGAATGGATCAGGTTTGAAGTATCTTTTAACTGAGCCACTTGTGCTCATTCTCTGCCTTTTCTTCTTGGGAGGGATTTTTGGTAGCAGAGCCAGTTCCATGGGGGTTAAAATGTGATAAAAACATTGAGAAAGAGAAAATAACTGCTGTGTTTTAGGTTTTTTACCTCAGAATGGATTAGGCCTGATGGGTCTCTGAACTGAGCCACTTCCACTCATGTTTTGCCTTTTTTTCCGTGGGATTTTAGGCGGCAGAGCCATTCCTTGGAGTTAAAATGTGGTAAAAACATTGAGAAAGAGTAGAAAACTGGTGTGTTTTAGTGTTTTTAGCTCAGAAAGAATCCCATTGTGTATTTTAAACCAAGTGACACAGCAGGAGGAAGCAGAATTATCTGTTGGTGGCATCTCATGAAGGAAAAAAAGTTGTTCTCCCTTATCTTTTAGGAGGCATAGATGCCATTACCTTATCAGAAGTGGAAAATGGTGTTTTAGTCAATAAATGGATGTATTTTTAGTAACTTTTTTCAGGATTTGAAAGCTTGAACCTTGGCTGCTAAGAAACCAAACTGCTCTATCGTAGTCCTGGTGCTGGTGATAAAGAAAGCACTGAAATGTTGTAATAAAAATGTTGTAATAAAAAGGGAGCAGCATAAAGTCAAATAATTGGCATTTGAGCTTTCAGAAATGCCTGCTCTGGGCAATCATCAAACCTGCAGCTTTTGAAACATGTCAGCTGAGTAAGATGCCACCTGCTTTGTCAGAATATTCCCTGATTCTGGGTTTATTCACAGGGAATTGTGGCTGCTGAATGAATTCTTGCTGGCTGTGTTTCACAGGCTGCCCTGTGATAAAGCAGAGTTGGTAAAGATCAAGATCAAGGAGGTAATTTAAGTAATGGCTGAGGATGTGTTAGATGAGATCCTCGTGGGTTATAGTGACAGTTTTTCCTTCAGAAACCTGTGGGGTCATTTTGGGGCTTAATTCTACATTTGTGGATGTCACTGAGCATTGTCACTGTGTGACACCCAGGCCTGTGCTGCTGCTGCTCAAGGGCACCAAAAATTTATTTATGACATGTTAAATCTGTTTGAGGTGCTGGATCTTCCCAATCTTTGCTCTTCCCCAAGTTAAGACCAGGAACTTTCCTGGCCCAGGACTCATTTGGTCGCTGATTAAAATTCTTGATTTTTCTCACCCAACCCTCCAAACATTCCAGTCTTTCCACAGGACTCTGAGGGTCTTTTCTAAGGACATTTCTGTCCTCCAAGGACATGGAGGGGCTGCAGCATGCCCAGGGAAGGGTTTGGAGTCCCAGGAGCGGCAGAGGGAGCTGGGAAAGGGGCTCAGCCTGGAGAAAAGGAGGCTCCAGAGGGAATTTTCCTCTCTGGAATTCCCTGACAGGAGGTGACAGCCAGGTGGTATCAGGATTTCTCCCAGGGAACAGGGTCAGGATGAGAGGAAATGGCCTCAAGCTGTGCCAGGAGAGGTTCAGGTTGGATATTGGGAACAATTCCTGCCGGGAAGGCTGCTCAGGGCAGGGGTGGAATCCCCATTCCTAGAGGGATTTAAAATCCCTGTGGGTGTGGCACTTGGGGACACAGATCAGTGGTGGCCTTGGCCGTGCTGGGGGGTGGTTGGACTCCATGATCCTGGAGGTCTTTTCAAACTGAAATAATTAAGTTTGCAAATATTTGCAGGTTTGTTTTTGTCTGTGTTTTTTGTTGGGATAGGCCAAGGGAGGATGAGCAGCTTTCCCTGCCCAGCTGCGACCACTCACTGTGCAGGATTTGGGTTTGGAGCACCACTTTTTGTGGTGGGAATTGGAATCCAGTCCATTACCAACAGCAGTAATATGAACACCCCTATAATTTATTCCATCTTTGCTTTCAGGAATCGCAAAATCCTGGAATGGTTTGGGCAGGAAGGGGCCTTAAAGCCCACCCTGTTCCACCCCCTGCCGTGGCCAGGGACACCTTCCACTGGGCCAGGGGGATGCCCAGCCTGGCCTTGGACACTTCCAGGGCTGGAGTATGCTGGAATGTCCTGCAGACAATCTTTTGGTGTGGCTGAGTTGGTTTAGATCCTTCTTTGCAATTTTTCGGGGTGGCTGAGTTGGTTTAGATCCTTCTTTCCAATTTTTTTAGGGTGGCTGTGTTGGTTTAGATCCTTCTTTGCAATTTTTTGGGGTGGCTGTGTTGGTTTAGATCCTTCTTTCCAGTTTTTTGGGGTGGATAGGTTGGTTTAGATCCTTCTTTCCAATTTTTTGGGGTGGCTGTGTTGGATCCTTCTTTCCTAAACATTTTCTGATGATCGCTTCGCTTCTACCTTTGAGCCTCTTCTTCTTGCAGCTTCTGCTGCTTCCTGCACCTCTTCCTCCTCTTTTTTTTTTGCCTTTTTCTTTTCCCTGCTTCTCCAAAAATCAGTAGACCAGAGAGGAAGGTTGAAGGTGTGACATTCTCAGTGTGAGCCCACCTGTGCTGCTGCCAGAGTCGGAGCTCTGCTCTCCTCCGGTGCCGCCTGGCTCCCGGCCATCCCCATCCCGGCTGGGGATTTGGGATTTGGGAAGCTGCCCCGGCCGGGCTGTGAATAATTGAGTCTTTGATCTTCAGGACTCTCAGCTGACGAGGCTTTTGTCTGGAGAGCAGAGTTTAATGGAGAGGCTTTGTTAACAGAGCTGTTCCGTGCCAGAGCTGCGCTGTTTTTTCTCTGCGGGAGAAAGTGTTCGAGACCCCGGGTCTGGTGGAGGAGTAGCTGCCTTGTAGATCTGAAAAAAACGAGTTTATTTAAGAGGCCAGTTCTGATTTAAAGGTCTGTTTAATGCAGCAGCGTTCCCTGCAAATTCACTCAAAAGATTTGCCAGTGATTAAAATTAATTATCTCACCTTTATTTCTCCCCATTTCAGACAGTGCTGTAATCACTGACTTCACAAAATCTGTCTGCACAAATCTTTTTAAGGCTTCTGTGGATCTTAATTTGCATGACTTGGCAGCTGCCTCATTTGCATAATGAACCTCTGTGGTCAGCCTATTATTAAAATTGCCCCTCTCTCATCTCGTGCTGTTCTCTTGTCTCAATTCCTGATTATTCCTGGGATGATGCGGGGGATCCTCAGCAGTGCCCTGCTACAAACACCAAATTATTCTGTATTCCAGGGAAGGAGGAGAAATATTCCAAGGGGTTTGTTGGTGCTTTAGAAGGTAAAATTCATCTCCTGTGGAGCCAGGCTGGGAGAGCTGGGAATGTTCACGTGGAGAAGGATCCAGGGAATCCTTGGAGCCCCTTCCTGAGACTAAAGGGGATCCAGGGGAGCTGGCATTTGGGAAAAGGATGGAGGGCCAGGAGCCAGGGAATGGATTCCCCTGGGAAAGGGGAGCTTGGGGTGGGATTTGGGAAGGAATTCCTGGCCAGAAAATCCCTGGATCCCTGGCAGTGTCCAAGGAAAGTCTGGAGCACCCTGGGATAACAGGTCTTGGTGTTGGAATGGGATGGGATTGAAGGTCTCTTCCCACCCAAGCCAGGGTGGGATGGGATTTCAGGATTCCAGGATTCCATGGGATGGGAAGGCAGCAGAGAAGATGGAACCCCAGGCTGCAGGAATTGCTTTTCCAGCAAGTTGGACCCTGCAGTTTGGAATAGCAGAAAAATTCCATGTCCACAGAAGGGGCTGGAATAGGAGGAGCTTGAAGGACCCTGAAGGAGGGGAGGGAAGAATTCCCACCCCAAATCCTTCCTTTCCTGACCTTTTCCCAGCACAGGGATGAAGCAAGGAGGGAGAAGTGGGATTTGCACAGGGAGAAGCTCCTCTCCAAATTTTGGGAAAAATCCCCACATAGCAGGGAAAGGGGAGCTTGGGGTGGGACTTCCTGGCAGGGCTGGAATTCCCAGAGAATCCCTGGCAGTGTCCAAGGAAAGATTGGAGCACCCTGGGACTGTGGGAGATGTTTGGGTTGGAATGGGATGGGATTTGAGATCCATGAATCCCACCCAGAGCATTCCAGGATTCTGGAATTCCATGGTCATGGGTGGGGCTCTGAGCTCAGGTCCCTCGAATCTCTCAGGCTTTTCTCTGTCCGGTCACTCAAGTTCAATCAGTAATTCTTCATCAGGTCTTGACCTTCTGTGTCTGGCTATCCTGAAGTCCCTCCCTTCGGAGTTCCCTGTGTTCCCTTTCCAGATTTTCCTGCTTGGAAAGAGGCAATTCCCTCTTCCATCACCACAGAATTCCTGCAGGATCTGTGGTGTGAGCTCTGTTGTTTTCAAAGATCCCTTGCTGGCAAATCCATCGTGTCCACCACCACCATAAATCCCCTGGATCCTGTTCCTGGGCTCCCAGGGATGGGCACAAACACGGAATATCCCTGAAATCCTGCAGGGGATCTGTCCCAGAGCAGATGTCAGACACCAGAAAAGAGCCCAGCACAACGTTTCACCCATTCCACGGATTTCCAAAGCGGAAAATGATTGTCACTGACCCCGACGGTTTCTAATGGCATTCTGCTGTTTGTGCCCCTGGGCTTGTGTTTAAAATCGTGTTCAAATCCTCATTTCTCAGGGCTGGCAGCAGCCATCCATCCCAGAGCTGGGATTTATCCCTGTAAATCCACGTCCCGTGGTAAACCGCAACAGGACGGAAAAAAACATCCAGCAGTTTTTCTAGGAACGGGGCAGGATTCTATTCTGAGCAGCACCAGAAATCTCTGGAAAAAAAAAATATTTTGGGTTGAAGTCACAGAATCATGAGCTTTCTGTATGATTCAGCAGCCAAATTACCCCTGACTGCATAAATAGTGGGAAATTGGATGGGAATAGGCAAATCATGTCCCAGCTGGATGCGGTTGCGGCGCGGCTGCGGAGCTGGGCGGCTTTTTTTGGTAGCAGAAGGCCACAAAAAGCTGAGAATAGGGGTGGGAATGATGCAAGAATTCCAATTTGGGAACAGGGATATGGGATCGGAAAAGGATGAGCTTTGAGGGCCCTTCCAACCCAAGCCATCCTGGGATTTTGGGAGTGATTAGTGGACAGGAGGCAGAACTCCTTGGGTCTGACTCCCTGGTTCCTCAATGGCAGCACGACCTAAAATGTAGGAGATTCCTGGAGGGAATTTTGCTGGATTGTTGGCAGAGAGCTGGAGAGGGACAAGTGGGGAATGGCTTCCCACTGGGAAAGGGGAGATTTGGGTGGGATCTTTAGAAGGAGTTCCTGGCTGGGTTGGAATTCCCAGAGAATCCTTGGGAGTGCCCAAGGAAAGGTTGGAGCAGCCTGGGATGGTGGGGTGGGAATGGGGTGGGATTGAAGCTCCATGGATCCCATCCCAAATCATTCCAGGATTCTGGGATCCAGGACACTCAGGATCCATCCCCAGGGATTTTTATGGAATTCCAGGATGGAAAAAGGAAGGGAGACCCTTCCTGGAATCCCAGAATTCCCAGTGATGCCCCTGGATCCCAAAATTTCTTCCCGAAGAGGAGTCGGGATGGGGATGGATCCAGTGCCAGGCTGGGAGAGCTGGGAATGGAGGGAATTCCCTGGGAGAAGGGGAAGAATTCGGGAAGAAATTCCTGGAGTATCCCAGTGTATCCTGGTGATCACAAAAAACTCCAAATCCCTTCAAAAAAGCTCCAAATCCCCACCCAAAAATCCTATTAAAAAAAAATTAGGAAAAAGTTCCTCCCTGTGAGGGTGGGGAGGTCCTGGAATGGAATTCTCAGGGAATTTGTGGCTGCCTGATCCCTGGAAGTGTCCAAGGCCAGCTTGGAGCCACCTGGAATGGTGGAAGGTGCCTGAAATGATCTTTGAGGTCCCTTCCCACCCAAACCATTCTGGAATTTTGGGATTCAAAAGCTTTTTCCCACTGATGAAGGTGTTATTCCAGTTTTCCTATTTTTTTTTTCCTCTGCTGACTGGAAAATCCCTGTCTGTGCTTTCAACTGAGAGATCCTCACAATTTGCTTAAACAACCCCTTCAATCCCTGGTGTAAATCCATATTTTGGAGATGCCCCTGCTCCAGTGTTTCCTGCCCTTCCCAGCTCACCCCCAGCACTGGAAAATGTGGAAATTGAATACAAAACAGGGTCAGATTGATTTTTTAAAATTATTTTTAATAAAATACCAAATGTAATTTAGTTGTATAATGCAGCTTTGTGCTGGGTAATAATACCCAGTTCAGCTTTTATGGTTCACTCTGTGATAATTCCCTCCAGAAAATGGCAGGTTATGTAAATCCACTAAAGCTTTTAATTCGTGTCCACTTCTGATATTTCTTGTGTTTGGCTTCTAAGCCAATAAAATCCCTGCCTTTGGTGTCAGGTTTTGAATGAAATAGATTTTCCTTTTGCAAAGAGGAGAAAATGTTGAATATCCAAATGAACCTTTTGAATTCAAGAGCGGAGAAAAAACACCAAAAAAAAAAAAAATCAAATTTCTCTTTCTTTCTTCTGGAAACGAAGGTGATTTAATTATTTTTATCTCCCCTCTGTATTTCCACCCTGATTTTTGGTGTTAATAGGAGCAGGTACCCTTTGTCCCGAGTTATCTAAAGACTTTTTTTTTTTTTTTTTGAACTCTTTCGCTCCAATTTCTCTCTCTCTCTCTTAATTTTTGCAAATCACGTCTTGCAAAGTGGGTGTTTGGGAGTCTGCTGTTAATGAATCACACTTTGGCAATGTTTTCCCTGACGTGATAAACAATTGGTGCTCTTGGGCTGTCAGATTAGTGAGCCACAAACTTGGAAATGTTTCACGTAGTTTTTATTGTTGTTTTTTTTTTTTAAAAAACGCTTCTTTTGACAGCTTGTCCCCCAAATATCTCTGTATTCATATAGATCTGAACAGTTTGAAGGGAGTTCATATTTTTTTAATGAGTCTGAACCCACTTGGGGATTTTTTTTTTGCTGGTTTTTTTTTTGAAGTTTGAAGGATTTTGATCGGGGTTTTTTTTTTTAGTGGGGTGGAATTGTGTTTGGTGCTGCTCTGAGAGCTTTATTTCCATTCAAAAATTTCCAGCAGTGTGATGATGAATCTTTCCAGACTCCTAATAAAGACCTGAACTTAGTCATCCTTTCAATTTGGGTGTGCAGGTATGGGAATAACATCCCTCTCTTCCTCAAGGTGTCCCCTTTTCCAGCAGCATTTCCTATTAACACCCAAAAATCATCATTTGGGGCCATTAAAGAGACTGATATCCCCATCAATATCCTGCTTTGGGACTTAGCCAGCGTTTCTCTGCAGTTCCAAAGGAAGTTTCTCCTCTTCCTGCTGTAAATTTGTGCTCCTGGGCTGAGGTTTTGGTACAAAACCACCTCAAAGTTCAGGAAAAAAGCTGCAGGGAGTTGATTCCCCCGTGAAGAGGAATTTCCTCCTCGCTGGTGATGGTGGGGATCGATGATTTCTCTTTGTGAATTTCAGTTTGGGTTCTTTTTTTTCCCTTTTTTCCCTCTCTCACAGGTCAGTGACTTCCCATTTGTCATCAGGAGTGGGGTTTTTTTACCAGCTGGAGTAATTAGTCTTCGTTAGACCTCCACTGATAAAGGGCACAAAAGGAGAAAAAAAGTCCAGAAAACATTTTGGTTTTGTCAGATTCCTTCAGTGAGGTTGGGAACTGCTCAGTCCCAAAGGGATTTGTGGGATTTTTCATGGATATCCTTGTGGATCCCCTCCAGGCTGCCACAGTTCTTCATGACCCAAAACAACCCCCAGACTGTATTAATTACAACCCCAATTAATTAACACAACCCAGATTGCATTAATGTGTATTTTTGTGCATCGTTTCACCCGCGGATCGCCAAAACACCGCAGGAAATTTAACCTTTAATCCTTAAAAACCCTCACCTGGAAGATGCCAGAAACCCTTCCCCAGTTCACTTAAAACCCAAAACTGGTGGGTTTTAACCAGAAATGGGACTTTTCCATGCAGGAGAGGAGTAAAGGTTAAATTTTAACCTTTCATCCTTAAAAACCCTCACCTGGAAGATGCCAGAAACCCTTCCCCAGTTCACTTAAAACCCAAAACTGGTGGGTTTTACCCAAGGATGGGATTTTTCCCTGCAGAAGAGGAGTAAATGTTAAAATTTAACCTTTAACCCTTAAAAGGATGCCAGAAAATCTCCCCAAGTTCACTTAAAACCCAAAACTGGTAGACTTTACCCAAAGATGGGATTTTTCCATGCAGGTACTCAGAGAGGAATAAATGTTAAATTTTACCCTTTAATCCTTAAAAACCCTCACCTGGAAGGTGCCAGAAACCCTTCCCCAGTTCACTTAAAGCCCGGAAGTGGTGTGTTTGAGCAGAAATGTGATTTTCCCTGCAGGTACTCGGAGAGGAGCCTGACCAAGTGCGTGGGGATCACCATCGAGACGCGGCCGGACTATTGCCTGCGGCCCCACCTCAGCGCCATGCTGGCCTACGGCTGCACCCGCCTTAAAAACCCTCACCTGGAAGATGCCAGAAACCCTTCCCCAGTTCACTTAAAACCCAAAACTGGTGGATTTTAACCAGAAATGGGACTTTTCCATGCAGGAGAGGAGTAAAGGTTAAATTTTAACCTTTCATCCTTAAAAACCCTCACCTGGAAGATGCCAGAAACCCTTCCCCAGTTCACTTAAAGCCCGGAAGTGGTGTGTTTGAGCAGAAATGTGATTTTCCCTGCAGGTACTCGGAGAGGAGCCTGACCAAGTGCGTGGGGATCACCATCGAGACGCGGCCGGACTATTGCCTGCGGCCCCACCTCAGCGCCATGCTGGCCTACGGCTGCACCCGCCTGGAGATCGGCGTGCAGAGCGTCTACGAGGACGTGGCCAGGGACACCAACAGGTCAGGGACACCGTCCCAGGGACACCAACAGCTCAGGGACACCACCCCGGGTCAGGGACATCATTCCAGGGACACCTACAGCTCAGGGACACCATCCCATCTGGCCAGGGACACCAACAGGTCAGGGACACCACCCTGGGTCAGGGACATCATCCCAGGGACACCAACAGCTCAGGGACACCACCCCGGATCAGGGACACCAACAGCTCAGGGACACCAACAGGTCGGGGACACCGTCCCAGGGACACCAACAGCTCAGAGGGACATCATCCCAGGGACACCAACAGCTCAGGGACACCACCCCGGATCAGGGACACCAACAGCTCAGGGACACCAACAGCTCAGGGACACCAACAGGTCAGGGACACCGTCCCAGGGACACCAACAGCTCAGGGACAGCACCCCAGGTCAGGAACATCATTCCAGGGACACGGCCCCGGGTCAGGGACACCATCCCAGGGACACCAGCAGCTCAGGGACACCAAGCGGCTCAGGGACATCATTCCAGGGACATCAGCAGCTCAGGGACACCACCCCGGGTCAGGGACATCATTCCAGGGACACCAACAGGTCAGGGACTCCATCCTGGCTGGCCAGGGACATCATTCCAGGGACACCTACAGGTCAGGGACACCATCCCAGGGACTCCATCCCAGCTGGCCTGGGACACCAGCAGGTCAGGGACACCATCCTGGCTGGCCAGGGACACCATTCCAGTTCAGGGACATCATTCCAGGTCAGGGACACCATTCCAGGGACACCAACAGCTCAGGAGCACCATTCCAGCTGGCCAGGGACACCATTCCAGTTCAGGGACACCATTCCAGGTCAGGGACGCCATCCTGGCTGGCCAAGGACACCATTCCAGGGAATCCCAACAGGTCAAGGACACGATCCCAGGTCAGGGACACCATCCCAGGGAATCCCAGCAGGTCAGGGACACCATCCCAGGGAGTCCCAGTTGCCCTGTCTGGGATGGACCTCCATCCCAGCCCTTCCATCTCACAGGTTGATCTTCCCTCTGGAAAAAGCTCCAAGGATTCCCTGGATCCTTCCCTTCTCCATTGGGCATTCCCAGCTCTCCCAGCCTGGCACTGGATCCATCCCCACCACAGCTCCTCCCTGGGAAGGAATTTCAGGAATTCCCTGGGAAGTGGGGACTCCAGGAAGGATCACCCTTCCCTTTTCCATCCCCAAAAATTCCATAAAAATCCCTGGGGATGGATCCTGAGTGTCCTGGATCCCAGAATCCTGGAGTGGTTTGGGAAGGGATCCATGGACCTTCATTCCCATCCCAGGGACACTTCCCACCATCCCAGGGTGATCCAAATCCACCCTGGGACACTCCCAGAGCTCCAAGGATCTGTAGGAATTCTATCCCAGCCTGGAATTCCTTCCCAAATCCCACCCCAAGCTCCCCTTTCCCAGGGGAATCCATTCCCTGGCTCCTGGCCCTCCATCCTTTTCCCAAATTCCAGCTCTCCTGGAGCCCCTTGAGGCTCAGGAAGGGGCTCCAAGGATTCCCTGGATCCTTCTGGAACCCTTCAGCTCCGGTTTCCTTGGCTAATTCCCACTGCTCAGAGAATATTGGAACATTTCATTTATTTCCCTGTCAAAATGAATTAACCCCAGCAGCTTCCCAGCCTCCTTCGTGCCCTTTCGTAGGCAAAAATGGAATTTTGTGGATTGCATTCCTCAGCAGGAAAAAATGGAATTGTGATGTTTTAGTTGGGACTCAGATCCTTTTCTTTTGTTGTACATTGGTTTTTTGATATGTTTGTTTTTTCCCTTTTTTTTTAATGTATCTTTTCTTTCCCTTTTATGCACTTTTTTTTGATGTATCATTCTTCCCTCTGTTTCACTCTTTCATTTTTCATTTTTTCCATTTTTAAATGTTTCCATTCTTCCCCTGTATTATCCTCCTCTTTTTGTTTTTATTTATTCATTCTCTGCCTGTGTTTCACACTCTTTATTTCATTGTCTCCCTCCTTCCCCTGCATTGTCCACCTCATTTTTTTTATTTACTCATTCTCTCCCTGTGCTGAGCACCTCTTTTCCTAATGGCACCATCACTAAATTGAATTTTGGGAGGTAGCACATGGCCCAGGGAAACCCTGCAGCTCCTGTAAATATAAATCCCAATTCACAACGCTTTTTGGGGTGTGATTTTTGGGGTGTTTTCCACCTTTTTCCCTCTTCCAGGTGCCTTTTTGGGACAGGAGAGGTGACACTGGCCAGGAGAAATTCCCCAAAGTCATTCCAGGCACACAGAATCCTTAGGGATTGGAAAAAAAACCACATTTCCAGGAGGAAATATAATTCATTCCTTGTCATTTTGACCGAAAAAACCTTTGTGCTCTGTAGGAAAATGTGAGATATTTTCTTCACCCCACCCCCCAAACAAACCAATCTCTATTTATTTATTTATTTCAAGCCTGATAATTGCCAGAACTGTGGGACATTTGGTCTTTTTTGGGCTCCAAATCCCCCTGGGCTACTGCAGATCCGGGGTTTGGGTTGGTGTCACTGTGGCAGAACATGGAACCCTCCTGAAATCCCAAAATCTGGGGAGGTTCACATTTCTCCAGAAGGGATTTTGGGGGGATTGTCAGCTTGGCTGCTTTTCCTCATTCCCATCCCTTCTCCTTTCCTGCTGTTTTTCTTGTTGTTTTTATGTATTTATGTTTTTAGTCCCCTTTTTTCCTGAGGGACACCAACCTGGATTTCCAGACTGGATTCCAGCAGCTCTCCCAAATTTCTCTCTGTGTCTGGAACCTTGGGGCTGCTCCTTTCCCGCAGAATTAACAATTTCAATACTCATCAAACCCCTTTTAGGCTCACTTTTACCTCCAGCCACGCCCCAAACTCAGCCTCCCAAGGGGGATAATCCCAGCTGAGCACACGAATGGCTTTTCCTGCTTTTCCTGCCTTCTCCTGACCCTTTTTCCCTCTCTCCCCACCCAGGGGTCACACGGTGAAGGCTGTGTGTGAGTCCTTCCACCTGGCCAAGGACGCTGGCTTCAAGGTGGTGGCACACATGATGCCAGACCTGCCCAACATGGGGCTGGACAGGGACATGGACCAGTTTTTTGTGAGTATTCCTTTAAAAAAAAAAACAAAAAAAAATCAATTCTCACTTTTTTCCCCATGGAAAACTTCCTGCTCGGTTACCAGATTTGTTTCTAAAAGGCAAACAATTTAAAAATCTTTTTTTTTAAAAAAAAAAGGTGAAAAAAAAAGAAAGAGATTTGTTGAACTACTTCATCCAGAAAATTATATCCCTGTCTCATGCAAGCCTGAGTCACTGGGGTCCCTGTGGAAAACAGCTCTTCCCGTATTTACTGAGGCTCCTGCTTTTTTCCAAGGTGGTTTTCCCTCTTGGATTTAGAGTAGGACACAATTCCAAGATAAAAAGATCCTCTCTGGAAGGTAATTAATTGCAAATTAATTGCAAAATTAGAGCGTGTGTGTGTTATAAAGCATTTTGGCTCGGCGCTGTTCAATTTCTTTGTCAGTGATGTAGAAGGAAATATAAAATTATTCCTGGGGAAAATTGGAATGAGAGGAATAAAGAGCAAATGGTGAGCAGTGCAATGATTTAACCACTTTGGTAGATTTTCAGGTTGTGTAGTTTGGTTTTTTTTTTCTGAGTCAGAATTGGGTGGTTTTTTTGGTTTTTTTTTTTTTTTTTTAAATAGTGCAGAAATTGGAGTCGTGATGGAGGAATCCCAGGGGAAGGTTGGGCTGGGTGCTGTCTGGAACTAAAAAATATCAGTGTAATGAAAGATATTGATTAGAAATACAGGCAGAAAGCAAAAAAAGCACTTCTGGGAAAAAAAAAAAACCACCCTGGAAAATGCAGCTGTACAGGGCAGGAAGGGAATCCTGAAACCTGGGGTAGGAACCTTTTTTGAGAGATTTTATGCAGAATTCCTTGAGTTTTTCCTGAATAAAATGTCTTGGTTCTTTGGCCAAGGTGAGAGACTGGAAGTGATGAGCACAAAATTCCAAATTCCTACTCCAGTAATTATTTATTATTTATATTATTTATATTCATAATCCTGCTCCTGGATGATTTTTTTACCGTCCTCTGGGAAGTAGAGTGTGGACATGACAAGGAATTTTCATGGAATTCTTTTGATGCAGAACCCAGCAAAACGTTGAATCCTTCTTCGCTCAACATCTCATGGAATTGCAGTTGGAGTTCTGTGGGATTGGGCTGGAATTTGTGGTGGAAAAATGGGAATAATGACCAAAAAAAAATGGAAAGACCCAACCCTGGGCAGGTTCAAACAAAGAGGAGACCAAAATCTGGGGTGGAAAACTCAGGAGGGAGGAATTACTTCGCTTTTTTTGTAATTAATTTATTAATAATTATCCTTTGCTGCTTATTGGTGATGAGTGGTTAAAGGATTTCTGCTCCTGGAATTGCTCCTGATTCACTGCAGGAAATTTGGGAATCTCTTGGGAAGGTTGAATTTCTGGGCTCTGAGGGGAAGGGTGGTGCCATCCTGGCTTCCATCCTTGCATTAATGACAATTTCCCCAGAAACTGGGGAGGCAGGAGGTGAAGTTTTTGGATTTGGGAGACGAGGATGAGGCTGGAATTGGGAGAGGAGGAATTAAAATAAAGGTGGGGAGAAGAGTTGAGGATAGAAAAGGAACAGAAGGAAAAAAGGCCATTTACCCCTTTCTTGTCCTCATTTAAATGCTTCATAATTCATTTTTTAAAGTAAATCCAGAGAATAAAATACCAAATCAAATTTATTGATTTGTTTCCCAGAGCCCTGGTGAACATAACAAAAATATCCAGATAAATTCCTAAAATTCCTTCATTCCCAAGGATTCAGTCTCTGTTTCCTGCCTTAAAATTTTATATTCTCCTTTTGAGTTGATGAAACTCCAAAAACTCAAAAACTCTTTACGTGTAATGCTGTGTAAATGTCAGTCCAGGCTGGTGAATTTTTAAACATTTCTTCTTCTGCATAAAAATAACGGGGAACCAAGTGAAGGCATCTCCTTAAAATCCCAAAATCTTGGAATGGTTTGGGTTGGGATTCATGGACCTTCAGTCCCATCCCAGGGATGCTTCCCACAATCCCAGGGACCTCCAACTTTTCCTTGGACACTCCCAGGGATTCTTTGGGAATTCCAGCCCAGGTAGGAATTCCTTCCCAAATTCCTCCCCTTTCCCAGGGAATTCCCTCCATTCCCAGCTCTCCCAGCCTGGCATTGGATCCATCCCCATCCTGACTCCTCGCTGGGAAGGAATTTTGGGATCCAGGGGCTTCACTGGGAATTTTGAGACTCCAGGAAGGGTCTCCCTTCCCTTTTCCATCCTGGAATTCCATAAAAATCCCTGGGGATGGATCCTGAGTGTCCTGGATCCCAGAATCCTGGAATGGTTGGGATGGGATCCATGGAGTTTCAATCCCATCCTATTCCAATCCCACCATCCCAACCAAACTGCTCCAACCTTTCCTTGGACACTCCCAGGAATTCTCTGGGAATTCCATCCCAGCCTCTCTCCACCCTCCCAGCCAGGAATTCTTTCTGAAGATCCCACCCCAAATCTCCTCTTTCCCAGTGGAAGCCATTCCCTGTGTCCTGTCCCTCCATCCCTCGTCCCCAGTCCCTCTCCAGCTAAATCTCCCGTTTCCCAGTGGGAAGCCATTCCCTGTGTCCTGTCCCTCCATCCCTCGTCCCCAGTCCCTCTCCAGCTCTCCTGAAGCCCCTTTAGGCTCTGGAAAAGGCTCTGAGCTCTCCCTGGATCTTCCCTTCTCCACATGAACACCCCCAGCTCAATCCAATTCTTTCTCTTTTTGGGACAACAAACCCATGGCTTTCCAGGGATCTTCGCAAACCTTTGATTTTTGAGGTCGTTCTGATTAACTTTGGACAAAATAATTCCATTTTTTGCGAGCCCTCCTCCCCCCCAGCCACTCCCCAGCTCGGCAGAAGGTCGGACACAAAGGACCCCGCTTGACTTTAGAAGTTCTGAGCACCTTCAGCACCAGTTGAAACAACAACAATAAATCCAGGGGCTTCTCCTGGGAGGGGAATAACTGCTGATGGTGCTGACCTTGGCCAGAAAAACGCCGGGTGCTTCTTCAAGCCGGGCAGGTAATTACAGCTCCGGGAGGAACGTCCCCTCCGTCCCTGCCGACCTATCGATTCCCCAGCAGCTTCTCCTGCTGCTCCCAGCTCCCAGCAGCCACCCTGGCAGGCTTCTCCCAGCTCTGCGTGCGAGCAGCAGCTGGTTTTATTCATAATAATTCAAAATATTGTGATAGGTAAGGGCGGATGTGTGTTGGCTGTGTTTTTTATTTTAATTATTTTTGCACTGAGCAGTCGTCGATTTTATCCCTGTGGGTTTCATCCCTGTGGGTTTCATCCCTGTGGATTCCATCCCTGGAAGTGTTCCAGGCCAGGTTGGACAGGGCTTGGAGCAAGCTGGGATTGTGCAGAGTGTCCCTGCCCATAGGAATGGAATGAGCTTTAAGGTCTCTTCCAACCCAAATAATTCTGGGATTCTCCCAATTCCACGGTATTTCACAGAAAGTGCTTTTTCCCTGCCTCCACTGCAAAATTCCGGTTCTGTTTCTCACTCCGATCCCGTGTCCCACTTCCACTGTGCTTTTTCTTCCCTCTTCCCCCTGCTTTTTGATCTTTTTATATCCTTGGAGGATTTCCTTCCTCCTCCAGGTCTTTCCCACCCCATTCCACACACAGGGAAAACGCCACAGGGCAGCAAGGAACGCTCTCCAGAAAACCTCAATGACCACAAACAAAAAAAACTCTCCCAAAACCAGGCAGAGCCCAGCAGAGCCTCACCAGGCAGGTGGTTGGAGAAAATAATTAGAAAAACGGGCAGGATAAATCAAGGACTCAGCGGGAATAATGGAATTGTCAGCGGAGCGGACACCTCATCCCGCAGAACGCCATGAACGCTCGGCTCCACCCCGGAGAGGGATGAGGCTGCTCTGGGGGGGGAAATGCTTGGGAGGATCCATGAATCACATTTGGCAAGCAGAACTTTGGATTGGAGGAAAAAAAATTTTTTAAAAAAACCAAAAAACCCCAAAATTTTAGGAAGCTGGAGAATTCCCGAGGTGTTATTTCCTCGCTCGGTGGAAATAGGAGAATCACAGATTTGGCTGCTCTGGGGTGAATATTCCTAGAAATGCTTAAAAATATGTATATACTGTTATTTATAATGTATATTATACAATAATATATATTTATACATTATAAATAACAGCTTTATTAATGGGGAAAATATTGTCCTGTCTGCCTTTATTTTATTTTTATTTTACGCTCTTCCTCCTGGCTCTGAGCCCACCTCAAACAGACCCCTCAGAGGTGAAATAAATCTGGGGAAAAAGGAAAAGCAGGGAAGAGAGGCAGAAAATTGGGAGTTTGGAGTGTCACAGGAGCTCCTGTGGCTCTGGGATCAGGTGGATGCTGCCCAGAACCATCAGATGGAAAAAAGTTCTTTTTTCCCTTGAGGAAGTCCTCTGTGTGTGTCCATCTAAAATCTCAGATAAAGGAAATAAATAAATAAATAATACTTATGGTATAAATAAATAAATATTTAAATAAATAGTAAAAGATAAAGTAAAAAATAAATTAGTTTATGAGGGCAAAAACACAGGCAGGGCCATTTCATGAGGACAGTTACTTAGCTAAGGAGATTTTTTGATTCCCATCTGCAGAGCCGCTCCTGTGTTCTTTAAATAAAACACAATCACTGAATGAGTTCAGCCTGAAAATTCCTTCTCTTAGTCATGTGTCAAGATGGGATTTTTATATATATATATTTTTTTTTTTTTTTTTTTCTGGAGGAATGGCAAAATAAGCAATTTCCCAGAAATGAGCTAATTTTAGTACCAGGCCTGATGCATCTGGGATCTGAGTGATGCAGAGACCTCCTTGTGTCGAGCGCGAGGGGAAAATGGGGGGGAAATGAGCTGAGGGGAAAAAACAGGGTGAAGTAATCTGAGGGGAAATAATCTGAGGGGAAAATGGGGGGGAAATGAGCTGAGGGGAAAAAACAGGGTGAAGTAAAATGAGGGGGAAATAATCTCAGGGGAAAATATGGGGGAAATGAGCTGAGGGGAAAAAACAGGGGGAAGTAATCTGAGGGGAAATAATCTGAGGGGAAAATAATCTGAGGGGGAAATGATCTGAGGAGAAAAAATAGGGTGAAGCATCTGAGGGGGAAATGAGGGGGAAATTATCTCAGGGAAAAAATATGGTGAAATAATCTGAGGAGAAAATAATCTGAGGGGGAAATGATCTGAGGGGAAAAAATAGCGTGAAATAATCTGAGGAGAAAAAATAGGGTGAAGTATCTGAGGGGGAAATGAGGGGGAAATTATCTGAGGGAAAAAATATGGTGAAATAATCTGAGGAGAAAATAATCTGAGGGGGAAATGATCTGAGGGGAAAAAATAGCGTGAAATAATCTGAGGAGAAAAAATAGGGTGGAATAATCTGAGGGGAAAGTGGGAGTGAAATAATCTGAGGGAAAATGAGGATGAAAGAATCTGAGGGAGAAAAATATGAGAGGAATATGAAGGTGAAATAATCTGAGGAGAAAAATGAAGGTGAAATAAACTGAGGAAAATGATGGTGAAATGATCTGAGGGGAAAAATGAAGATGAAATAAACTGAGGGGAAAAATGATGGTGAAATAATCTGAGGGAATAATTATGGTGAAATTATTTGAGGGGGGAAAATGAGGATTAAGTAATCTGAGGAAGAAAATGACAGTGAAATGATTTGAGGAGAAAAATGATGGTAAAAATAGTCTGAGGGGAAAATGAGGAGGAAATAATCTGAGGGGGAAATAATCCGAGGGGAAAATGAGGGTGAAATGACCTGAGGGGAAGGTGAAAGTGAAATAACATGAGGGGAAAATGAGGGTGAAATAATTTGAGGGAAAATAAAGGTAGAATAATCTGAGGAGGAAATAAGGGTGAAATAATCTGAAGGTGAAATAATCCAAGGGAGTAATTATGGTGAAATGATCTGAGGGTGAAATAATCTGAGGGAATAATTATGTTGAAATGGTCTCAGGGAAAATAAGGGTGAAATCGTCTGAGGGAAAATGAGGGTGGAATAATATGAGGGTAAAAAATAAAGTGAAATAATCTGAGGGGAATGAGGATGAAATAATTTGTGTGGGAAAATGAGAGAGAAGTAATCTTGAGGGGAGAAATTATGGTGAAATAATCTGAGGAAATAATCTGAGGGAATAATTATGGTGAAATGATCTGAGGGGTAACTGAGGGTGAAATGATCTGAGGGGAAAATAATCTGGGAGAAATGAGGGGGAAATAATCTGAGGGAAAATGAGCTTGGAATGATCTGAGGGAAAAATGAGGATGAAATAATGAGGAGGAAAACGAGGGTGAAATAATCTGAGTGTCCTTTCTTTTTACAAAATTGGTAATTTTACCTCCAAACTGCAAACATTTCCAGCTGTAAATAAGACCTTGCTTTTCCTGGGGGCTCTGGTTTTTCTCAAGGAGATGAAATCCGTAATGAAACTAAAATATTGCACCTCTATCAGGAGCTTTTAATAACTGTAATAAAAGACAGCTAAAGTGCTGATCTGCATTGATTTTTGCTCCTCTGGGGAGACAATTCCCTGTGTTTTTAAATATAGCTCCAAAGTGTTTAGTGGGGTAAACGATTTTCCTTTCAGCTCCCTCCAAACATCTCACTGAAAAGCTGTGATTTGCAGGTGGTTTTATGTCTGAAAATGTGATTTTTTCCTTTTTTTTTTTTTTTTTTTTTTTTTTGGTGGGCACATCCATGAGAGGGTGTTTAATGCTCGGTCCTGCAGTTCCTCAAGCTTCTCCTGGAATCTCAGGAAATATTCCTGCTGAAAAGCTGCCTCAATTGAGAAACAATTACGGTTATGTGAGCTATGACCAAAGCTGGGGTAATTTTTATGTTAATGAGGATGGTGGTAGTAAGGAGCAGGCTATTTCTGGCAGCTCTTTTCACGCCTAATTGCTCTCATATTTCTGTGGATAAATCACCCAAAGAACGCCCCAGTCAGCGCCCACTTCTGCAGAATTGTGGGCTCGGAAACTTTTAGGGTCGAGCTTAAATCAGGAAAGGCCAAGGATGGGGTTTTGGTAGCAGAGGGATCTTTTTATGTTGCACAGAAGCAGAAAAATTGGGGATGTTGTGGGGAGAACAGGCTGGGAGAGCTGGGAATGCTCACCTGGAGAAGGGAAGGATCCAGGGAATCCTGGGAGCCACTTCCAGAGCCTCGAGGAATTTGGGAAAGGGCTGGGGGACCTAGGGAATGGCTCCAAATGGGAAATTGGGGTGGGATATTCAGGAGGAATTCTTCCCTGTGAGGGATTGGGTAGGAATTCCCAGAGAAGCTGTGGCTGCCCCTGGATCACTGGGAATGTCCAAGGCCAGCCTGGAGCAGCCTGGACAAAGCGTTGGGGTTGGAATGGGATCATCTTTAACGTCCCTTCCCACCCAATCCATTCCACCATTCCACCATACGGAAAACTCCGTGGCTGTGTGGGAAAAGCTGCCTTCATTCGGCTCTCGGATTGCTGCCTTTGTCCCTGAAAATCAGGATTTTTTTCCCCTCACGAACCATCAGAGTTAGGATAATGCCAATCACTGCCTGCCAGCAGCCTCCCATTCACAAAAAGCTCCTGCTCAGTGAAAAGGAGCAGTTCAGACCCTTTTTCCACCTGAGCCAGGGATGATTTCTGCACTTTGCAGCCCCCAGGCCCCGTGCGTTGCTCAGGCTCATTCAGCCACTCTCTCTTCCGAGGCTTTTTACACCAGAAAAAGCCAGAATTTTTTTTTTCTTTCTTCTATTTTTTTTTTTGTTCATTCATTAAACACAAAGAAATTTTTTTTTCTTTCTTCTGGTTTTTTTGTTTTTTTTTTTTTTTTTTCCATTCACAAATTGTTTTCTGGGGTTTTTTGTTTTTTGGTTTTTTTTTTTTCACTGAGGCCCCAGCCTGCTGAAGTCAATAATGAACATATGGCTGGGAACAGGCAGGCAAAAATAAAGGAATAGAGGGATAGAGAGTGCAAATTTTCCAGACATTTAGGCAAAGACAGCATCACTCAGTAAAATACCTGTTTTAGTGTAGATCACCATCAGCTACCGAGTGGAGAAACCACAAGGGCCAGATTAGATTTTTGAGGGCTTAATTGTTGGTTTCGTGTGGGTTTGTATTTTTATTTTTGAATTAAAAGTAGATTGGTTTTGCTGTGAGCACTTGGGGGGGCTGAGTGAGGTGGGGGAGAGAGCATGAGGTTGTTTTTAATCCAAACCAGGATGGAGTTGCTGGGTTTTTTTTTTTGGGAGAGGAGACTTTTGAGGGATCCACGCGTGTTTGAGACAATGAAAAATGCTTTATTTCCTGTGCTGAGCCCAAGGGGAACGCTGACCCTCCTAGAAAAGGGGAAAAAAAGCCAGGAAAAGGCAAGGTGGAACTTCAGAGCAGATTGATGGAGGAATTCTCCCGGGTTTTTCCGGGATGGATGGAGGCAGGCTGGGAGCACCTGCACTGCCGGGCAGATGGGGCTGCTCGGGGCGCTGAGCACAATCTGGACAGGTCTGTCTGGGCCTCCAAGGTCAGCCTGCTCCCGCGCCACGACTTGCCCAAGTGATCCGTGTCTCTCCTGGTTATTTTCCCTCCAGCTCTCCTGGGTTCAGCCCCAGCTTACCAGGATCTCCTGGTTTTGGAGAGAAGAACCCCCCAGCAGTGCTGGATCCCGATATTCCAGGGGGGGAACCAACCATGGAAGGGCTGGGATGGGGGGCAGGAGCGTCTCGCCGTGGTCTGTGGGGAGGTTCCTGGGTTGAACATGGAAGATGTTCCTGCTGGAGCTGGAGCTGGTGGGGATTCACCTTGGAGCTTGGAGAAACTCCCTTTGACCTGTGGGTTTGAGGGTTTGGGGGTGCTAGGAGAGGGAGGAGGTGGAAAAGCTTCCTGCAGCTCCCAGGTCCTTCACGCAGCAGGGAATCTGCTTTTCTTACTGAAATAATTCAAAATATGGGAAATTCCAGAACAGTCTGAGGTGTTTCAGGTGTTGGTGACCCTCAGAGAGCTGAGCCTCTTCTGTCACTTTTTCCTTGGCTTGGTGGTTTCAGTAGTGGGAAGTTTGGCAGCTTGACCATGCCAGGAGCTGAAAGGGTTTTGTTGTGTGGCTGTGGATGGTCAGGCAAGCTGCAGCAATTCCCTGGAATATTGTCCTCCCTCCCTTTTCACAGAATATTTCACAGGAGATGGAAATTTTTTGGATCTTCAGGAGTTTCTCCCCTCGGTCAAATCCATGGGAGGTTTTGCTGTGAGTGCAGGCATTGAGAGGAAGTGATTTGGAATTGTTCAGGTTGGAAAAACACTTGGAGAGCATGGAATCCAACCATTCCCAGCACTGCCAAGGCCACCACGGATCCATGGATTGAAATCCCCCCAGGGATGGGGTCTCCACCATGGATCCACATCCCCTCAAAATCCACATGGATTGAAATCCCTCCAGGGATGGAGACTCCAACACAGATCCACGTCCCCCCAAATCCACATGGATTTAGATCCCTCCAGGGTTGGGGACTCCACCATGGATCCACATCCCCCCAAATCCACATGGATTTAAATCCTGGATCCATGAGCCCCCAAATCCACATGGATGTGAAATCCCTCCAGGGATGTGGATTCCCACACAGATCGGTGTCCCCCCAGATCCATATGGATTTAAATCCTGGATCTATGTCCCCCCAAATCCACATGAATTTGAAATTCCTCCAGGGATGGGGACTCCATCACGGTCCACATCCTTCCAAATCCATGTGGATTTTCAGTCCTCCAGGGCTGGGGACTCCACCATGGATCCACATCCCACCAAATCCATATGGATTGAAATCCTGGATCCAGGAGCCCCCAAAGCCACATGGATTTAAATCCTTCTAAGGATTCGGACTCCACCATGGTCCACATCCCTCCAAATCCATGTGGATTTAAATGCTGGATCCAGGAGCCCCCAAATCCACATGGATTTAAATCCTTCCAGGGTTTGGGGGCTCCACCACAGATCCATGTCCCCCCAAATCCACATGGATGTGAAATCCCTCCAGGGATGGGGACTCCACCACTGTCCAAGGCTGGAAAACCCTTTCCAAGCAGGAATTATTCCCCATACCCAACCTGCACCTCCCCATGTGTAGCTCGAGGCTTTTTCCCCTCTTGTGTTGCACTGCTGGAGGGAATTTAGCGGAAACATTGGAATGGACAGGAAGCGTTGCTGTTTGAGGATGGAAATAAAGATAAAATGGTACAAACCCAACCTCCCACTTTCACATCAATCTGCCGGATAAATCCTCTGCTGTTCTGTTCTGCAAACACCGACTGCGAGGTCACATCCTTGAGAGATGGCAGAGCCCGGTGACTTTAAAGTGCCCCTTTCCAGCCGGGCAGGTGCCGAGCGCTGCCCCAGGCCCTGGGTGTTCCCGGGCTGCTCCAAAGGCACGGCAAAGGCACCCTGGAATCTGCATTTCTCGGTCACTGGGCCATTGTCTGCGCCCGCGAATGCAGATCCTATCGTTAGGGTTTTAATTAGCCCGGCATTGACGGGGAAATGCAAATCGGGCCGGGAAAATGGAGCCGCGTTTTGGAGGCACGAGCTGCTGTTAATGCACGTAATTAAAGCGCTAAGTGATTGTTCCTTCCCCGCCGAGCTGCGAGTGTCACTCAAGGCAGGAGCTTTCAAGTGCTATAAATAATCCAGCTGATGGAGATAAGGGATGGAGTATGGAGAGCTCAGATAATGCTCGTCTTATTCACAATTTGAATTTAATCATCTCTTTTCAGGCGGGGGCTGCAGCGGAGGAGCCGATTCAAGGATCAGGTTGAGGGGCACAGTCCGTCTCTCCGATGGTTCTGGTCATTCAAAAACAGGTTTTTGGTGACCTTTACTCTGAACAAATCCCGGCGTTTTAGTAAATTGCTTTCAAAAATTGCTGCTTTTATCCCCTGACCGGTATCTCCAGCAGTTGGGCACCTGGGGAGCGAGGAGATTAAAGGTGGCGAGTGAATCTTGGGGCTGTGAAATGTTCAAGTGGAATCCCACAAAACCACCTTGGTTTTCTCTTTTCGGAAAGCTGCAGCTTTTGGGGTTTTATTTTTTTTCAAAGCAGGTTTCTCATTCATTGCGTACCCAGCGTGGTCAGGAAAATCCGATTAAAACCTCCAGGTGGAATTTTTGAATTTTGGGTGGTGCTGAATTTGGGGACGGAGCCGTGGGAATCCCAAATCCTCGGAGCTTTCCCGTGGGTCAGGAGTTTTCTGACTTAAAAGGTTTTTGCAAGAGCACAGGAATGGGAAAATACTGGAATTCAGGGCGTCACCTCCTGATTCCATCTCCTGTTACCTCCTGGGAATGAGAGGATTTTTCCCAAATCAAACTGTTCCACAATTCTGGGATTATATTCTGATCTAACAGAGGTTGATCTTTGGTTTCCTGTAATCCCAATTTTCCTGGACAACAATTGCAATGTCACTGAAAGCTTTTGGTGGGAGTTGGGGAAAAAAAAAATCCCACTGTTACTATTTACTGTGAAAAAATCCTCAGGTTTTCTCTAATATCCCATAAATGGAGGAATGTTACAGGGAAATTATATTTTAAGGTGTGGAGGAGTCCATAGGAACCTCCAGGATTGAGTTTCAGCTGATCTGAGGTGACCTTTTTTTTTACTTTAATTAAATTTAAATTTAAATTTTTAATTAAATTGCTGCAATAATCTCTCGCTTCCTACCCATTGGCCACACCCCCAAATTTACATTTACCTTCAGTAAATCTTAATTATCTAAAACCTGTTAAATTGTCTGGAGGGGAGAAAACTTCAAGGGGGATTGGTTTAGCAGCTTTAAAGTTGGTGGTGCTTCCATTTGGAATATTCTCCATCCTCTGGGATTCAGAAATTTGGGATCTGCCCTCCCTGGGTCATCTTTAACCTCTCCCTGTGGAGCAGACGTGGATTAGCCCTGACTCAGCCTGGAGCTGATGGAAAACCTCCAGAGCTGCCATGGATGGTGGCCTCTGGAACAAATATTTTCAGGATTCAATTTGTCTTGGCAGGAAATGGCTCCGGAGGGTTTTTATCAGCCCGAGACACCTTTTAAGGTGTCTAATTAAAAAAAAAAAACCGACCACAAGAAAAGGCTACAATTCCTCCTAAAGCTTGGCACGTGTTGGCATTTTCTACCTCCTTTGTTTCGGGAGAAACTTAATCAAAAGCTGTTTGTGGATGGAGAAAGGTTAAGCCTTTAAATATTGGGATTTACAGGGACTGTTGGGAAAAGGGGCTGGGGAAGAGCGGCGCCGCCGCTCCCTTATCTCCTTGGAAATTAATTACTTGGGGAATCAGCTCGGGAGAGTTTTGAGGAATTAACAGGGAAATCTGTGGCTTTTTAAAGGCCACTGGGAGCGGAATTATCAGCTGGGTGCGTGCTGGGACGTCAGAGGGCAGAGGAGGGGAGGGACAGAATTCGGGGTGGGCTGAGCAACCTTCACCGCTGAGCTGGGCTTTGCTGGAAAAAACAGGAATGTTGGTGAATCATTCCTGCTTCGGGATGATGGGGAATATTAACCCAAGCCCTGCCTGGAGTGGCTCATTGACCCTTCCTCACCTGACCTCCTCCATCCTCCCCTGCCTCAGTGCCAGGACACTCAGCCTGCACACATCCACTCGTTCCTGCTCCGCATTTTCCATCAACCGCCCACAGAAGGTGGAATTCAGCCCCTTTGGGGTTGGCTGAGGACAGCCAGGATCGTTTTCCTGGCCCTTTGGAGTTGGGTTTTCCTCTCTTTCCATCTGGGGCTCCCTCTGAAGGAATAGAATTGATCCATAAATCCAGCAGAAGCCTTGGAGCTGCCCCTGGATCCCTGGAGGTGTCCAAGGCCAGGTTGGATGGGGCTCGGAGCAGCCTGGGATGGTGCGTGGGAGGTGTTGGGGTTGGAATGGGATGAACTTTGAGGTCCCTTCCGACCCCAACCACTCTGATCCCACTGATTGTCCTTGCTCCAGACCTTGTTTTGTCTCCCAGGCTGTGTCTGAGGGCTGAGCTGCCTGGAAAACTGGTTCCATTTTCTGTTTCCCTGGAGCTGCACAAGAGCAGTCTGAGGGCTGAGCTGCCTGGAAAACCGCTTCCATTTTCCACCTCTGTTTCCCTGGAGCTGCACAAGAGCCTGGATGCTCCAGGCTGGATCCAGCCCTGGTTTAAGCAGGGAATCAGCCGGGAAAAACCTGGATTATTGCAATCCTTGACCTTCTTCCCATCCTGGTACTGGATCTACTGTGCCTTGGAGCGGGGGTTTTATCCTGGAGAAGTTTGGGTTTGGGAAGCACGGGGAGCCAGCAGAGCTGCTGGGAGAGCTGGGAATGTTCACCTGGAGAAGGGAAGGATCGAGGGAGAGCTCAGAGCCCCTTCCAGAGCCTAAAGGGGCTCCAGGAGAGCTGGAGAGGGACTGGGGACAAGGCATGGAGGGACAGGACACAGGAATCCAGAATCTCTGGATCCCTGGGAGTGTCCCGGGAAAGGTTGGAGCAACCTGGGATCAGGGAAGGTGTCAGGGTTGGAGTGGGATGGGATTGAAGGTCCATGGATCCCATCCCAAAACATTCTGGGATTCAGGACACTCAGGATCCATTCCCAGGGATTTTTTATGGGATTTGGGGATGGAAAAGGGAAGGGAGACCCTTCCTGGAGTCCCCAATTCCCAGTGAAGCTCCTGGAGAATGTTCACCTGGAGAAGGGAAGGATCGAGGGAGAGCTCAGAGCCCCTTCCAGAGCCTAAAGGGGCTCCAGGAGAGCTGGAGAGGGACTGGGGACAAGGGATGGAGGGACAGGACACAGGAATCCAGAATCTCTGGATCCCTGGGAGTGTCCCGGGAAAGGTTGGAGCAACCTGGGATCAGGGAAGGTGTCAGGGTTGGAGTGGGATGGGATTGAAGGTCCATGGATCCCATCCCAAACCATTCTGGGATTCTGGGATTCAGGACACTCAGGATCCATTCCCAGGGATTTTTTATGGGATTTGGGGATGGAAAAGGGAAGGGAGACCCTTCCTGGAGTCCCCAATTCCCAGTGAAGCTCCTGGATGCCAAAATTCCTTCCCGGAGAGGAGTCAGGATGGGGATGGATCCAATGCCAGGCTGGGAGAGCTGGGAATGGAGGGAATTCCCTGGGAAAGGGGAGCTTGGGGTGGGGTCTTGAGAAGGAATTCCTGGCTGGGCTGGAATTCCCAGAGAATCCCTGGATCCTTGGAAGTGTCCAAGGAAAGGTTGGAGCACCCTGAGATACTGAGAGGTGTCAGGGTTGGAATGGATGGGATTGAAGGTCACTTCGATGGGAAACCGTTCCATCATTCCATGATTCCATGAAAACGTGTGACAGTTTGTCCTGCAAACCCTGGGGCAGCAGCTGCTGGGGCCACAGCAGCCATTAACTCACCTGATCCAACTGGGAATTCCTGTTCCTGCAGGAATACCCCACTGGAGAGGGATCAAGTGATCCCAAACCAGGAATAAATCCAGGCTCTAACCCAGGATCAGATCTGGAGAAACGAGGCCGTGTCCTCGCTTAAATCACTTTAATCCTTGCTTGGTTCAGGGTGCCCTGCCTGGCACCTGATTCCACTTTCCTTTAAATCAATTTAATCATTGCCTGACTCCTGATTTCACTTTTCCTTTAAATCACTTTAATCCTTGCTTGGTTCAGGGTGCCCTGCCTGGCTCCTGATTCCACTTTCCTTTAAATCAATTTAATCATTGCCTGGCTCCTGATTCCACTTTTCTTTGTTGGAATGATTTGATTTCAGTCGTGAATCCCCAAATTTAATCTGGGAAAAACCCATCCAGCGTGCTCCGTGTGGGATTCAGGCAGGGAAATCAGAGCCACCCTTCATCCTGCCATTCTCTGGGCTCGCTCAGAGTGGAGAATAACGCAGAAAAACAGAACAAATCTGTTTGTCTCCATTGCTGTTCCAGTGCTGTGTCCCAGACACGTTGATTAATCTCGGAACGCGGCGTGCCGAGATGGAAGATCAGCATGCTCATCCCTATTGTTCTAATTCCGCAGTCTGGGACAATAAATGGTGCAATATCCATGGAATTCACGCTGGAAAATCCAAGGAAAACGCGGATTTCACTCGTTGTGGTGTTGTGTGGATCTTTGTTCCTCCGTGTTTTCCTTGCTCATTTCCAAAAATGCCATAAACCCATAAACACTCAGAGCTCGCCTTACGCCAGGAATTCCCATATTTACAGCCACAAACCCCCTCTGGAAACGAGTCCAGCCAAAGCTCCCAACCCCCGGGAACATTCGCTTTGCCTTTTTTTGGCTCTTTTTGATTTGACTCTTTTTTTTGTTGTTGTTTTTATTCCAGGAGTTTTTTGAGAACCCCGCCTTCCGCCCCGACGGGATGAAGCTGTACCCCACGCTGGTGATCCGCGGCACCGGGCTCTACGAGCTCTGGAAAACCGGGAGATACCGGAGTTACCCCCCCAGCACCCTGGTGGATCTGGTGGCCAGGATCCTGGCCCTGGTGCCGCCCTGGACGCGCGTGTACCGTGTCCAGAGGTAATTCCCGCCTGGAGTTATCTCCTGGCTGCTCCGCGAGGGATTCCGGCTTCGATTGGTTAATTACAGCCCGACCTGACTCGGCCTTCGTTATCTCCCAGCCTTAATCAGTAATTAAGCAAAAATCGTAGAGCTGCTCCCTCTCCGTGCGGGTGGGAAAGGCCGAGCGGGATGGGGAGGTGGGAGATTGGGAAGTGCACGGAAAATTCCGGAGGCACCGCTTCTGCCGCTGGCTGGGGCAGCAGCCAGGGCTGGGAGGATCCTGAGGGATAACGGGTGGATCCCGTGGTGGATAGTTAATTGGGTGGATCCCATGGTGGATAGTTAATTGGGTGGATCCCGTGGTGGATAGTTAATTGGGTGGATCCCGTGGTGGATAGTTAATTGGGTGGATTCTGTGATAGAGCCTGCGATGAATAATTAATTGGGTGGATCCTGTGATGTTGGGTGGATCCCATGATGGATCCTGTGATGGGTAATGGGATGGATTCCTTGATGGATGATTGGATGGAGCCCATGGTGGATAATGGATGGATCCCATGATGGATAATTGGGTGGAGCCCATGGTGGATAATGGATGGATCCCATGATGGATAATGGGTGGATCCTGTAATGGATAATTAATTGGATGGATCCTGTGATGGATAATGGGATGCATCTCTTGATGGGTAATGGGATGGATTCCTTGATGGATGATTGGGTGGATCCCATGGTGGATAATGGGATGGATCCCGTGATGGCTAATTGGGTGGATGCCATGATGCATAGCGGGATGAATCCCATGATGGATAGTTAATTGGATGGATCCCGTGATGGATACCTACTGGGATGGATCCCATTACAGATAATTAATTGGGTGGATCCCATGATGGATAGTTAATTGGATACATCCCGTGATGGATAATGGGATGGATCCCTGATGGATGACTATTGGGATGGATCCTGTGGTGGATAATGGGGTGGATCCCATGGTGGATCATTAATTGGGTGGATTCCATGATGGATAATGGGGTGGATCCCATGGTGGATCATTAATTGGGTGGATCCCGTGATGGATAATTAATGGGGTGGAATCCGTGATGGATCATGGATGGATCCCATGATCCTCTGCCAGGAATGCTCATGCAGGATTCCTCACCTGCCTGGACTCTTTTCCTTGATTTTTCCCTGGAACTGTGGCAGGGTGGGGATGAGCAGAGGGAATTGGCACGGGAGGAGGCAGCTGGAGGTGAGAAACACTGGGAAGCTTCGGCCAAGAAAATCGGGATTTAGGGATAAAAGCAGAGCTTCTGAATTATTTAAAAATTTATTTTTCCTCAAAATTCTGTTGATTTACAAGGACAGAGAAGGTGAAAGGGCTGAAGGGGGAGGCACCAGCAGGAAGTGGGAATGGGAGATGGGATGAGAGAGTTCAGGGGAGTTTGAAATCCGGAATGAGAGGGAATCCAGGGGAGTTTGAAATCCAGAATGAGAGGGAATCCAGGGGAGTTTGAGATCTGGAAGGAGAGGGAATTCCAGGAAATTTGAGATCTGGATTGAGAGGGAATCCAGGGAAATTTGAAATCTGGAATGAGAGGAAATCCAGGGAAGTTTGGCATCTGAAATGAGAGGAAATTCTGGGAAGTTAGACATCTGGAATGAGAGATGGGATGAGAGAGAATCCAGGGAAATTTGACATCTGGAATGAGAGGGAATCCAGGGAATTTTGAAATTCAGAATGAGAGGAAATCCTGGGAAGTTTGAGATATGGAATGAGAGGGAATTCCGGGAAGTTTGACCTCTGGAATGAGAGGTGGGATGAGAGGGAATCCTCCCACGATGCTGTGGAGGTGGAAAACAACAGGAAGGGCATCACCCCCCTCCAGGGGTTTTTTTCCTTGGATTTCAGTGTTTTTATGGATTTCCCTCTCACTCTGATGATGGGGAGGTGGAAAAACAAGGAAGTAAAAATCCTTCCCTGGGAATGGGGCAGGGCAGAGAGCCAGATCCAGAATTTCCATGGAAGTTCCAATCAGTTGCTCCACAAGAAACCCAAGGAATGGGAATGTTGGGAAAACAGGAGGTGAAATAAACCTGGCTGCAGCTGCTTTTCCCCATCCATATTTTAACTTCCTTGGCTCCCAGCAGGCGGATGAGCAGCTCTGGGCTGTAATCCACCTTTTATTTGTGGGATTTTGGTTACAATTCCCTGGATTTTAGCTAAAAACCCAGGTCAGGAGCGCATCAGGATTATTTTATCTCTGTTCCTGGGAGGGAAAATCCACCCAGCCTGGCGTTTCTGGAGCTGTTCCATAATTGTTATTCCCTGGATTATCCCTGTGGAGCCGAGTGTCCTCCAGTCACCACGTGAAGTGCTCGTTTTTTCCCCAAATTGCAGCTTCTTGGAGGGAATTTTGTAGCCTCTGCAGGGTCTTTATTGACTCAGAGAAATCCCTGGATAAAGGCTCTCTCTGGTTAAGGAATTTTCCTCAGGCAGGACACGAGGAATCATCCCCAGATCCTGTGGATTTATAGGAAAAAAAACCAAACAAATCCTTTTTTCCTTTTCCCAGGGAAAGCTTGGGGGTGCAGCACACAGGGAATGGGATGGGGGGGATTTTGGGAAGGAATTCCTGCCTGGGAATCCCCATCCCTGGAATTGTCCCAGGAGAGGTTGGATGGGATTGGGATGGGATTTAAGGTCCTTTCCAGCCCTTTAATTCTATTCTACAAAATAAAATCCTGTTTTTTCCTCCCTTTCCCAGGTTTAAGACCCTTTAATTCCTTTATTTCTTAACCAGTTCCTGCCAAACTCAGGAATTATCCATGAGTGGGAAGGAAAATCCACCGGGAATTAATTCCACGGAGCTGTGGAAATGGAGTGGGATGGAATCCAGCACAGATTGATTCATTAATCAATTACTTAATCAATTACAGCCCCAATTCCCTGAGCACCCCAAGCTCCAGGTGGGATTTTTGGGATGTTCAGCCGATGAAAAGGAAGGAAAACTCACCCAGGAATGTTTGGGACCGACCTGGTGCAGAGCTGAATTCC
This sequence comes from Pyrgilauda ruficollis, assembly GCF_017590135.1. Classification (NCBI taxonomy): domain Eukaryota; kingdom Metazoa; phylum Chordata; class Aves; order Passeriformes; family Passeridae; genus Pyrgilauda; species Pyrgilauda ruficollis. The sequence goes on from NW_024527044.1 coordinate 9,052,538, forward strand.
CTGTCCCTGATTTCCCTGGAATTCTGAGGGGGTTTGGATGAACAGGTGGAATTTTATCAGTGGGGTGGGATGAGCCAAAATTGGGATCCTTCTTTCCCTAAACACTGAAATCCCCCTTTCCCTAAAAAGAAGAATTCCAACTTCCTCATCTCTTGGAAGCCAAATTTGCTCCCAAATTTCCTTGGAGATCTTCAGGTTCCTGCCATCCTCAGGCTGGGATTGCCCTGGAATTTTCTGCTGCACAGAACTATCCCACTTTTTAAGGGAAATACCAAAATCCCACCAGGAAAATGTTGTGATTCTGATGGATTTTCCCCAAATTTCCCAATTTCCAGCAGCAGATGATGAAGAACAGCTGGATGATCCCTTTTTTTTTCCCAGATTCCCAGGTGGAAAACTGAGAAAACCCAATTTTTTTAGGATTGTTACAGATTTATTTTTTTTTTTTTTCTTTTTTTCCCAGATTCCCAAGTGAAAAACTGACAGAAAATCCAATTTTTTTTAGGATTGTTACAGATTTATATTCAGGGTTTTTTACTCTTAATAAAATCCGTGATTTCTTATTTTCATTTTTCTTCATTTCTCATTTTTACTTTTCTATTCATTTTCCTCCTGCTTTTATTTGATTTTTTATTTCTAATTCAACCAAAGACTTGAAACCAAAGGATTTCAGCAAATGTGGGAATTCAGCACTTTGGGATTTTGGCCTGGTGGAGTTTTTTGGTGAATTCTCTGCTAATTGAGCTGTTTAAAATTCGGATTTTCCTCTTTTTTTTGCAGGGATATCCCGATGCCTCTGGTGAGTTCTGGGGTGGAGCACGGGAACCTGAGGGAGCTCGCCCTGGCCAGGATGAAAGACCTTGGGACACAGGTAAGTTAAAAAAATTAATTAATACACATTTGAAATATTTATTAAATATTTTATAAATAATTTATATTTATTGGTAATAAATAAAATTAAAATATTTCATCGTTATTTTAAAAAATAGTAAATAATGAAGAAAAATTCTCTCTGGTTGTGTTGAGGGAGAGCTGATGGCTCCACTCAAATCAGGAGATAAAAACCCAAAAGAACCAGATTTGGTTTAAAAAAACCCAAAAGAACCCAATTTGGCTTAAAGAAAAAAACCCAAAATAACCAGATTTGGCTTAAAAAAAAAACCCAAAAAAACCAAAAAACAAAAGAACCAGATTTGTCTTTAAAAAAAAACCAAAAAAACCCATATTTAGCTTTAAAAAAACCCCAAAAGAACCAGATTTGACTTTAAAAAAAAAATCAAAAGAACCAGGTTTGACTTAAAAAAACCCAAAAAACCAAAAAACAAAAGAACCAAATTTGTCTTTAAAAGAAAACCAAAAAAAACCCCATATTTGGCTTTAATAAAACCCCAAAAGAACCAGATTTGGCTTAAAAGGCCTTAAAAAAAACCCCAAAAAAAGTAAATTACTAAAAAGCACCTCACTGAAAAGCTGCTTTTTTTGGGTGACAATTTCAGTTTCGCTCTTCCACCCCTCTGCTGAATGCACCTGGAATGTGGGAGTTTAAATTCCTCTTTTTCCCTTTTTTTTTTCCCATTTTTCCCTTTTTTTCCGCCATTTTTTCCCAATTATTTTCCCATTTTTTTCCTTTTTTTCCCCCATTTTTTTGAGCAGTATTGGACCTCTGAAATCAGAGGGAAAAGAGGGAAAAAATTCCTTTTTGAATTCTCCTGCCTTTCTCCTTCCCACAAGAATTCTGGGATCCAGGACACTCAGGATCCATCCCAAGGGATTTTTATGGAATTCCAGGATGGAAAAGGGCAGGGAGACCCTTCCTGGAGTCCCCAGTTCCCAGGGAATTCCTGAAATTCCTTCCTGGAGAAGAGTTGGGATGGGGAGAGCTGGGAATGGAGGGAATTCCCTGGGAAAGGGGAAATGGGATTTGGGAAGGAATTCCTGGGGTATCCCAATTATCCCAAAACAAAACCCAAATTCCAGAAAAAGAACCCCAAATCCTCAAGAAAATAAAAATCCCCAAGAAAATATCAAATCCCAAAAGTTCCCCAAAAATCCCTTCAAATTTGGGAGGAATTTGGGAAGGAATTCCCAGCTGGGCTGGAATTCCCAGAGAATCCCTGGGAGTGTCCAAGGAAAGTTGGATTGGGGTTGGGATGGGATTGAAGGTCCATGGATCCCATCCCAAAGAATTCTGAGATTCTGGGATCCAGGACACTCAGGATCCATCCCAAGGGATTTTTATGGAATTCCAGGATGGAAAAAGGAAGGGAGATCCTTCCTGGAGTCCCCAATTCCCAGGGAATTCCTAAAATTCCTTCCTGGAGAAGAGTCAGGATGGGGATGGATCCAATGGCAGGCTGGAAGAGCTGGGAATGGAGGGAATTCCCTGGGAAAGGGGAAATGGGATTTGGGAAGGAATTCCTGGGGTATCCCAATTATCCCAAAACAAAACCCAAATTCCAGAAAAAGAACCCCAAATCCCCAAGAAAATAAAAATCCCCAAATCCTACGGAAAATATCAAATCAGAGGGAATTCCCTGGGAAAGGGGAAATGGGATTTGGGAAGGAATTCCTGGGGTATCCTGGTGATTCCAAGAAACCCCAAATCCCAGAAAAAGAACCCCAAATCCTCAAGAAAATAAAAATCCCCAAGAAAATATCAAATCCCAAAAGTTCCCCAAAAATCCCTTCAAATTCGGGAGGAATTTGGGAAGGAATTCCCAGCTGGGCTGGAATTCCCAGAGAATCCCTGGGAGTGTCCAAGGAAGGTTGGATTGGGGTTGGGATGGGATGGAAGCTCCATGGATCCCATCCCAAAGAATTCCGGGATTCTGGGATCCAGGACGCTCAGGATCCATCCCCAGGGGTTTGGAGGCCTGGAATTTTCTGGAATTTTCCGGAATTTTCCGGAATTTTCCGTGCTCAGAGCTTCCCTTCCTTCCCTTTCCTCCCAGTGCCGCGACGTGAGGACGAGGGAGGTCGGAATTCAGGAAATCCACCACAAAGTCCGGCCCTACCAGGTAAAAATTCCCTTTTTTTTTAATTTCCCTGGAGCTTTTCCTGAGGAAATTCCCGGATCAGAGTTCAGGAATTCCATCGCTGCCGAGGTTTTGGGGTGTTTGCACTTCCACAAAATTCACACCGCCCCTTTTTTCCCGGTAAAATCGGGATTTTGGGAAATCCAGTGACACCCTGGGTCTGTTGGGAGTAAGAATTGGGAATTTGGAGCTTTTTTTTGGGGGAATTTCCACGGTTTTTAGGCAAATAATGTATATTTAAATGTGTGTTGGTATGTGAAAAAATGGTATTAAAATATGGATCTGTTTCATATTTTTATATATTTTTAAAAAATTAATATTTTTATTATTTATCAATTTTATAAGTATATATTTATCTATATATAAAATAGATATTTATAAAGTATTTCTATTTCTTTATAATATAAACAAATATAAATATAAAATATTTATATTTGTTTCTATTAATACATATATTTGACATTAATATATATAAATATATATGTTATCTATTTATTTTATGTAGAAATATGTATAATGTGTATATAAATGTGTATTTATAGGTATAAACACATATTTAAACATACTAATTAAATATATTAATTTATTATATGTTAATTTTTACGTGTTTATGTATATATATCTATTTTATAATTTTATAAATATATGTTTATATATCTGCATATAAATGTGTCTATAAATATCTCTTTAAAATATTTACATAAAATATAATTTTATACAAATATATAGTATATATTATATTAATATATTATTTATCTATTACTATCTTTTATGTAGAAATATAAATAATGTATATATACATCTGTATTTATATGTATAAATACATATTTATATTTATACATATTAATTAAATATATTAATATATCATGTGTTAATTTTTATCTGGTTTATTTATATATATCTATTTTATAAATATATATTTATATATCTACATATAAATGTTTCTATAAATATATCTTTATAAAATATTTTATCAATATAAAATATAATTTTATACCAATATATAATATATTATATTAATATATTATTTATTACTATATTTTATGTAGAAATATAAATAATGTATATATAAATATGTATTTGTACGTATAAATACGTATTTATATTTATACATATTAATTAAATCTATTAATAGATGTTAATTTTTATGTGCTTTATTTATATATATCTATTTTATAAATATACATTTATATATCTTCATATAAATGTGTCTATAAATATATCTTTATAATATACTTATATCTATATAAAATACAATTTTATACCAATATATAATATATTCTATTAATATATTATTTCTATGTTATATGTAGAAATATATATAATGTGTATATATATAAATACATATTTATATTTAAATATATTAATAGATTACATATTGAATTGTATATATTTTGTTTGTATATTTATATTTTTTATATTTTATTAATATATATTTATATATCTATATGTAAATGTGTCTATAAGTATATATTTATAAAATATTTATATTTATTTTTATATCTATATATATAAATCTATTATATAGGTATATAATAGATTAATAATAATTTATTTATATTTTAATTATTATATATAAATATATAATATCTATTTAAATATATATTAGTATGCCTATATTCCTGTGTTGTAACAATTAATCCATTCAGTTTTTATTAATGTTAATTGCTGTATTCTCTTTAGGTGTTCACATTTTTATTTGGGTTTGTGTTTTTGTGGGATCCCTGCCTCTGGCACTCGCCTCTGGCCGTGGTTTCCATCCCAAAATCCCAAAAGATTCCCAGAAAGAAGTTCTGGCTCGGGGGAGAAAGGGGAATGTGCCCTGCTGGAGTGAAGCTTCCCTGGTAGCAAATTCCAGAATCCTGGAATGCTTGGGGCTGGAAGGGATCACCCTGCAATTCCCAGATCCTGGGAATTCCCATATCCTGGGAATGTTCAGATCCCAGAAATTCCCATATCCTGGGAATGTTCAGATCCCAGAAATTCCCATATCCTGGGAATGTTCAGATCCCAGAAATTCCCATATCCTGGGAATGTTCATATCCCAGAAATTCCCAAATGCTGGGAATGTTCATAGCCCAGAAATTCCCATATCCTGAGAATTCTCATGTCCCAGAAATTCCCCTATCCTGGGAATTCCCATATCCTGGGAATGTTCATATCCTGGGAATTCCCATATCCCAGAAATTCCCATATCCTGGGAATATTCATATCCCAGGAATTCCCATATCCTGGGAATTCCCATATCCCAGAAATTCCCATATCCTGGGAATTCCCATATCCTGGGAATTCCCATATCCTGGAAGTGTTCATATCCTGGGAATATCCATACCCACGGTATTCCCATATCCCAGAAATTTCCATATCCCAGGAATTTCCATATCCTGGGAATATTCATATCCCAGAAATTTCCATTTCCCAGAAATTCCCATATCCAGGGGGAATTCCCATATCCCAGGAATTTCCATATCCAGGGAATTCTCATATCCCGGGAATGTTCATATCCCAGAAATTTCCATATCCTGGGAATTCCTGTATCCTGGAAATTTCCGTATCCCAGAAACATCCCTATCCTGGTAATTCCCATATCCCGGGAATTCCCTCTTCCTGTTCCTCTGCTGATGTTCAGGAAGGAGCGAAGCGATTCCGGATTTTACTTCCAACAAACGGAATTCCTGCAGGAATTGTTGGGTGCTGGGAAAAGCTGGATCGGGGACCCACTTCACAACCCCTCTGCCCATCCCAGTTCCCAAACTGAGCCACGGATTCCTGAAGTTCCTCCTCATTCCTGCTTTGGAATTCCGCCGATTCCTCAGGCTTCGAGGAGTTTGGAGAACGTTCCCAGAGTTCAGCAGCTGGAATCGGAGATTCCAGGGAATTTTATTCTCCTTTCCTCCTCCACGAGGAGTGAATTTGTATAAAAACGCACAAAAATCCCCAAAAAATCTCCCCGTTCTTCCCAGATTCCCTCAGAATCTGAGGCTGCCCAGATTTCCATCCTGGGAATTCCCATAGCCCAGGAATTCCCATATCCTAGGAATGTTCATATCCCGGGAATTCCCATATCCCAGAAATTCCCATATCCTGGGAATATTCATATCCCAGGAATTCCCATATCCTGGGAATTCCCATATCCCAGAAATTCCCATATCCTGGGAATTCCCATATCCTGGGAATTCCCATATCCTGGAAGTGTTCATATCCTGGGAATATCCATACCCACGGTATTCCCATATCCCAGAAATTTCCATATCCCAGGAATTTCCATATCCTGGGAATATTCAGATCCCAGAAATTTCCATTTCCCAGAAATTCCCATATCCAGGGGGAATTCCCATATCCCAGGAATTTCCATATCCAGGGAATTCTCATATCCCGGGAATGTTCATATCCCAGAAATTTCCATATCCTGGGAATTCCTGTATCCTGGAAATTTCCATATCCTGGGAATGTTCATATCCTGGAAATTTCTGTATCCCAGAAACGTCCCTATCCTGGTAATTCCCATATCCCGGGAATTCCCTCTTCCTGTTCCTCTGCTGATGTTCAGGAAGGAGCGAAGCGATTCCGGATTTTACTTCCAACAAACGGAATTCCTGCAGGAATTGTTGGGTGCTGGGAAAAGCTGGATCAGGGAGCCGCTTCCCAACCCCTCTGCCCATCCCAGTTCCCAAACCGAGCCACGGATTCCTGAAGTTCCTCCTCATTCCTGCTTTGGAATTCCGCCGATTCCTCAGGCTTCGAGGAGTTTGGAGAACGTTCCCAGAGTTCAGCAGCTGGAATCGGAGATTCCAGGGAATTTTATTCTCCTTTCCTCCTCCACGATGAGTGAATTTGTATAAAAACGCACAAAAATCCCCAAAAAATCTCCCCGTTCTTCCCAGATTCCCTCGGAATCTGAGGCTGCCCAGATTTCCGGGAGTGGGGAATCTCTTCCCGAGTTTCTGCTGGAGGCAGCTCCGATCTGATTTCAATTGTAAATCTGGGGAGGGGGAGCTCATCCCGGGCTTTTCCAAGCGGAAAATTCCCTTTGTTCGGGTGGGAGAGTGACAGGCAGGAGCAGGAATCCCGGGAAAACCAGCTGGAGCGTTTTTCCATGGATGTTTGTGTGGAACAACATCATCCCCCGGATGGGAGAAGGATCCTGGCACGGATTAATTAATTCATTAATCGCCACCTCTAATTAACGGCTCCGCGCCTTTCTGTCACCAGTCGGAATTTTGGGGCGTTTTTCCATGTCTGGGTTTTTTTATGGAGCTGTCTTTTCCATCAGGAGCGGAGGGAGGGGTTGGGAAGGCTCAAAAATGGAATTATTGTGGTGAGGGAACGTCGGAGTGACAGATCCTGATTCCTGGAAAATCGGAGGGATTCTGTTGGGATAACGAGGAATAAATAAAGAACGTTTCGGGGCTGGTTTGGGTCCGGAGAATTTCCAGACATTTAACGGGATTTCACAGGGAAAAGGGAAGGTTTAGGGACAGGGAATTGTCCCTGAAGTGTTCAGGGACAGCCCGGACAGGGCTTGGGATCAGGGAATGTGTCAGGGTGGGAATGGGATGGGAATGAAGCTCCAGGGATCCCGTCCCAGGATTCTGGGATCAAGGACACTCAGAATCCATCCCCAGGGATTTTTGTGGAATTCAAGGATGGAAAAGGGAAGGGAGACCCTTCCTGGAGTCCCCAATTCCCAGGGAAGCCCCTGGATCCAAAAATTCCTTCCCAGAGAGGAGTCAGGATGGGGATGGATCCAATGCCAGGCTGGGAGAGCTGGGAATGGAGGGAATTCCCTGGGAAAGGGGAAATTTGGGGTGGGATTTGGGAAGGAATTCCTGACTGTGTTGGAATTCCCAGAGAATCCCTGGGAGTGTCCAAGGAAAGGCTGGAGCAGCCCAGAATGGTGGAAGGTGTCCCAGGAATGGGGTGGGATTGAAGGTCCATTCCCACCCAAACCATTCCATGATTCTGTGCCAGAGGTCATCACCATTCCCATCTGGAATTCAGTTGGCTTTGGGGAATCCCTTCCTGTTCGCTCTGAGCCATATTTATGGATCCATGGATTCGGCTTCGCTCTCACATTTTCCTTTCCCTCCTCACTCCTGGACCAGGTGGAGCTGATCCGTAGGGATTATGTGGCCAATTCCAAATTCCCATCTGGAATCAAATTCACTTTAGGGAATCCCTTCCTGTTTGCTCATATTTATGGATCCATGGAATCGGCTTCGCTCACACATTTTCCTTTCCCTCCTCATCCATCCCGCTCCCGGAGCAGGTTTGGTCGATCCATAAGGATGACGTGGCCAATTCCAAATTCCCATCTGGAATCAAATTCACTTTAGGGAATCCCTTCCTGTTTGCTCATATTTATGGATCCGTGGAATCGGCTTCACTCTCACATTTTCCTTTTTCCCTCCTTTTTCCCTCCTCGTCCGTCCCTCCCCGGCTCAGGTGGAGCTCATCCGCCGGGATTACGTGGCCAACGGGGGCTGGGAGACGTTCCTGTCCTACGAGGATCCGGAGCGGGACATCCTGGTGGGGCTGCTCCGCCTGCGCCGCGGCTCCCCGCAGTCCTTCCGCCCCGAGCTCAAGGGCGGCGTCTCCATCGTCCGGGAATTGCACGTCTACGGCAGCGTGGTGCCCGTCAGCAGCCGGGATCCCTCCAAATTCCAGCACCAGGTACCCACAACGTTCCCGGAATTCCCGCTGCTCTCGCCCCGTTCCGTCGTTCCAGCCTCGTTCCGTTGTTCCAGCCTCCTTCCATCTCATTCCCCCCACAAAAAAATTGGAGTTTTATTTAATTTTGCTCATTTGCTCTAAGCAGGGATGGAACCAGGATGGGATTTGAGATCCTGTTTGCTGGAATTCTGTTGCTTCCCAGTGTTTTCCCAACGGGGTCACGTTCCAGCCATTGCAGGAACTCTAAGATCTAACAAAATTCCTTGAGATCTTAAGAAATTCCTTTCTGGAATTTAAAAAAATTCCTTATTGGATGCTCCTGGAGCTGCTTCATCCCCAGCCCTCAGGAGCCTTTGGATTTCCTTGGTTGATGAATTCCTGCTCAGGGGAGGAATTCCGTTGGAATTCCCTGGAACCTGCAGCAGTTCCCTCTGGGAAGAGGAGGTTGGGTTTGGTGCTGCCCAGGTTTCTTCCAAAGGGACTTTTATGGGATGGGTTCTTCCTGATGGATTGGAATTCCCAGGAATCCGTGGCTGCCCCTGGATCCCTGGGAGTGTCCCAGGAAAGGTTGGAGCACCCTGGGATTGTGGGAAGTGTTGGGGTTGGAATGGGATGGGATTTAAGGTCCTTTCCAAATTTCTTCCCTTGGACACTCCCAGGGATCCAGGGATTCTCTGGGAATCCCAGCCCCTCCCCACCCTCCCAGCCAGGAATTTTTTCCCAAGATCCCATCCCAAATCCCTCCCCTTTCCCAGGGAATTCCCTCCATTCCCAGCTCTCCCAGCCTGGCATTGGATCCATCCCGATCCTGAATCCTCTCTGGGAAGGAATTTTTGGATCCAGGGGCTTCACTGGGAATTTTGGGACTCCAGGAAGGGTCTCCCTTCCCTTTTCCATCCTGGAATTCCATAAAAATCCCTGGGGATGGATCCTGAGTGTCCTGGATCCCAGAATCCCAGAATGGTTTGGGATGGGATCCATGGAGCTTCAATCCCATCCCATTCCCGCCCCACCATCCCAGGCTGCTCCATCCTTTCCTGGGACACTCCCAGGGAATCTCTGGGAATTCCAGCCCAGCCAGGGATTCCTCCCCCACATCCCACCTATCCCTGCCCTCTGGCCCTGGGAATTTCCAGTGTGAAATTCCAGGATCATTTCCCATCAGGGAATTTGACCCCGTCCCACTCCTGCCATGGAGAACCCCTCAGACTCTGGAAGTTCCAGTGAATAATTCCACCATGAGGAAAAAAATTCCCTGAGGAACTCATTGTTGACCTCAATCCTGCAATATTCCCGATCATTCCAAAAATCTGGATTTTTTTGGAACCCATCTTCACATTCTGACCTTGAATTCCCTTTTCTTTTCCTGTTTTTCGCTGCCATTCCAGGGATTTGGAATGCTGCTGATGGAGGAGGCGGAGAGGATCGCCAGGGAGGAGCACGGGGCACGGAAAATTGCCGTCATTTCAGGTATTTTTGTTTATCCCTTGGGGAATTTTTTTAGGATATTTTTATCCTGATCTGAAAATAACCCCAGTGCTGGGAGCTCTCCTCGGGACAGGGAGGATCCATCCGGAATTATCCCGGAGAAAGGAGCTGGGAGAAAAACAGCTGGAGCCTCTCCTCCTTTCCCGTTTTTCCTGACGTTTGGGACAGCAAAGGGAAAACTTTGGGTGGGAATTGTTGGGATTTTGGGAGCTCCAGGAAGCTTTTCCAGGTGGATGGAACCGTGGAATATCCGGGATCCAGCAATCCCTGCTGGAGCCTTGGGAGTGTGGCTGTTCCACCCTCTGGAATACAGTAATTTAATGTAAATTATAATTTTGGGGAATGATGGGGAGAGGAATTCTTGTTGCCGTAAGAATTTTAGGGGATTTAACAGCAGAGCTCTGATCCAGAGGGGTTTTTTTGGGGGAAAAATCCTCATTTTCTGCTGCCCCACCAAAAAAAAAAACCCCAAAAGAGCAGAAATCCACAGCTTGGATCCGTGCTGCTGATCAGATGGAAAATCCTGGGATTTTCATGGATCGTGGATGAGGGTCGGAGTGAGAGTGGGGACAACGTGCAGGAGGAGCCGGATGCTCCAAGGGAACGTTCTGGATTTTCTGGATTCTGTTTGCTGCTTGTTCCCAGAGCAGCTGTGGCTGCTCCATCCCTGGAAGTGTCCAAGGAAAACTGGGAACAATCTGGGATCGTGGGAGGTATCCTGGGAATGGGATGGGATTTAAGGTCCCTTCCCACCCAAACCCTTCCGGAATTCCATGGTTCCATCTCCCAGTGGTTTCCCTATTCCTGCTGCTGTTTGGTGTCAGTCTGAACTGGGAATTCCACACAGATTCCGGAATTCTGTGATTCCCTCTCCCAGTGGTTTCCCTATTCCTGCTTGGTGTCAGTCAGAACTGGGAATTCACCTGGATTCCAGAATTCCATGGTTCTGCCTCCCGGTGGTTTCCCTGTATCTGCTGGTGTTTGGTGTCAGTCTGAACTGGGAATTCTGTCCAGATTCCAGGATTCCATGATTCTGTTCTCCCAGTGGTTTCCCTATCCCTGCTGCTGTTTGCTGTCAGTCTGAACTAGGAATCCACCAGAATTCCATAATTCTGTCTCCCAATCCTTTTTCCATTTTCTGCTGCTGTTTGCTGTCAGTCTGAACTAGGAATTCTGTCCAGAATTCCATAATTCTGTCTCCCAATCCTTTTTCTATTTTCTGCTGCTGTTTGGTGTCAGTCTGAACTGGGAATTCCACCTGGATTCCAGAATTCCATGATTCTGTCTCCCAGTCGTTTCTGTATTCCTGCATGGTGTCAGTCTGAACTGGGAATTCCACCCGGATTCCGTTTGTATCCCTGGTGACCCAAGCACAAAATCCTGCAATTTCTCCACGATCCACAGGTTTTCCAGCTGTTTCCTTGGAGATGCAGAATTCCAGCCCTCCCGGAGGTTTTATCCGGAATAAAAACGCAGCCGGGAGCTTTTCCTCCGTCAGAGGGCGGAATTTTGGACTCTGAAATGGAATTTTTAATACGGGAGCCTGCTCAAAGTTGCATTTCCAACAGAAAATTATTTTTCCAAAAGGAAAAACATGGAATTTTGGGACAGGAGGGCGTGGAGGGGTTGGAGCGAAGTTTGGGGCTCGTCCCTTCATTAAAAATGAGCAGAACTCTTCATTCTGGGGAGGTGAAATCCTCATTCCAAGGGGCTGGAAAAGAGGATCTTGGAATGCCTTTTCCAGCTCTGAGTCCTGCAGCTGGTTGGATCCCGCTTGCCTTTAGGGAAGGAATTTGGGAAGCTGGAAAAGCCCAGAGAAATCTGGGATTTTCCAGCTGATCGTTCAGGGATTGAGGCCGGTTTGGAAGCGCGTTTTCCTCGATCCAGAGGGAGGGAAATTCAGGTGGAAAACAGGGAGGAAAGGGAAATCCTGACGTTTCCTGGCATCTCCAGCTGTTCCCATTGGAATCTCCTCCCTCCCTCGGCCAGCTGAGCTGGTTTTCCTTTTGGCTGGGGAGAATTTTGGGAACAATCTTCTCCATCCCCTTGGCGATGAGATTCCGGAATTTTTATCTTCCTGCCATGGAACCCTTGGATCCAAACCTGGAGATGGGAATGGAGAAATCCCTGGATCCAAACCTGGAGTTGGGAATGCAGAAATCTCTGGATCCAAACCTGGAGGTGGGAATGCAGAAATCCCTGGATGCAAACCTGGAGGTGGGAATGCAGAAATCCCTGGATGCAAACCTGGAGGTGGGAATGCAGAAATCCCTGGATGCCCCTGGTGAAGATCAGGAGCAGAGGGGTCGCACTGGGGTGGTGATGGGAGCTGCCCAATCCCAAAAATTTCAGGACACGGAGCGTTCTTCCAATCCCACAAATCCCTGTTTGAATGCTTGGCTATTCCTGGGAATGCGAAGCCACAGGAGATGCCACCAAATCCCAGAATTCCAGGGAATGGAGGGTTCTTCCAATCCCTCAAATCCTTGGTTGAATCCTTGGCTGTTCCTGGGAATGTGGAGCTACAGGAGATGCCACGATCCCAAAAAAACCTGGGAATGCAGGGCTTTTCCAGACTCTCAGATCTTTGGCGTTCCTGCAGGAATCTGTGATCCCGAGGAGAAATTTAACAAATTCCATGTTTTTTCTGGGATCTGGAATGGCTCATGCCAGTGGCTGACTCCAGGAACGCCCCGGTTCCTGTGCTGGAAGAAACCAGGAAGGGAAGCTCGGAATTTCAGCTGCATCCCAGGGTGTTAAATCCACCTGGAGCCAGGAATTTCCACGGAGAGAAGCTGGAAGAAGCTCCTGGTAAATCCCAGGAAGAGCTGCGCCCTCATTTCCTCCACAGACACCGGAGGAACAAAAAACCGGGATGCAGGCTCCTGGGTGAGGAGATTCCAAGGATTGATGGGCTCTGGGAAGGCTCCCTGGAGCATTCCCCCCATCCTGGAATTGTTGTTTTTGGGAATGCCAATCTCAGGGCCGTTAACGACGAGTGGAAATAATGAATTGGTGTTTGTCAGCTCTGGATTGGTGGCCTTTGGAGCAGGAATTAATCAGGGGGATTTGGGAAGAGCCGAGGATAAACCCGGAGCAGGGAATTCCTGCTGTGTGCTGGTTCAGGATGGGCTCAAATTGTGGAGGTTTGGTGATGAGACAGCTCTGAAAACGGGTTTGATGTTGGATTAATTGGGATTTTGGGGCAGGAATGAGCGGGAATGTCGGCTGTCCTTAAGCAAGGAGAAGTCGGGATTCTCCAAAGTGTCCTGGCAGGAAGTTTTTATTTCAATATTAATATTATCTGTATTTAAATGAAGGCAAATCCTACACAAAATGTGGGAGTTGGAAATGTGGGGAATCCTTGGGATTCCTTCCTTCCTGCCTTTCTTCCTGCCTTCCCCCCAAATCCACAATTTTTGAACTTCGATTGGGTGGGAATTATTCAGAAATCAGATTAATTCCCAGGGATTTCAAATTTCCAGCAGTAGGAGTGGGGTTGGATCAGAGCTGTGAACATTTTCCAGGGATTTAAAAGGGAATGTTCTTCCCTTCCTTGGGAACTCCGTGGGGATGGTGCCAGGCCGAGCTCCAGCTCTGGGCTCTGCCGGGCTCCGGGAATCGCTGCCGGATCCGCTCGGGGAATTCCCAGCTCCAAACCCTGCTGGTCCAGGGCTGGAGCCCCTCTGGAGCCAGGCTGGAATGTTCACCTGGAGAAGAGAAGGATCCAGGGAGAGCTCAGAGCCGCTTCCAGAGCCTAAAGGGGCTCCAGGAGAGCTGGAGAGGGACTGGGGACAAGGGATGGAGGGACAGGACACAGGGAATGGCTTCCACTGGGAAAGGGGAGATGGAGATGGGATACTGGGCAGGAATTCTTCCCTGTGAGGACGGGAGAGGCTTGGCTGGAATTCCCAGAGCAGCTGTGGCTGCCCCTGGATCCCTGGGAGTGTCCCAGGCCAGGCTGGACAGAGCTTGGAGCAGCCTGGGATGGTGGGAGGTGTTGGGGTTGGAATGGGATGATCCAAAAGGTCCCTTCCAGCCCAAACCATCACCGTGATTTTATCCCACTGATGGTCCTGGGCTCCCTCTGCATCCCTGATCCAGAGAGTCCAAACTGGGATTCAGTGAACCCAAACTGGGATTCAGCAAATCCAAACTGGGAGTCAGTGAATCCAAACTGGAATTCAATGACTCCATACTGGGAGTCAGTGAATCCAAACTGGGATTCAATGACTCCATACTGGGAGTCAGTGAATCCAAACTGGGATTCAGAGAATCCAAACTGGGAGTCAGTGAATCCAAACTGGGATTCAGAGAATCCAAACTGGGATTCAGTGGATTGAAACTGAGATTCAGTGAATCCAAACTGGGATTCAGGGAATCCAAACTGGGATTCAGCAAATCCAAACTGGGATTCAACAGGATAAGCTGCTGGGGCTCCTCCAGGGGCCAGGGACAGCCTCAACACTGCCAGTTCCTTGTCCGTGACTAAATCCCAGCTCAGTAAATCCCGGGAAGAGCTCGGGGCCGCGCTGACGTCCGCAGCGTTATCTGTTTGCGCTGCCAGCGGGAGCAGCCGGCCGTGGCGTGTTCCGACAGCTCCTCGTGTCCTTATCTCCCGCAGGAGGCCGGGACTGTATCCCTCCCGCGGCTCCTCAGCCCCGCACCCTTTCCTCGCCTTCCCTCCATCCCAAAGCCCGGCCTGAGCTCGTTCCCAGCTCGGAGTGACCCTTTCCTCGCCTTCCCTCCATCCCAAAGCCTGGCCTCAGCTCATTCCCAGCTCGGAGTGACCCTTTCCTCGCCTTCCCTCCATCCCAAAGCCTGGCCTCAGCTCATTCCCAGCTCGGAGTGACCCTTTCCTCGCCTTCCCTCCATCCCAAAGCCAGCCAGGCCTCAGCTCGTTCCCAGCTCGGAGTGACCCTTTCCTTGCCTTCCCTCCATCCCAAAGCCAGCCCAGCCTCAGCTCGTTCCCAGCTCGGAGTGACCCTTTCCTCGCCTTCCCTCCATCCCAAAGCCCGGCCTGCCTCAGCTCGTTCCCAGCTCGGAGTGACCCTTTCCTCGCCTTCCCTCCATCCCAAAGCCAGCCAGGCCTCAGCTCGTTCCCAGCTCGGAGTGACCCTTTCCTTGCCTTCCCTCCATCCCAAAGCCCGGCCTCAGCTCGTTCCCAGCTCGGGGCGATCGCGGCCGCTCCGGCCCCGGCGCCTTTGGGGCTGTCCGGGGGAAATGGAGGGGAAGGAGCAGGGAATGGCAGGAGCTCCAGCTCGGGATCACCCAGGAGATGGGAAAATACATCCAGGAGGTGGGAAAATACATCCAGGAGATGGAAAAGAAACATCCAGATGGGAAAAAAACATCCAGGAGATGGGGAGAAACACCCAGGAGATGGGGAAAAACACCCAGGAAATGGGGAAAAACATCCAGGAAATGGGAAACAAACATCCAGGAGATAGGGAAAAAACATCCAGGAGTTGGGGAAAAACACCCAGGAGATAGGAAACAAACATCCAGGAGATGGGGAAAAACATCCAGGGCTGGAGTGCTCCCTGCCAGAACAGAAACTTGGAAGAGCTGGGATTGATGTATTTTAATTCTCTGAATTCCTGGTGGTGTCAGGAGCTCCAGCTCGGGATCACCCCAGGACCTGGGGAAATACATCCAGGAGTTGGGAAAAAAACATCCAGGAGCTGGGGAAATATATCCAGGAGCTGGGGAAAAAAACCATGCAGGGCTGGGGTGGTCCCTGCCTGCTCTGCTCAGAACAGAGATTTGGAAGAGCTGGGATTGATTTGTCTTTAATTCTGTGACTTCCTGGTGATGTCAGGAGCTCCCAAGACCTGGGGAAAAGCCATCCAGAGCTGGGCTTAGTTTATTTTACCTCTGAATTCCTGCTCCATCACGTTGGAGCTTCCCAGGGATCCGCAGGGATCCAGGTGGAGCTGCTGCTCCCTGCCCCTCCTCGGTGCTGCCCTGGCTGGACACACGGGCTCGGAGCTCCCCAGATCCCAAATGGTTTGGGCTGGGAGAGACTCCAGAGCCCCCTGTCCCACCCTCTGGATGGGGTTCCACTGTCCCTGGCTGCTCCAGCCTTTCCTTGGACACTTCCAGGGATGGGAATTCCAGGCTGGAGCCCTGTCGAGAGGGACAACAAAGGCAAAAAAGAGAAATCATGGAGAGTTTTCTCCTCGTCGTCCTCCTCGCTCCTTTTTGACCAGCAGTGTTACTTTGTGAGCCACCTGAAGTGCATCCCTGGCACAGCATTCCCAGAGAATTTGGGGCTGCACAATCCCTGGAAGTGTCCAAGTCCAGGTTGGAGCGGCCTGGGGCGGTGAAGGTGTCCCTGCCCATGGATTAGGACATTCCAAGGTCCTTCCCAGCCCTGTGGTTCCCTGCTGGAGATGGGCTGGCTCTCAGCATCGCTGAGTTTATCATCCCAGAGCCCACAGGGAAAAAAGACGGATCATGGATGTCTCACATGCTCGGTGACTCATCCCAAATCCATCTCCCGGCTTGGATATTCCAACCACCACCTCTGGAGAAGCCTCAAAACCTCCCAAATCCTGGAACTGGGACGGATCTGGGGTGAGGAGCAGACACATTGCCCTGTCACCGTCTCTCCCGATGCCCCACGGCCACACCACGGCAGCAATTCCTTAAATCCTCACAGAAGTTATGGAATTGTCTCCTAAATATTTTATTTTGCTTGGATTGGAGGCAGAGATCTCTGCCTTTCCCTGGAGCTGGCGATGCTGGGCAGTGAGGAAATGATGATTCCATTGTGAAGGGATCAGTGAGAGGGAATCTCCCCATCTGGAATCTCTGGGATGGGTCTCACCTCCAGACTCAAAAAAAATCAGTTCTGTAATTCCGCCTTTCATTATTTCGTTGGGTTTTTTCCCAAAAATGCCATTCGGGTGCTGTGGCTTCTTCCCTGGTTTTTGTTTCTCCGGCTGAGAAGTCGGATCAGCCTCATCAGGAATGTTCTGCACCTGAACATTCCCATCAAATCCAGCCCCACTGGGAATGTTCTGCATCTCCACATTTCCAAACCCAGCCCCGTCAGGAATGTTCTGCACCTGAACATTTCCAAATCCAGCCTCATCAGGAATGTTCTGCACCTGAACATTCCCATCAAATCCAGCCCCATTAGGAATGTTCTGCATTTCCACATTCCCAAATCCAGCCCCATCAGGAATGTTCTGCACTTCCACATTCCCAAATCCAGCTCCATTGGGAATGTTCTGCATCTCCACATTCCCAAATCCAGCTCCATTGGGAATGTTCTGCATCTCCACATTCCCAAATCCAGCTCCATTGGGAATGTTCTGCATCTCCACATTCCCAAATCCAGCTCCATTGGGAATGTTCTGCATCTCCACATTCCCAAATCCAGCTCCATTGGGAATGTTCTGCATCTCCACATTCCCAAATCCAGCTCCATTGGGAATGTTCTGCATCTCCACATTCCCAAATCCAGCTCCATTGGGAATGTTCTGCATCTCCACATTCCCAAATCCAGCTCCATTGGGAATGTTCTGCATCTCCACATTCCCAAATCCAGCTCCATTGGGAATGTTCTGCATCTCCACATTCCCAAATCCAGCTCCATTGGGAATGTTCTGCATCTCCACATTCCCAAATCCAGCTCCATTGGGAATGTTCTGCATCTCCACATTCCCAAATCCAGCTCCATTGGGAATGTTCTGCATCTCCACATTCCCAAATCCAGCTCCATTGGGAATGTTCTGCATCTCCACATTCCCAAATCCAGCTCCATTGGGAATGTTCTGCATCTCCACATTCCCAAATCCAGCTCCATTGGGAATGTGCTGCACCTGAACATTCCCATCAAATCCAACCCCATCAGGAATGTTCTGCATCTCCCTATTCCCATCAAATCCACTCTGGATTTAAGTAGAGCAGGGATTTTTGGGGGGCTGGAGGGTGATTCCAGGGGTGCATCCCAGTTTTTCTGCCCACGGATCAGGGGTCATGAACGATCCCAGCTCGGATCTCCAAGGCCACTGGTGTTGTGCCGCTGTTTTGTTGTTCCCAAGTCTCCTTTTCCACCTCGGATCCGCGGTTTGCAATCCCCAGCTGCGGGATCGTGGCTGCTCGGGGCCGTGCCGTGACAGAGCCTCGCTGCCAGACGCAGGGGCTGTGAAAACAGTAATTTAGAATCTCCGGGAAGCATTCCCAGCAGGAAAAAGGGAAAAAAAACCCCACCAAACAAATCCCAACTTGCATTTTCCATTAAAACCGGAGGATTTGGGGACGGATTCCTCCCAACAGGGGTCGGGCGCAGCCGGGGTTCGACTCCGCTGCTGGTTTGGGGAAGGATTCTCATTTTGGGATCGTCATTCCGTGATCCCGCGGCGCCGACGGGAGCAGAGTGTGAGTGCATCAGGACGTGGCTCAATCACGGCCCTAATTAGCTCCTGGTGGCTGCTGTGGCTCTCCCATTCCTGGGTTCAATCCCTCTGGGAATATCGATCCCCCGGAGAGTCGCTCTGCGGGGAAGAGTTTCGGAGCCCGGCGCTCGTGGCTTAGGAAAAAATACCAAGGATCGCTTCCAGAGCTCTGGTTTGAAGCAGATTCCGTGGCATTAAATGGGTTTTTAATTGTCTTTTAAATAAATAATACCAGATTCCTGTTTTCTCCGACGGAATGGGGCCCTGGCACAGGTTTCCCAGAATTTGGGGCTGCCCCTTGATCCCTGTGCCCATCCCAAATCCCTGTGGCCATCCCAAATCCGTGTGGCCCATCCCAAATCCCTGTGCCCATCCCAAATCCCTGTGCTCATCCCAAATTTCTGTGCCCATCCTAAATCCCTGTGCCCATCTCAAATCCCTGTGGCCATCCTAAATCCCTGTGCCCATCCAAGTCCGTGTGGCCATCCCAAATTCCTGTGTCTGGCTTGAGACTCGCTGCTCATTCTGGGTGAAATCCGTAGCGCTTTGGTGAACATCGCATGGTTCTTCCATAGAATTCCAGGATGCTTTGGGTGGGAAAGGTCCTGAAATCCCATCCAGTTCCATGGGCAGGGATACCTCCCACCATGCCAGCTTGCTCCAAGCCTTGTCCAGCCTGGCCTGGAACATTTCCAGGGATGAGGATTCCACAGATTGTCTGGAAAAACCATTTCCTGTCCTGTTGGCTGATGCTTTTCCCAGCACCCTTGAAGGACAGCCTTACTCACCGGAGATCCCACAGATTTTCCAGGTGTCCACTGGGATGTCCAGGCTCCCTTTTCCACAGGCAAAGCCCCACTCCAGGTGGTTACTCCCAGAAAAACCTGGAAAACCACAGCTGGCACCTCCATGGGGTGAGGCATCGGGCAAGCTCAGCCAGCTCAGGTTATCCCTGGAATATTTGGAGGGGGAAGGAATCTGCGAGGCAGGACGTGCCCGGACTCCCATCCCGGGAGAAGATCCCGGTGGTTGCCAGGAAGGAGGTGGAGATGGAGTCCCTCGCGAGTCTCTGCCGCGGAAATTTTATGAACTATTAGCAGGTCGTTAATGATGCTGAAAACAACCTCATTTCCACTCAGTTCCGTGCCCGGCGAGCCGTGGCCAAGGGATCTTGGAGGATGCTCGGATGCCGTGTCGGTATTCCAGCGCGGCAGGGCTGAGTCAGAGACGGGGATTTATGGATTTATGGATTTATGGATTTGGTTCTGCCGCGGTCCCGTGCTCGTGTCCGTCCCTCCGGGCCGTGTTTATCCCTGGTGCTTGAGCCGCTTCCCTCTGTCCCCTGCTCCCGGCAGGCTTCCAGAATAGATTTCATTAATTTTTGGGATGCAAATTCCAGGTTTTGGGAGGTTATCAGCAGCTTTCACCACGATTCCAGGGCTCCAAAAGGGGATTAAATTCGCCATTGTCGGAGGATGTGTCACTCAAAGAATGTGGGGGGGAACAGTTCCAAAAAGCCTCCCCTGGCTCCTGGCCGTGGGTTTCCATCCAGGCAGGTGGGATCCCAGCCTCTGTCCTGCTGGATCTGGACCTGGATGAATCCCGCTCTGCCAAGCTCAGCCTGAGCTCTGCCGCAGTTGGATGCGGAATATTTAGCGTTCAATCCCTCTCCTAAAGCTGCAGGGTGGGGAATTCGGCCAGTTCTGCCTTGGAAAGCCAAGGTTTTGGTCTTATTCTTCCAATCCTGCAGGAGAGTTCTCTTGGGATATTTCTTGGAGGGTTTCCTTTCCCTGGAAAACACTGGAAGGGTTCAGCCTGGACAGGTCCCGCCACCTCTGGGGTGTGTTTGGGGCAAATCAGAGCAGAAAAGATTTGGGAAGAGATCCTGCACCATGGAGACTTTCCAGGTGTGTTGGGCACTCCAAGGTTCTTCTCCAGCTCTGGAATTGCTCTCTCCATGAGGACACAGGACCCTGCTCCAGTCCAGGCTTCCCCTCATCCTCCTTCAGGCATCTCCAGACTTTCCCACTGAAGGACATTTTGTGGGAGAAGTTCCTGCCATGGGCGGGGCTGGGGTGACGATGGAGACACTCAGAACCTTGGGACACGGGGACACGCCAGTGCCATCCATGGCTTGGACCCAGAGAGGCAGACCTGGCACCCAACTCCTGCCTCTGAATAGCTCCGGGATTCATGGAAGCACCCCGAGATGGTGCCTTCAAACCCTTCACGTTTTCCAAGGAATGAAGGACAGAGGGGAATTGTCTCAGAGCTCTGGTGGAGGTGGTTTTAAACCATCAGTTCAATTATTTGGTTGTCCTTCACTGAGGTGCTGCTGACCCTTTGTCCAATTTATTTGAGGTTCTGGATGATCTTCCAGAGCCAAAACTCGTGTTTTGTACCCCAACTGCTCTGCTGATGACCCCAGGGGATGTTTTTTGGGCAGATGTTGGTTAAGGTCATGGTCTACTCCAGGCCAGAGGTCAGGAAGAGGGGAATGGATGTGTTTGCTATTTTTGGGCTTTTCCTTGGTTTCAGGCTCCAAAAGCTGAGTGAATTTGCGTCCCTCCGGGGTGTTCTTGGTCCCTGCTGTGATGTCACAGGGACTTTGCTTGGAAGGGAATTTGCTCAGGTGTTCCCCAGTTTGGGATTCCTTGTGGTTTTCCAGGGTCTTCCCAGCTGCTGGAATGGGGGACAGGAGGACATTTCAGGTCTGGGGTTCAGGTGCCTTTTCCAGACCTCAGATTGGAATGGTGGGATGAATCCAAGAGCGGCAGGGGTTGGAAGGGACCTTAAAGACCCTCCAGGTCCAAGCCCTGCCATGGGCAGGAACGTGGGGATGCTGGATGGGAATTTTTTGGGATCTTAAACCGCTCAGGAAGTCTGAAATGCGCGTTCAGGAAACGGCTGAGGGGCATTTTAACCAAACCTGTGTGAGCAGCCACAGCGCATCACCGTGGGCAGGAAAGGGTTACCAGGCCATTCCCTGCCCGTTCCAGCCATTCCTGGAAAGCCCTGGAGCTTCCAGGAGGCTGGAGAGGAATGAAGAGGGGCCGGAGAGCCGAGTCCTCTCCATCCTGTGCCGCCAAAAATGCCAAACCCCTCCTCCCTCCCTGATGAGTAATTACTGCACCTGTGACTAATTAGCTGAGGTGGGAAGGACGCGGAGCTGGGCCTGTCCTGCCTTTCCTGTGGGCAGGAGAGGAAGGGCAGGCAAGAGGCTCTCGGAGAAGGCTCGGAGGAGGAAATTGGATTGTGCCCACTCGAGCAGCTGGAGTGGAGCTGAGCTCATTCCCGACTCCTGGAATGGCTCCGGGGGCTGCAGGGCCCTTCAGCTCCCGCGACGATCCCGCAGCCGGGCCCTTGGCCTTGCTCGTGCCCGGGGTTCGCGTTCCCGTTCCTCCGTGCCGGTTCCTCTCCCTCTCGGAGCTCCCGGCTTCTCCCGGCACGGAGGACGCGGGGCGGAGGGAGCAGCTGCAGCTCTGTAATTAGTCCAGCTGCTAACGAGCCAACGCCCCCGCTCCGGCAGCCGAGCGTGGAGAGGCGCCGAGCTCCTTCCAGCGCCGTTCCTCCGTGCCCAGGCCTGGCTTTTCCAGCTTCGTCCCCAGGGAATTAAACCTCCTTGTTCTCCTCCTCCTCCTCGCAGGTGTCGGCACCAGGAATTACTACAGGAAGATCGGCTACGAGCTGGAAGGGCCCTACATGGTGAAATGGCTGGAATGATGGTCCCGGAGATCCTCATCCTGGAGGAGCAGCAGGAAGGACACGACGCTCATCCCGGGAATAAAGCCCAGGATTTGCTTCTGCCAGAGCACCAGAGTTGGACTTGATGATCCTGGTGGTCCCTCCTAATTCCATGATTTTAGGAAACAGGGCATCATCTCCTCTGGGAGGAGCAGCCCTGGGACATTCCAGGTGTCTCTTCACCTGGGTTAATCCTGCTGCATCCTCGGGATGAGCTCCAGTGGTTGTATTTGAGGGATGAATTTCAGGATTTTGGGGTGTCCTGGTGGGCAAAATGCCTTTTTTCCGCTGCTGTCAGCTTTTCCTGGTTCTGCGCTAAAACGGGGCGTGTCACTCGGGACGGGAATAAATTCTGCGTTTATTTATTTACACCGGGCTCGGCCGCGTCCGTCCATCCCCAGCAATTCCCAAATTTGATCCTTTCCCAGGATCATCTCATCCCAGCGGGAATTGGGGCTGCTCCAGCACCGCCTGCCCGTGGCCGATCCCTCCTGGGCTCAGGAGGGCAGTGCCAGTGGGGATCCAACTTCGCTGCAGCCTCCTGCTTCCCAAATTATCCCGTTCTTTTTCTCCATGGGAAAAAAAAATAGGGGATGGGATTGAAGGTCCATGGATCCCATCCCAAACCTTCCAGGATTGTGGGATCAAGGACATTCAGGATCCATCCCAAGGGATTTTTATGGAATTTGGGGATGGAAAAGGAAAGGGAGACCTTTCCTGGGGTCCAGAATTCCCAGGAAAGCCCCTGGATCCTGAAATTCCTTCCTGGAGAGGAGTTGGGATGGGGATGGATCCAACCCCGGGATGGGAGAGCTGGGAATGGAGGGAATTCCCTGGGAAAGGGAGTTTGGGGTGGGATCTTGGGAAGGAATTCCCAGCTGGGAGGGTGGGGAGGCCCTGGAAAAGAATCCCAAGGAAAAGTTGGAGCACCCTGGGATCGTGGGATTGGAATGGGGTGGGATTTAGGGCAGTTGTTCACCCAAACCACCCCTGGTTTTGGGGAGAGGAAGGCGGATCCTGGAGATCCTCAGGTTCTCCTCATGGATCTCCTTGGAGATGGGCTGGAATTGCCTTTCCCATCAGGAATTATCCAATTAAACCTTCCCAGCACCTCCCTCCTCCCACCCAGGGAGGGCGGGTGTCCTTTGCCCTCCACAATTCCAGAGTTCCGGAACATTCCCACGCTTGACCTCAATCCAGGAGCGAGCGCCCGGAGCTCCGACCTTTTCCACCTCTTTTTTATGGGATTTCAATCAAAAGCGGGGCGGAAACCCAGCGGGGCCGGCGACATTTCAGAAATAAATGACTCTGTCAGGAGCCTTCGGAAGCTTTGCCGGCAGCAAGGGCTTGGACACGTGGAAAAAAACGGGAAGAGGAGGCGGAATTCCACGAGGAAGGCTCGCGTGGGGTCGTGGGCGCCAAGAGACAACAAAAAATCCAGGGATAAAGTTGTGACGATCCAAGGAAAACTGGCGATCCTGTGGGGAGGGAAAACCCCACACGGCGAGCTTCAAACCCGCGTCGGGTTTAAATCCGGATCTCCTCAAGCCGGGATTTGTCGCGGCGGGATTTTTCCACCCCCTGGAAAAAGTGCCACGCTCGACCTTGGGAGGAGAAGCAATTCCTGCTGGGAACGGGTGAAATCTTCCGGAACGTTCGTCGTCCTGTCACGGCTGACACAATTACGGACGGCGCTGACGTCGGAGCCGTGACAGCCGCCCGGCCTTCCCTGGGGCAAAAACGGGGAAAATTGGATTCATTCCCTCTTTCATTCCATCTGAACCCAATCCATCCGCAGCTCCACCACCAAATAAAGCAGTTCTGTCCTCTGGGGTTATTTTTAGCTCCCCGTTTCCCAGCAGGAGCGCTCCGGGTTTGTCCGCACGGGCTCGGGGATGTTGGGAAGTGCCGTGGGTTCCTCTGGAAGGGCAGGGAAGCAGGGCTGGAAAACACTTCCCCTTAAAATTGGGGAAAAATTCCGATTTCAAGCTCCCCTGGGGACACCCTGAGGGGTTTTCCTCATATCCTGCACGAGGAGACGCTCCAAGGGATTTTCCAGCTGGTTTTTTTGCCAGCACTCTGGAATTTTGGGTGATTATTGAAGGTTTTTGCTCCGTGAGAACAATAATTCCGACTCTTAGGAATTTCTGTCTGTAGGAGTATCAGCCTGGAGCTGCTGACAGCCAAATTCCAGCCCCTCCTCCTCCCTTTGTGATGGAAAAAAGTTGATTTTTCACACAAAACCTCCCACAAGGCTTCAAAACATGAGGTGGTTTGGGCAGGTGAGAAATGTGGAAAAGGGAAAAAAAATAAAGGAAAGGAAAATGGAAAAGGAAGAAAAAAGGGGAAAGGGAAAGGGAAAGGGAAAGGGAAGGAAAGGAAAGGAAAGGAAAGGAAAGGCAAGGGAAAGGAAAATGGGAAAGGAAAATGGGAAAGGAAAGGAAAATGGGAAAGGAAAGGAAAATGGGAAAGGAAAGGAAAATGGGAAAGGAAAGGAAAATGGGAAAGGAAAGGAAAATGGGAAAGGAAAGGAAAATGGGAAAGGAAAGGAAAATGGGAAAGGAAAGGAAAATGGGAAAGGAAAGGAAAATGGGAAAGGAAAGGAAAATGGGAAAGGAAAGGAAAATGGGAAAGGAAAGGAAAATGGGAAAGGAAAGGAAAATGGGAAAGGAAAATAATGGGAAAGGAAAAAACAAGGAAAGACAAAAAGGGAAATGGAAAAAATGGGAAAGGAAAAGGGGAAAGGAAAGGAGAAAAACAGAGAAAAAAGGGGAAGGAAAAGGGGAAGGGAAGAGGAAAGAGGAAGGGAAAGGGGAAGAAGGAAAATGGGCAAGGAAAAGGGGAAAGGAAAAGGAAAATGGGGAAGAAAAGGAGAAAAAAGGGGAAGGGAAAGAGGAAAATGGGAATGGAAAAGGAAAATCCTCTCCATGGGTTTGTGCCCCGCTGCTTCCACCAGAGCCTGCAGCAGGGAAAACCCAAATTTCCAACCAAAGCTCCCCATCCCCGCCCTCCACACGGAATTTTGGGGAGCAGCTCCTCCTCCCCTCTGGAAGAGCTCAGCCCCTCGGATCCTTCCCTCCAGGGAAACCAAATCTATCAGAAATCCATCCAAAATCCATCCAAAATCCACCAAAAATCCACCAAAAAACCACCAAAAATCCATCAAAAATCTACCAAAAATCCATCAAAAATCTACCAAAAATCCATCAGAAATCCATCAAAAATCCACCAAAAATCCATGAAAATCCATCAAAAAATCAACCAAAAATCCATTAAAATCCACAGAAAATCCACCAAAAATCCACCAAAAATCCATGGAAATCCATCCAAAAATCAACCAAAAATCCATCAAAAATCCACCAAGAATCCATCAAAAATCAACCAAAAATCCATCAAAAATCAACCAAAAATCCATCAAAAATCCACCAAAAATCCATCAAAAAATCCATCAAAAATCCAATTAACCACCAAAAAAACTCCAAGGAAACACCAAAACAACTCCAATTAAACACCAAAAACCCTCCAATTAAACACTGAAAAATTCCAATTAAACACCAAAAAAAATTTCAAATTAAACATCAAAAAACCTCCAATTAAACACGGAAAAATTCCCATTAAACACCAAAATACCTCCAGTTAAACACCAAAAAAAATTCCAAGTAAACACCAACAAAAAAATTGTGATTAAACACCAAAAAACCTCCAGTTAAACGCTATAAAAATCCCAATTAAACACCGAAAAATTCCGATTAAACACCAAAAAACCTCCAATCAAACCCAGATTCCTTCAGCAAAGGAACAGAAACATAAAACCACCAAATTTGGGATAAAATCAGATTTTTTTGGTGGGAGTTCCCCTCTGAGAGTGACTGTACAAATAAATAAAGTTTTGTCCGTGAAACGGGAGCGGAGAAATCTGAATTTCCCGATGGAAAAACCTCTGGATTTTCAGGTGGACAATTCTGGCACCTCCAGAACTTCCAGATCCCGCTGGGATTCCATCCCTGAGGAGGAAAAGCACCAAAAATCCAAAATAAATTGATAAGTTCATATTGATTGATTAATAAAAATTTAATTTTGATTATCCCATGGAAATTTAGAGAAGAGCCCGGGGAGATTCCCTTGGGAAAAATTCCGAGTTTTATCCAATTTCTGAGGTTTAAATTCATGGGAAAAAAAAATCCAATTTTTAGGGTTTTTAAGCCCAGAATGGTTTGGGGGAACCAAGATTTCAATCCCACCCCATCCCAATCCCAAAATTCCAGGTGGCTCCAACTTTTCCTGGGACACTCCCAGGGATTCTCTGGGAATTCCTTCCCAAATTTGAGGGGTTTTTTGGGAGAAATTTTTTTTTAATTTGATGTTTTCTTCAGGATTTGGGTTTTTTAAGGGAGGAATTTGGAGGATTTTTTGGGATTTTGGGGTTTTTGGGATTTTGTGGGTTTTTTTGGGGGGGATTTTGTGGTTTTTTTGGGATTCCTTCCCAAATCCCACTTCCCCTTTCCCAGGGAATTCCCTCCATTCCCGGCTCTCCCAGCCTGGGGTTGGATCCATCCCCATCCTGAATCTTCTCTGGGAAGGAATTTCAGGAATTCCCTGGGAATTTTGGGGCTCCACTTCTCTTTTCCATCCCCAAATCCCATAAAAATCCCTGGGGATGGATCCTGAGTGTCCTGGATCTCAGAATCCTGGAATGGTTTGGGATGGGATCCATGGACCTTCAATCCCATCCCATCCCACCCCACAATTCTGGGATTTTCCAGCTTTTCCAGGGAATTCTGGTGCTTTACAAGATGAAGAAACTCCTCTGGAATAAACACAGGGATTTTTGGAGGTGGAGGAAGCGACCAAAAAACCCTGGAGAGGAGGAAAAGCTGGGGAAAAAAAAAAAAATCAGATTTCCAACCCAGCCTTTTCCAAGATATCCTTGAATAGCTTTCCACGGCAGAAAATTCCAGAGGGAAGCTCCAAACACTGAGAGTGTTGTAATTAAAATAATCAAATTTAGTTGATTTAAGTAAATCAATCAATTTGAGTTGTTCTCACAGAATTTGGGTGAACAGCCACAAATAATCAGGAATTTTTTCCTCCCCTTTCCAACTTCTCTTCACCCATTAAGGAGGCAAAAAATTCTTAAAACTCAGCAATACTTTGGTCAAAAATGCTGAAAACTCAACTGAACTTTTGCCAAAAATCCTTAAAACTCAACCAAACTTCTGTCAAAAATGTCTTAAAACTACTTTGGTCAAAAATCCTTAAAATTCAACCAAAATTTTGCCAAAAATCCTCAAAAATCAATCAAACTTTGGTCAAAAATCCTTAAAACTCAACCAAACATTTGACAAAAATGCTTAAAACTACTTTCGTCAAAAATCCTTAAAGCTCAACCAAACTTTGGCCAAAAATCTTCAAATCTTGACCAAAATTTGGTCAAAAATCCTTAAAACTCAACCAAACATTTGACAAAAATTCTTAAAACTTGACCAAACTTTGGTCAAAAAAATCCTCAAAACTCAACCAAATTTATGCCAAAAATCCTTAAAAGTCAACCAAACATTTGCCAAAAATCATTAAAACTACTTCGGTCAAAAATCCTTAAAACTCAACTAAACTTTTGCCAAAAATTCTTGAAACTCTTACAATTTTGGTCCAAAATTCTTAAAAACTCAATGAAAGTTTGGTCAAAAATTTTAAAACTCAACTAGACTTTGGTCAAAACTCAACCCAAGTTTTATCCAAAATCCTCAAAACTCAACCAAACCTTGACCAAAATCCTTAAACACGGCAGAAAATTCCAGAGGGAAGCTCCAAACACTGAGAGTGTTGTAATTAAAATAATCAAATTTAGTTGATTTAAGTAAATCAATCAATTTGAGTTGTTCTCACAGAATTTGGGTGAACAGCCACAAATAATCAGGAATTTTTTCCTCCCCTTTCCAACTTCTCTTCACCCATTAAGGAGGCAAAAAATTCTTAAAACTCAGCAATACTTTGGTCAAAAATGCTGAAAACTCAACTGAACTTTTGCCAAAAATCCTTAAAACTCAACCAAACTTCTGTCAAAAATGTCTTAAAACTACTTTGGTCAAAAATCCTTAAAATTCAACCAAAATTTTGCCAAAAATCCTCAAAAATCAATCAAACTTTGGTCAAAAATCCTTAAAACTCAACCAAACATTTGACAAAAATTCTTAAAACTTGACCAAACTTTGGTCAAAAAAATCCTCAAAACTCAACCAAATTTATGCCAAAAATCCTTAAAAGTCAACCAAACATTTGCCAAAAATCATTAAAACTACTTCGTTCAAAAATCCTTAAAACTCAACTAAACTTTTGCCAAAAATTCTTGAAACTCTTACAATTTTGGTCCAAAATTCTTAAAAACTCAATGAAAGTTTGGTCAAAAATTCTCAAAACCAAAGTTTGGTCAAAAATTTTAAAACTCAACTAGACTTTGGTCAAAACTCAACCCAAGTTTTATCCAAAATCCTCAAAACTCAACCAAACCTTGACCAAAATCCTTAAAACTCAACCAAACATTTGACAAAAATGCTTAAAACTACTTCGGTCAAAAATCCTTAAAACTCAACTAAACTTTAGTCAGAAATTCTCAAAACTCAACCAAAGTTTGGTCAAAAATTCTTAAAATTCAACCAAACTTTTGCCAAAAATCCTCAAAACTCAACCAAATTGTTGCCAAAACCTTTTCTCCTGGTTTGGGTTGGATTTTCCCAGCTGCTCCAGGTCCAGGCCTGGATGAGATTCCCAGAATCCCAGGGAGCTCGGACTCACCTCCCGCTCTAGGAGCCGGAGCGCTGGCGCTTCTTCCCGTAGGAAATCCTTTGGATCTGCACTTCCAGCTGGAAAGCATCCAGCCTTTCCCTGGGATTGGAGGCCAGCATGTGGTGCAGGAGCTGGCAGAGGTCCTCAGGCATGGATTCCTTGTTCTTCAGAGGGATCTGGAGCTTCAGGTTGGGATTTTCCAGCAGGGCTTCTCCCAGCGGGATCAGCTCCTTGCCTTGGCAGATGTAAGTTCCTGCACACGGAGATGGGTTAGGCTGGGAGAATCCACCCAAAAATCAATGATTTGGGGGGAAAAAAATTGGGAATTCTGCTGGGTTGGGGAGGGATTGAGTTAAACACAAAATTTGCTCAGGTGAAGAATTCCCAAGTGAAGCCCAGCCCAGTTCCTGCTCCAAGGCCGGAAATGTAAATTTTGTCAATTCCCAAATGAGCCAGGAAAATCCTGGATCCAGCCACGCCAGACAGGATATGACAAACCAAACTGGGAATTGGATATGACAAACCAAACTGGGAATTGGATATGACAAACCAAACTGGGAATTGGATATGACAAACCAAACTGGGAATTGGATATGACAAACCAAACTGGGAATGGGATATGGATATATGGAGGGGTTCTTTTTTCTTTCTCATTTCTTTTCCTATTCCAAGCAAACCCCAGTTTGGGATTGGTTTGGTTGGGAATTCCTGGAAAAGCCACACTCAGAGCATACTGGAATTCCAGAGTGCCTGGCACGGCTGGATCCAGGATTTCCTGGCTCTTTTGGGAGCCCCTCCATCATTTCCATCACCAGGAGGGAGTTGACAAAATTTACATTTCTGGCCTAAGAGGAGAAATTGGGCCGGGCTTCACTTGGGAATTTTTTTAACCGAGCAAAGATTTGTGTTTAACTCTGAATCCCTCCCCTACTCAGCAGAATTCCCAATTTTTAAACATTTTTTTAGTTGGAATTATGTTGGAATTACGGCATCCAACCCAATGGAGCATCTTGGAAGCGACCATAAAGGTCATCCAACCTCAACCACGGGCACCTCCCATCATCCCAAACCATCACAGACATCCTGTGAATATTCCAGGAATTGACAAATTTTACATTTCCGGCCTCGGAGCAGAAATTGGGCCGGACTTCACTTGGGAATTCTTTACCTGAGCAAATTTTGTGTTTAACTCTCAATCCCTCCCCCACCCAGCAGAACTCCCAATTTTTTAAATTTATTTTTTAGTTGGAATGACGGCTTCCAACACAATGGAGTGGGTTGTTAGCGACCTTAAAGGTCATCCAACCTCAACCACGGGCACCTCCCACCATCCCAAGCTGCTCCAAACCCCCTCCAAAATTTACATTTCTGGCCTTGGAGCAGAAATTGGGCCGGGCTTCACTTGGGAATTCTTTACTTGAGCAAATTTTCTGTTTAACTCTCAATCCCCCACCCAGAAGAACTCCCAATTTTTAAATTTATTTTTTAATTGGAATGACGGCTTCCAACCCAACGGAGCCGCTTGGAAGCGACCTTAAAGGTCATCCAACCTCAACCACGGGCACCTCCCATCGTCCCAAACCCCGTCCCACACACCCTGTGAGCATTCCAGAGGCGGAAACACCCGGAAAGCCCCGCGGTGGCGGGGCAGAGAGGAGCCCCAGCCGCCCCTCACCCAGCAGCTCCTTCTCGGAGTCGCCGTCGCGGAAGGTGATGCGCTCCACCATGGCCCAGAAGATGACGCCGAGGGCGAAGACGTCGGCCTTGGCCGTGTAGTGCCCTTCCCACACCTCGGGCGCCATGTAGAAGTTGGAGCCGCAGGCCGAGGAGAGGCACAGCTGGTTCACGCTGCCCCGGCCCCCGCACACCTTGCTCAGCCCGAAATCCGCCACCTGGAACGCCGGGGAAAGCGGGAAATGGGGAGGGGGTGGGGGGAGTCCCAGGGAGGAGATGGGGGAAGTCCTGGCATTCTGAGTTGGGAATGAGTTGGGGGGAATTATTGGGATTCTAAGGGATGAGGCGGGTGAAACTCTTGGGATTCTGAAGAATGAGTGGGGTGGAATTCTTGGGATCCTGAAGAATGAGCGGGGTGGAATTCTTGGGATCCTGAGTTGGGAATGAGCTGGGTGGAATTTTTGGGATTCTGAGTTGGGAATGAGCTGGGTGGAATTCTTGGGATCCTGAGTTGGGAGTTAGCTGGGTGGAATTCTTGGGATCCTGAGCTGGGAATGAGCTGGGTGGAATTATTGGGATTCTGAGTTGGGAATGATCAGGGTGGAATTCTTGGGATCATGAGTTGGGAATGAGCCAGGTGGAATTCTTAGGATTCTAAGGAATGATCTGTGGGAATTATTGGGATCCTGAGTTGGGAGTTAGCTGAGGTATCCCTGGATCCTTCTCCAGGTGAACATTCCCAGCCTTTGGAAAGGGCTCTGAGGAGTTCCTAAGTCCTTCCCTTCTCCAGGTGAATATTCCCAGCTCCTGGAAGGAGGCTCTGAGCAGTCCCTGCATCCTTCCCTTCTCCAAGCTGGACACCCCCAGCTCCAGGAAACATTCTGAGGAGTCCCCGGATCCTTCCCTTCTCCAAGCCGGACACCCCCAGCTCCTGGACTGAGGAGTCCCCGGATCCTTCCCTCCTCCAAGCCGGACGCCCCCAACCCCTCAGACCACACCTCCACTCCCTCCCTCCCCGCAGCCCTGCCCACCTTGACCACGGGCCCGGCGCGGCCGTGCGCCACCAGGATGTTGTCGGCCTTGAGGTCGCGGTGCACGATGCGCTTGCGGTGCAGGAAGGCCACGGCGCTGCTGAGCTGCCGCATGAAGCTGCCGTTGAGGCGCGCGTCGGGGCTGCGCGCCAGCAGGAACTCGTTCATGGTGCCGCCCTCGCAGAACTCGGTGACGAACCACAGCGAGCAGGCCGAGCGCGGCTCCGCGCGGCTCCGGCCCGTCAGGCACGTCTCCACCAGCAGCAGGTGGCTGCCGGAGCCGCGCTCCTCCAGGGGCTGGAAGAGGCGGCCGCGCTGCAGGACGCACTCCTCCAGCTGCAGCACGTTCTGGTGCTGCCGCCGGACGCTCTGCAGGACCCAGAGCTCCTGCAGGGCCAGCTCCACGTTCTCGGGGACGTTGCAGGGCATCCTCTTGACGGCCACACGCCGCTTGGTTCGGTTGGCCACGGCCTCGTAAACGACGCCGTAGCTGCCGCGCCCCACCTCGCGCAGGACGCTGTACTTGGCTTCCTGCTCAGCCATCCCGCCCGGGACTCAGGGCTGGTTGGGATTCATGGCAGCAAAACCTGGCGGAGGACAAAAAAACAAAACAACAAACTTTGGAACTCAAGCTCTCCTTCCCAACGGTTTCCTGAGGAGAGGCAGCCCAGCCATATCCATGGTAACTGGGGCCGCTCCCGGCACGGTCCCGGCGGCACAGCGGGATCCGGCCTCCCGGGAAGCGCCATCGATCCGTGCCCGGCGCGGGGAGCTGGGGAAGGCAGGAGCAGGGCTCGGCGGGCACGTTCCCTGCACGGGGGGCAGAGGGGAGGCCAGACCTCCTGGGACACCGCAATTGACTTTCCAATAAACCAAGCCGCCACGAGCGCTGCTGGGCTCTGAAGCTCGGAAGTGTCTTGGCCAAAAATGGCTGCATCACGTCCCTGTGCTTCCAGCACCAATTTCCTGCTCTTCATCCCTCTCCCCAGCTCACCCTGAACTTCACCTTCCCGCTCCCAGACCCCCATTCCAGGTTATTCCTCTCTCCATTATCCACTGCAATCCCTCCTTCCCCGCTTCCTTCTCAGCCCCTCATTCTCCTTCTCCTGGTGCTCCTCGACACCATCCCAAATTCATCCCTAAAACCCCATTAATTCCTTTCCCAGTCCCTCAATCCTTCCTACCCCACCTGCTGCTGCTGCCTTCAAAGCCCCGTTCCCAAATCCCCCTCCCTCCCCAAAGCTCCTTTCCCCATTCCCATCTTTTCACTCAGCCCTCTCCCAGCTGACTCCCAGCCCCTCACTCCTTTCCAGAGCAGCTCCAAACCCCGACCTCCAATAAAAACCATCCCGCTCAATCCTTCCCCTTCCCTCTCCCATCCCGCTGCCCCTCAGCTCCAGCTCCAACACCTCAGGACCCCTTGCCCCCCTCAACCTCAGCCCCTTTCCCCTGCTCCAGGCCCCTTCCTCAGGCCCAGCTCTTCCCCATTCCTCACCCAAGACCCCTTGGCCACCTCGGGTCCCTTGGTCACCTCACCCCCAGCCCCTTTTCCCACCCTCACCCACCATTCCCTCACTCCCAGCCTTTCCCTGCCTCTTGCTTAAAGCTCCTTTCCCTCCCCTGCCGAGCCCTCGTCCCCTTCCCCACTTCCAGCAGCCCCTCAGCCCCAGCACTTCCCAAAGGATCTCACCTAATTCCCATCCCCTTCCCCACCTCAGCCCCTTTTCCCAGCTCAGCAGCCCCTCAGACCCAGCTCCCCCAGGATCTCACCCAAACCCCCTCCCCAGCCAAGCCCCCGTACCCTTCCCCACCTCAGCCCCTTTTCCCACCCTCACCCACCATTCCCTCACTCCCGGCTTTTCCCTGCTCCTTGCCTAGGGCTCCCCGCCTCGGAGCCTTCTCCACACCCTCGGGCGGAGCGGAGCGGCTTGGCCGCCTCAGCCGCTTCCGCAGCCCCGCTAAGCCCTCAGAGCCGGCACTGGCAGCCGCCCGGCCCGGGCCGGTTTCCCTCAGAGCCGGCACTCACAGCGGCTCGGCCCGGGCCGGTTCCCCTCAGCCCGGCTCCCTTCGGCCCGGTTCCCCTCAGACCCGGCACTGGCAGCCGCCCGGCCCGGGCCGGTTTCCCTCAGAGCCGGCACTCACAGCGGCTCGGCCCGGGCCGGTTCCCCTCAGCCCGGTTCCCTTCAGCCCGGTTCCCCTCAGACCCGGCACCCGCAGCCGCTCGGCCCGGGCCGGTTCCCTTCGGCCCGGTTCCCCTCAGCTCCGGCACTCACAGCCGCAGACGCTTGGTCCGGTTCGGTTCCCCTCAGTCCGGATCCCCTCGGTCCGGGCCGGTTCCGTTCCTCTCGGTCCGGGCCAGTTCCGTTCCCCTCAGTCCGGGTCCCCTCGGTCGGGCCGGTTCCGTTCCCCTCAGTCCGGGTCCCCTCAGTCCGGGTCCCCTCGGCCGGGCCGGTTCCGTTCCCCTCAGTCCGGGTCCCCTCGGCCGGGCCGGTTCCGCTCACTCCCGTTGCCCTCAGCCGTTGCCCCGCCCCCTCTGACCGGTACCGCTCGCGCCGAACTCTCCGACAGCCGCAATTCCCGCCACTGCCTCTAACCCCGCCCACCGCCCTCATCTCAGCCAATCATCGAACGCCTCCTCCTCCCCTCTCCGGCAAGGGGCAGTGCTGCGCGTGCGCAATGGTTGTGGTAAGTTGAAAACTACGACTCCCAGCAGCCTCTGCGGCCGCCGGCGGGTGCGCGCTGAGGACAAATCTCGTCAAAACGCGGGGTGTGCGGGAGCTGTGATTTCTGCGTCTGTCCCTCTGTCCCTCTGTCCTTCTGTCCCTTTGTCCCTCTGTCCCTCTGTCCCTCTGTCCCTCTGTCCCTCTGTCCGGCGACGCGAATGGACAAGGCAGGGGAATGCAACCTCTTCCCTGATTCCCAGGATTTTGGGGCAGTGGAAATGTGATTTTTTTTAAATTTTTTTTTTTCCCACCCAGTTTCCTATTTCCCGAAATTTTGTATCCGGGAGAAGTTCCTTTCCACACCTGCAAAAATCAATAAAAAACCCAAATTTTTAAATTATTCCAGAGATTTTGGGGCAATTTTCTGATATTCCATTTGCAATCATTCCTGGATTTTTTTATTTTATTTTTTTTGTTGACCCCCTCCCCTCTCAGGGCTAAAATAATCCCCGATTTGGGGAAAAATAACAATTTTTTCTTCTTTTTTTCTTGTTTTTTTTATGGATTGCTGGAATTAAAATCCCAGCTCTTCTTCTTCCTCAATCCCATCCCAGGTGGATCCAACCTTTCCTGGGACACTCCCAGGGATTCTCTGGAATTCTATCCCAGCCAGGAATTCCTTCCCAAATTCGAAAGGTTTTTGGGATTTTTCCCTTTCCCAGGGAATTCCCTCCATTCCCAGCTCTCCAGGATTGGATCCATCCCCATCCAGCTCCTCTCCGGAAAGGAATTTTGGGAATTCCCTGGGAATTCGGGACTCCACTTCCCTTTTCCATCTCCAAATTCCATAAAAATCCTTGGGGATGGATCCTTGATCCCAGAATCCCAGAATTTTTTGGGATGGGATCCCTGGAGCTTCAATCCCAGCCCATTCCAACCTCTGGCTCCTCTCTGGGAAGAGGAGATTCTGGGAAGGAATTTTGGGATCCAGGGAATTCCCTGGGAATTGGGGACTCCAGGAAGGGTCTCCCTTCCCTTTTCCATCCCCAAAAATTCCTTAAAAATCCCTGTTGATGGATTTTGATCCATCCTTGATCCCAGAATCCCGGAATGGTTTGGGATGGGATCCCTGGAGCTTCAATCCCATCCCATCCCGATCCCAGGTTGATCCAAACCCCCGGGACCACGGGAATGCCAAATTCCAGGGGAACAATTCCCGATTTTCCCAGCTTGGGAATTCTCTCCACATTCCCCTGGAGCCTGATCCCGTTTGTTCCATGTCCTGCTCCCAAATGGGATCGTGGCTTTTCCCGAATTTCCCGTCATTCCCGATGCTCCCAGGATCTCTCAAACCCGGATTTGGGACAGAAACACCCAAAAAAAAAATAATTAAAAAATAAATTTATTTTCCAGCCTAATTTCCCAACTGATCCCAAATCCCAAACCATTCCCACCCCAGCTGTTGGTACCGGCACGGATCCCAAAAAAAAACCTGGGAATGCCAAAAAAATAAATTGACATTTTTCCTCCTCATCACCAGCTCAGATCCCTTCACCCAAATTTGGGGAGAAAACGCCTTTTTTTGGCAATAAACCCCCCCAAAAATGGCAATTTTGGGAATGAAGCCTTGAGAGGTCGGGAAATGATCCCGGGAAAGGACAAAGCGCCTCCCAGGGCGGAGATCCAGGGAATTCCTGACAATCCAGGGAATTCCTGACAATCCAGGGAATTCCTGACAATCCAGGGGTTCCAGGGAAGACTGGAGCAGTGTTTTTTTTAAAAATCAGGTTTTTAAAATTAAGAAATAAATGTCAAGTTCGTTTATTTATTTTTAAAAAAAAATGTGTTCGGATGCACTGGGAGAGTCTCCAGCCCCGCTTTCCCTAAAATCTCCCCAAATCCAGGCTCTCATCCCGCCCCACTTTCCCTAAAAACTCCCCAAATCCAGGCTCTTGTCCTGCTCTATTTCAGTTCCCTATTCCCAATTCCCAGTTCCCAATTACCCATTCCCACTTCCTTATTCCCTCTTCCCAATTCCCTATTCCCAGTTCCTGATTCCCAATTTCCAGTTCCCAGTTCCCTATTCCCAGTTCTCCATTCCCAATTCCCAGTTCCTAATTCCCAATTCCCTCTTCCCAAATCCCTATTCCCCATTCCCAATTCCCTCTTCCCAATTCCCCCTTCTCCATTCCCACTTCTCAATTCCCAATTCCCAATTCCCTATTCCCAATTCCCTTTTCCCCTTTCCCAATTCCCAAATCCCAGTTCCCCATTCCCAATTCCCATTTCCCTATTCCCAAATCCCTATTCCCCATTCCCTATTTTCCCATTCCCAATTCCCAGTTCCCAGTTCCCAATTTCCAATGCCCAATTCCCTTATTCTCTATTCCCAATTCCCCATTCCCAGTTCCCGATTCCCAATTCCTGATTCCCCATTCCCAGTTCCCAATTCCCTACTCTCAAATCCCTATTTCCTGATTCCCTATTCCCTATTCCCAATTCCCGGTTCCCCATTCCCAGTTCCCAATTCCCAAATCCCAATTCCTTTTTCCCAATTCACAATTCCTGATTCCCTATTTCCCCCTTCCCAATTCCCTATTCCCAATTCCCTATTCCAAATTCTCTATTCCCGATTCCCAATTCCCAGATCCCAATTCCCCCTTCCCTATTCCCAGTTTCCAATTCCCTATTCCCAGTTCCCAATTTCCAATTCGCTATTCCCTATTCCCAATTCCCTATTCCAAATTCCCTATTCCCAGTTCCCTATTCCCAAATGCCAGTTCCTTTAAGGGTTAAGGGTTAAGGGAGTTCCCTGTTCCCAATTCCCAATTCCCAGTTCCCCATTCCCAGTTCCCAATTCCCGATTCCTGGAGCCAGAGCGGGCAGATCCCCATTTCCGCCTCATTCCGGGCATTTCCATCATCCCTGGAATTCCCAAGCTGGAATTTTCTGCTCCCCCAGCAAATCCCAAATCCATGATTCCCACCCTGACGCTCAGGAGCGGGATGGGCGCGGGATTTGTGGGGTCTGAGGTGGGAAAATTCCCTTTGGGAAGAGTTTGGGATTGATCCCGGATGCTCCAGATCCGGGACACGGCGGGAAGCGGCTCCACGGGGTTCGGGATTTGGGATGG
Source organism: Pyrgilauda ruficollis (assembly GCF_017590135.1). Taxonomy (NCBI): domain Eukaryota; kingdom Metazoa; phylum Chordata; class Aves; order Passeriformes; family Passeridae; genus Pyrgilauda; species Pyrgilauda ruficollis. The sequence continues at coordinate 9,090,170 of NW_024527044.1, forward strand.
GGGATGTGGGATTTGGGATGCGGGATGCAGGATGTGGGATTCGGGATATAGGGTTTAGGATGTGGGATTTGGGATTTGGTATGTGGGGTTTGGGATGGGGGATGTGGGATTTGGGATGCGGAATGTGGGATTTGGGATGTGGGGTTTGGGATGTGGGATGTGGGGTTTGGGATGTGGGATATGGGATTTGGGATTTGGGGTTTGGGATTTGGGGTTTAGGATATGGGATGCGGGATATGGGGAAGATGCGGGATGTGGGGTGCAGGATGTAGGATGCTGGGAGAATGCAGGATGTGGGATTTGGGAAGGGGAAAGTAAGGAGGATGTGGGATTTGGGGTTTGGGATTTGGGATTTGGGAGGTGGGATGTGGGATTTGGGATGTGGGATGCAGGGATGAGGTGGGGTGTGAGGTTTGAGATACAGGATGTGGGGAGAATGTGGGATGTGGGATAAGGGGTCCAGGACGTGGGATGTGGGATGCGGGATGCGAGGAGGATGCGGGATGTGGGATGAGGGGAGCAGGATGCAGGATAAGGGATGCAGGATGTAGGATTTGGGATATGGGATGCAAGGAGGATGCGGGATGTGGGGTTTGGGATGTGGGGAAGATGGGGGATGTGGGATAAGGGGTGCAGGATATGGGCAGGATGTGGGATATGGGTATGGGAAGGATGGGGGATACAGGGAAGGTGTGGGATGTGGGGTGGGATGTGGGATGTGGGGTTTGGGATTCGGGAAGGCAGGATGTGGGATATGGGTATGGGAAGGATGGGGGATACAGGGAAGATGTGGGATGTGGGGTGGGATGTGGGGCTTGGGATTTGGGATATGGCATTTGGGATGTGGATGTGGGGTTTGGGATGTGGGATGTGGGATGGGGGATGTGGGATGCGGGATGTGGGGTTTGGGATGCGGGAATGCAGGATGTGGGATGTGGGATTTGGGACATGGGATGTGGGATGAGGGATGCAGGATGCGGGATGTGGGGAAGATGCAGGAGGTGGGGCGCAGGATACAGGATTTCGGATTCGGGATGTGGGGAAGATGCCGGCTGAGAGATGTGGGATGAGGGATGTGGGGAGGATGTGGGATGTTGGATTTTGGATGTGGGATGCGGGATGTGGGATTTGGGATGTGGGATGTGGGATGAGAGATGTGGGGAAGATGTGGGATTTGGGATGCGGGATAAGGGATGCAGGATGTGGGGAGAATGTGGGATGTGGGATGAGAGACGTGGGGAAGATGTGGGATGTGGGATTTGGGATGTGGGATAAGGGATGCAGGATGTGGGGAGAATGTGGGATGTGGGATGCGGGATGAGGGATGTTGGGAGGATGTGAGATGTTGGATTTGGGATGCGGGATGAGGGATGTGGGGTGGGGAAGGATGCGGGATGCGGGGAAGATGCGGGGTGTGGGATGAGGGGCGCAGGATGCGGGATAAGGGATGCAGGATGTGGGGTTTGGGATGCAGGATTTGGGATGATGTGGGATGTGGGATAAGGGATGCGCGATGTGGGGAGAATGTGGGATGAGGGATGAGTGATGTGGGATGAGGGGTGTGGGGTGAAGGGTGAGGGGAGGATGCAGGATGTGCAGCGCAGGATGCGGGATTTTGGATGCAGGATGCGGGATATGGATGCGGGGAAGATGCGGATGCGGGAAGGGATGCAGGAGATGAGGGATGAAGGCTGAGGGATGAAGGATGTGGGATGCGGGATCTGGGGAGGCTGTGGGATGCGGGACGAGGGGAAGATGAGGGGTGCAGGATGAGGGATGCGGGATGAAGGAAGTGGGATGCGGGATGAGGGATGCGGGGAAGCTGCGGACGCGGGGAAGATGCGAGGTGCGGGATCCGGAATGCGCGATGAAGAGAAAGATGCAGCATGCGGGATGCGCGATGTGGAGAAGATGCAGCATGCGGGATGCGCGGCGGGGGATGCGGGGAAGATGCGGGATGCGGGATCCGGAATGCGCGATGAAGAGAAAGATGCAGCATGCGGGATGCGCGATGTGGGGAAGCTCCGGGATGGAGGCTGCGGGGCAGCTGCGGGATCCGGGATCGGGACTGCGGGGCAGCTGCGGGATCCGGGATCGGGGCTGCGGGGCAGCTGCGGGATCCGGGATCGGGGCTGCGGGGCAGCTGCGGGATCCGGGATCGGGGCTGCGGGGCAGCTGCGGGATCCGGGATCGGGGCTGCGGGGCAGCTGCGGGATCCGGGATCGGGGCTGCGGGGCAGCTGCGGGATGCGGGATCGGGGCTGCGGGGCAGATGCGGGATCGGGGCTGCGGGGCAGATGCGGGATCGGGGCTGCGGGGCAGCTGCGGTGCCGTTCCCTCCCTCCCTCCCTCCGTCTCTCCGTCCCTCCCTCCCTCCTCCCGCGGCGGCGGCGGCGGCGGCAGCCCCGGGTTGGGCTCAGCCGCGCACGTGGCCGGGGCGGGGGTGCGATCCCGGCCATAAAAACGCGAGCGGCTCCGCCGGAGCCGGGCAAGCTTCGGAGCCGAGCAGCCGCCAGCTCAGCGCAGGTAGGAATTCCTCCTCTTCCCGGCGCGCTTTTCCCCGGCTTTTCCTGCTTTTTATTCCCCCGCGGAACGGCCCCGCGCTCCCGGGAAAGCGCAGCCTCGCCCCGGAGGGAGCCGCTGCCGCTCTCCCGGCGGAGGAAAAGTTTTCGGCTCTGCAGCCCCAAAATCCGGCCGAGCGGAGCCGCGGGGATGCAACAAGAGGCGGCGTGGCCTGCCCGGAGCCGGGGGTGCTGCCGGCTGCCTCCGGGATCGGCGGGAATTTTTTGGTTTTTGGGGTTTTTTTTTGGGGGAGCGGCCGCGCCGCGATTCTGCCCATCCCGTATTCCCGCTCCTTCCCCTTCCAGCCGCGACTTCCCCGGGATCTCCCCGGCCGAGCCACCCCAAAAATCGCACAAAAAGGACGAGCGTGAGGGGGTTTATTTCCTTTTTTATTATTATTATTATTTTTTTTATTTTGGTGCTTTGTTCGGTTTAGAGCCCCCCCAAAAAAATCAGGCAAGGAGCGGCTGAGGAGATGGAGATGGGGATGGAATAAAATGTTATTCCCGATTTTTTTTCACCTCCGAGCAGCCTTTTCCCGGCTCCCATCTGCCTTTCCAGTCACACCGCGGCGCCTCATTTTGGCCAATTATGGCCAATTACCTGATTGAGGGGCACGGCGAGGAGGCAGCGCTGATTTTTCCGCCGAGGATCTGTAACCACCACCCCCCCTCCATCATTCCCGAATCCCTCTGATTTTCCCTAAAATCCCCCCCAAAAATCCGCCGGCGCAAAGGCGGGATTTGGGGGAGCAGGGCGGGGGTTTGGGACAATAATTTGATTTTTTTTTTTTTAATGGGAAAAGCTTTCCCTCCTTCCCCGATCCCACGGATCCTTCCCGGCCGCCTCTGGATCAGGCCTTGGCTGAAAAAGGAGGAAAAAAAAAAGAATAAAAAAAGGGGATTTGGGATGTTTTTGCTGCGGGATGATCCCGAAGCGGAGCTGCTTTTGGGGTGTTCGGGGCCATCCCAAAGGCGGGAGAATCCCACGGGAAGAGGGGCTGGGAATGGCCTCAAATGGAGCGGATAAAATCCCATCTGAGGCAGCACCTGCTGCCCCTCTCCGCGGTTTATTCCCGTTCCCGCTGCTCCCACAATGGATTTTCCCACCTCTCATCCCATAAAAACCGCTCGTCCTGGTGGATAAACCCGCCCTAAGCCGGATTTCCATTTTTAAAAAAAAACACAACCAAAAAAAAACCCACCCAAACTCATTGATTTTTAAATTTTTTTTTATTTGTTATTCTCCACCGAAATGAATGAGGGTAATTCCAACCGCACGGAAAAAAAAATAAACTGGGATTTCACCCTCGGGGCGGCCGCGTCCTGGCGGAGCCCTCGGCGTGGATGGGGTTGGATTTTTTGGGGAGGAAAAGGAAGATTTTGGGGCCAGGAGGAGCCGCGGGGGTGGCAGAGGGGAGAGAGGGAGCGGCCCGAGAATCCTTCGGGAAAGGGCCCGGGATGGGTTTTCCCGGAGGGAAAAATGTTCTTTTTTAACGGGGAAAAATGTGGGGAAAGGGGGAAGAATGAGGGGGAAAAATGCGGGGAAAAGGGCGAGGATGAGGGGGAGGAAAGGTGGGGAATGGGAGAGAATGGGGAAAAAAGGGGGAAAAATGGGAAAGAATGGGGAAAAATGTGGGGAAATGGGAAAGAATGAGGGAAAAAGGGGGAAAAACGGGAAAGAATGTGGGAAAAAAGGTGGGAAAATGGGAAAGAATGAGGGAAAATGTGGGAAAATGGGAAAGAATGAGGAAAAAGGAGAATGGGGAAAAAAGGTGGGGAAATGGGAAAGAATGGGGATAAAAGGTGGGGAAATGGGAAAGAATGAGGAAAAAGGTGAGAAATGGGAAAGAATGAGAGAGAAAAGGTGGGAAAATGGGAAAGAATGAGGGAAAGAAATGTGGGGGGAAAGGGGAAGAAATGTGGAGAAAGAGGAAAGAATGAGGAAAGAATGAGAGAGAAAAGGTGGGGAAATGGGAAAGAATGAGGGAAAGATGCGGGGGAAAAGGGGAAGAAATGTGGAGAAAGGAGGAAAGAATGAGGAGAAAAAACGAGGGGGAAAAGGGAAAGAATTAGGAAAAAAAATGTGGGGGGAAAGGGGAAAAATGAGAAAAAGAATGTGGGAAAATGGGAAGGAATGAGGAGAAAAAATGTTGGGGAAATGGGAAGGAATGGGAAAAGAGGGGAAAAAAAGGAAAGAATGAGGAAAAAATGTTGGGGAAAAGGGAAAAGAACGAGGAATAAAACGTGGGGGAAATAGAGGAAAGAATGATAAAAAACCGTGGAGAAATGGGGGAAAAATAGTGAAAACAAATACTGGGGGAAATGGGGAAAAGCGAATCCCTTTTTTTTTTAATGGATTTGTGGCTGGGAAACTCAGGAAGGGGCTTGGAGCCCCCCAAAAAAACCCAAAAAGCGTCCGGATTGGATTTTGGGGCGGGGGCTGCACAAAGCGGGATCCGCTCCCGATCCCGTTTCCCGCGGATCTCGGAGCCTCTTGGGGACACGGGGACAGGGACAGGGGGTGGCGGTGCCGGTTTTTGGGGTTTTGGCCTCTCTCGGGAGCTGTGACTCAGCCGAGATTAAAGCTCAGTGCCGGCTCCTTGTCAGCGCCCCCCGGACCCTCCGGCGGGTGACGGCCGCGGCGTGTCACCGCTGTCACCGCCCGCCGGCCGGCGACAAAAGGTGACCGTCACACCCGGCGGGGTGCGCGGCCCGGGGGTGGCCCTGGGGATTTGGGATCCCCTAAAGCCGGTGTCACATCCCCACCTCTGTCACCTCCGTCTGCTCCCTGGATTGTCCCCTAAAGCCGGTGTCACATCCTCATCTCTGTCACTCCTGTGTGGTCCCTGAATTGTCCCCTAAACCTGGGGCCACATCCCCATCTCTGTCACCTGTCACTTCTGTGTGGTCCTTTAATTGTCCCCTAAAGCCAGTGCCACATCCCCATGTTTGTCACCTCTGTGTGATCCTTTAATTGTCCCCTCCCCTGGTGCCACATCTCCATCCTTTTCCCTCTATTTGGTCCTGTCATTGTCCCCTCCCCTGGTGCCACATCCCCATCCTGTCCCTCTCTCTGGTCCCCTCATGGTCTCCTAATCCCGGTGCCACGTCTCCCTCTGTTGTCCCTCTCGGTCCCCTCTCTCAGCTCTCTGAACTGTCCCCTCTCCTGGTGCCACATCCCCAGCTCTGTCACCTCTGTGCACTCCCTGAATTGTCCCCTACACCCGGTGCCACATCTCCCTCTCTTGTCCCTCTTTGTCCCCTCTGTCCGCTCCCTGGATTGTCCCCTACACCTGGTGCCACATCCTGATTTCTGCCATCTGTCCAATCCCTGAATTGTCCCCTCCCCTGGTGCCACATCCTGATTTCTGCCACCTCTGTCCAATCCCTGGATTGTCGCCTACACCCGGTGCCACATCCCCATCCTGTCACCCCTCTGTCACCTGTCCGGTCCCCTCATTGTCCCCTACACCCGGTGCCACATCCCCATTTCCATCCACTCTGTCACCTCTGTCCAATCCCTGAATTGTCCCCGAATTGTCCCCTAAACCTGTTGGCCAAGCCGGCAGTGACACGGAATTCTCCGGGAATTCTCCGGGACTGGCGCTCCCATTCCAGCAATCCCTGCTGGACCCGCCCAGGACAGGGACAGGGACAGGGACAGGGGTGGCACGTCCCCAGAGCCACCCCAGAGCAGGACTGGGAATTGTCCCTGGGTGGGAACAGCTGGGAACGCGCTGTCCCTGCTAAAATAACCCGGAGCTGTCCCGGGACACCGAGAGGGACAATCCCAAACCTTTGGGGTCAGATTTTTTTTTATGTCGCAGGATTTTTTCGGGATTTTGTGGGATTTTATTGGGATCTCGCAGGATTTTTTTTTTCATGGGACTTTTTGGGATTTGGTGGGGTTTTGATGGGTTTTTGTGCGTTTTTTTTGGAATTTTTTTTGAATTTCACAGGGGTTTGTGGGGTTTTTTTTTGATTTCGCTGGGTTTTGCAGGATTCTTTTGGGATTCCGCGGGTTTTTTGGGATTTGGTGGGGTTTTGGTGGGTTTTTGTTTGATTTTCTGGGATTTCACAGGGTTTTTTTGGGATTCTGTGGGATATTTTTTGGGATTTCACGGGGCTTTTTGGGATTCCATGGGATTTTTTGGGGGATTTTGCAGGGTTTTACGGGATTTTTTTGGGGATTTTGCAGGGTTTTACGGGATTTTTTTTGGGGATTCCGCAGGGTTTCACAGGATTATTTTGGATCTTGCAGGATTTTTTTTTGATTTCACAGAATCTTTTTGTGATTTCACAAGATTTTTTTGTGATTTCACGGGATTTTTTGGTGATTTCGCAGGATTTTTTTGTGATTTCACAGGATCTTTTTGTGATTTCACAGAATTTTTTGTGATTTCACAGGATCTTTTTGTGATTTTCAGGATTTTTTGTGATTTCGCAGGATTTTTTTGTGATTTCACAGGATTTTTTTTGTGATTTCACAGGATTTTTTTGGATTTCACAGGATTTTTTTGGATCTTGCAGGATCTTTTTGTGATTTCACAGGATTTTTTTGGATTTCACAGGATTTTTTTGGATCTTGCAGGATCTTTTTGTGATTTCACAGGATTTTTTGGTGATTTCACAGGATTTTTTCGTGATTTCACAGAATCTTTTTGTGATTTCTCAGGATTTTTTTGTGATTTCACAGGATTTTTTTGGATCTTGCAGGATCTTTTTGTGATTTCTCAGGATTTTTTCGTGATTTCACAGGATTTTTCCGTGATTCCCCAGGGTTTTTTTTGATTTCGCGGGAGGGTTTTTTTTTGGATTCCGCGGGGGGTTTTTTTTGGATTTCGCAGGGGTTTTTTTGGATTTCGCAGGGTTTTTTTTGGATTTCGCAGGGTTTTTTCCCATTTTGTCGGATTTTTTGGGGCTCCCTCGGGGTTCTGGGTGCCCGGGGGTGACGGGCGTGTCCCCGCAGGCGGTGGCACCATGCGGGCCGTGCTCTGGGACCTGCTGCTGCTGCTGTGGCTCTGCGCCCGCGCCCGCGGCGACTGCCGAGGCGACTGCCTGCACTGCGACCGCCAGCTCTACCGCGACAGCTTCGACGTCCTCGTGAGTGCCACCAGCGTCCCTGTCCCCATACTGGGGACATGGGAGCCATCTTCCTTCTGCCAGGGTCTGGGGGACATCGGGAGTGCCACCGGGGCCCCTGTCTCCATATGGGGGACCTGGGGGACATCGGGAGTGCCACCGGGGCCCCTGTCCCCACATGGGGGCTGGACATCGGAGTGCCACCGGGGTCCCTGTCCCCATATGGGGGGTCTTGGGGCTGGGGGACATCGGAGTGCCACCAGGGTCCCTGTCCCCACATGGGGGGTCTGGGGGCTGGGGGACATCAGGAGTGCCACCGGGGTCCCTGTCCCCATATGGGGGACCTGGGGGACATCGGAGTGCCACCAGGGTCCCCGTCCACATGCCAGGGGGATATGGGAGCCATCTTCCTTCTGCCAGGTGCTGGGGGACATCGGGAGTGCCACCAGGGTCCCTGTCCCCATACTGGGGGGTAGGGACATCGGGAGTGCCACCGGGGTCCCTGTCCCCATATGGGGGGTCTTGGGGCTGGGGGACATCGGAGTGCCACCAGGGTCCCTGTCCCCACATGGGGGGTCTGGGGGCTGGGGGACATCAGGAGTGCCACCGGGGTCCCTGTCCCCATATGGGGGACCTGGGGGACATCGGAGTGCCACCAGGGTCCCCGTCCACATGCCAGGGGGATATGGGAGCCATCTTCCTTCTGCCAGGTGCTGGGGGACATCGGGAGTGCCACAGCTGTCCCCATACTGGGGGATCTGGGTGCTCTTCTCCTTCTGCTGGGGTCTGGGGGACATCAGGAGTGCCACCAACTGTCCCTTGTCCCCACGCCTGGGGGATCTGGGTCAGGGGGACATCGGGAGTGCCACCGGGGCCCCTGTCCCCATATGGGGGGTCAGGGGGACATCGGGAGTGCCACAGCTGTCCCCTGTCCCCAGGCCTGGGGATATGGGAGTGCTTTTCCTTCTGACAGGGGCTGGGGGACATCGGAAGTGCCACCGGGGTCCCTGTCCCCATAGGGGGGGGCTGGGGGACATTGGGAGTGCCACCAATGTCCCCTGTCCCCATGCCCTGGGGCATCTGGGAGCCCTTTTCCTTCTGCTGGGGTCTGGGGGACATTGGGAGTGCCACCAGGGTCCCCTGTCCCCATACTGGGGGATCTGGGTGCCATTTTCCTTCTGCTGGGGTCTGGGGGACATTGTCAGTGCCACCACCTCAGGGGGACATCGGGAGTGCCACCAATGTCCCCTGTCCCCATGCCCTGGGGGATCTGGGGAACATCGTCAGTGCCACCAATGTCCCCTGTCCCCATGCCCTGGGGCATCTGGGAGCCCTTTTCCTTCTGCTGGGGTCTGGGGGACACTGGGAGTGCCACCACCGCTGTCCCCTGTCCCCATGCCTGCGGCACCAATGTCCCCTGTCCCCATGCCCTGGGGCATCTGGGAGCCCTTTTCCTTCTGCTGGGGTCTGGGGGACATTGGGAGTGCCACCAGGGTCCCCTGTCCCCATACTGGGGGATCTGGGTGCCATTTTCCTTCTGCTGGGGTCTGGGGGACATTGTCAGTGCCACCACCACTGTCCCTTGTCCCCACGCCTGGGGGATCTGGGGGACATCTGGAGTGCCACCAACTGTCCCCTGTCCCCAGGCCTGCGGGATATGGGAGTGCTTTTCCTTCTGCCGGGGTCTGGGGGACATTGGGAGTGCCACCACCGCTGTCCCCATACTGGGAGATCTGGGTGCCATTTTCCCTCTGCTGGGGTCTGGGGGATTTGTGACTTGAGGGGAAGGTGCCACCTGCCACCATTGTCACTGTCACTGTCACTGTCACTGTCACTCCTGCGTGGGCACCGGGATGGTCCTGAGGGAAGGTGAAGATCCCAAATGAGGATGAAGATCCCAAACCAGGATGGTCCCAAACCAGGGTGAAGATCCCAAACCAGGGTGAAGATCCCAAATGAGGATGGTCCCAAATGAAGATGAAGATCCCAAATGAGGATGAAGATCCCAAACCAGAAAGGTCCCAAGGGAAGGTGAAAATCCCAAACCAGGATGAAGATCCCAACGCAGGGAGAAGATCACAACTCAGGGTGAAGATTCTAAATCAGGATGGTCCTGAGGGAAGTAGAAGATCCCAAATGATGTTGAAGATCCCAAATCAGGATGGTCCCAAATGAGGATGAAGATCCCAAACCAGGAAGGTCCTGAGGGAAGGTGAAAATCCCAACTCAGGGTGAAGATCCCAACTCAGAGTGAAGATCCCAAATGAGGGTGAAGATCCCAAACGAGGGTGAAGATCCCAAACCAGGATGAAGATCCCAAACCAGGGTGAAGATTCTAAATCAGGATGGTCCTGAGGGAAGTAGAAGATCCCAAATGAGGTTGAAGATCCCAAATCGGGCTGAAGATCCCAAATCAGGATGGTCCCAAATGAGGATGAAGATCCCAAACCAGGAAGGTCCTGAGGGAAGGTGAAAATCCCAACTCAGGGTGAAGATCCCAACTCAGAGAGTGCCACCATTGTCACGGTGAAGATCCCAAACGAGGGTGAAGATCCCAAACCAGGATGAAGATCCCAAACCAGGGTGGTCCCAAGACCCCAGCCATCCCCAGCTTCCATCCCCACCGCTGCCTCACCCATCCCAAACCCCCGAGGAGCCTCCAAAATCCCGCTCGGAGCTCAGGCTGGGTGGGAGGAGCTCGGAGATCCCGCAGCTCCTCCAGGCCTTGGTTTGCATCCCACACGGGACGGGAAGCGCCGTGACACCGGAATTTTGGGGTTTCCAGCTCCTAAATCCTTTCTGTTCCCCTCCCTGAGCCGTGTCTGTGTCCCGGCATTCCCGGGGGATTGTCCACCTCCCCCGTTTATTTGGGATAACAAATCCCACCGGGTGGACACGTCCCCCCATTCCCAAAAGGAGCCGGCAGCTCGGAAGCCCCCAGGGTTGGGAAATATCCCAAAAATCCCAGGAGAAACCAGAAACTTCCAGGAGATGCTGGAGCCACCCCAGTGCCACCAAGGCCACGTCACTGCCACCAAGTTTTGGGGTGCCACCACCCTGCTTGGGCCCCAAAACGTCGTTTAGAACGCACCAGAACCTCTGTGAGATCCCATTTTCCTGCCTGGTCCTGCTCCTGGAGCTCCAGCCGGAACCTCGGGGAGGAGCTGGGGGGGTCGGTGGCCCATGGACCCTGTGGCAGCTCCTATCCCAAAGCCAGAGCAGTTGGAACCGGAATTTGGGGTCTCCTGGGGCTTGGTTTGGGCTGGAAGGAGCCTCGTGGTGGGATCTGGGATCTCCTGAGGTTTGGGTTGGAAGGAGCCTCGTGGTGGGAATTGGGATCTCCTGAGGTTTGGGTTGGAAGGAGCCTCGTGGTGGGATTTGGGATCTCCTGAGGTTCGAGCTGGAAGGAGCCTCGTGGTGGGATTTGGGATCTCCTGAGGTTCAGTTTGGGTTGGAAGGAGCCTCGTGGTGGGATTTGGGATCTCCCGGGGCTCGGTTTGGGCTGGAAGGAGCCTCATGGTGGGATTTGGGATCTCCAGGGGTTCAGTTTGGGCTGGAAGGAGCCTCATGGTGGGATTTGGGATCTCCCGGGGCTCGGTTTGGGCTGGAAGGAGCCTCGTGGTGGGATTTGGGATCTCCAGGGGTTAGGTTTGGGCTGGAAGGAGCCTCGTGGTGGAGTTCGGGGTCTCCTGAGGTTCAGTTTGAGCCTTGTGGTGGGATTTGGGATCTCCCGGGGTTAGGTTTGAGCCTCGTGGTGGGAGTTGGTGTGATCTTCCACCGTTTCCAAAGTGACGTCCGAGCAGGAGATCCCGGGAATTTCTGGTGCCAGGGAAGGGCAGGGACCGCCTGCTCCTCACGGTGTGGGTGACTCACCCCGGTGCCGGTCCCCAAGGCCACCAAAGCCACCAACCAAAGACGGGGAAGAACCTCCCCAGCTGGTTTTGGAGCACCGGCCGCTGTTCACCGAAGATTCCCGACAGAATTCCAGGGGACAGAAGCCACTTCCAGGAGAATTGTCACCTCAGCCCGGTGGCCCAGGAGCCTGGGACGTCCATGCCGGAGGGTGACAGGACCTTAGAGATGTCACCTCCATGGGATCCATCACTTCCAGCAGCACAGACCTTTCCAAAGCCTTGGAGATGCCAGGAGAAGACCTCGGCTCAGCGCGGGACGCCCTCGGTGTCTCCACAAGGCCCCACCCTAAAAAATCCTTGTCACCGCCTCGTTTGGGGACAATTCTCCCTCTTTTGGGGGTTGTGGGACGAGCCCTGGGGGGTGGGAAGAGCCGGTGGAGCTCCAGCCCTGAGCAGGACCGGTGGCCGCTCCCCGCTGGCCGGGCTGGTGGTGCCACGAGAAGGACGAAGACACCGTGAGGAACGGGATGGAGCGAGGGGTGGTTTGAGGGAAAAAAGGATAAAAAATGGATTTGAGGGTTTGAGGAGAGGACGGGGATCTCCACCTGGCTCACCTGGGCTGAAGCCAGCCGGGGATCAGCGTTTGAAGGACCCCACCACGGTGGAGACGTCGGGATGGACATGAGGACAACGCTTCCCTCCTGGGCCCTCCACCCACGGTTCCTTCCAGAGTTCACCGAGCTTGGTTCTTCCACGATTTCCTCCTGGATGGTTTTCCTGGGTGCTGGGTTTGGTGGCACCAAAAAAGGACTGGCCTGGAAAGGGATGAGATCTAACCATGGTGGGTTTGGTGGCACCAAAAAAGGACTTTCCATGTCCTGTTCGGCCTGGAAAGGGATGAGATCCAACCGTGGTGAGTTTGGTGACACCAAAAAAGGACTTTCCATGTCCTGTTTGGCTTGGAAAGGGATGAGACCCAACCGTGGTGGGTTTCGTGGCACCAAAAAAGGACTTTCCATGTCCTGTCTGGCCTGGAAAGGATGAGACCCAACCGTGGTGGGTTTGGTGGCACCAAATAAGGACTGGCCTGGAAAGGGATGAGACCCAACCGTGGTGGGTTTGGTGGCACCAAAAAAGGACTTTCCATGTCCTGTTTGGCTTGGAAAGGGATGAGACCCAACCGTGGTGGGTTTGGTGGCACCAAAACCCCACAGCAGGGACAGGTCCGTGTCCTGTCCAGCCTGGAAAGGGACAGGATCCAACCGTGGTGGGATGAACCCCTGGGGGCCGAAGGACGCCGGTGACGAAGGGACGTGGTGGGAACGGCCGTTCCTGGGGCTGGAGGAGCTGGAGGCCCCTCCTGCCTTTGAGGAAGGATGGAGGAGGATCTGGGAAGCTTCCCGTGAATCCCCAGTGAGGTGCTGGAGCACGGAGCTTTTCCATCTCCATCCTGTGGAGCTGCTCTGAAGGAGTGGAGGACGGGAAGGTCACCGGGAGCAGCCAGCGTGGATTTATGGAGGAGCAGTGGGGCTTGACCAGCCTGAGGCTGGGCCTGACCTTCATCCCGGTGTCCCGTGACATCCTCGAGGACAATCACGGAGCGGATAAACCCGGAGCACCAGGAATCCTTCAGGATAACGGGGCAGGAGAGCCTCAGCAGATGCTGCAGAGCTGGGAGGGCTGGTGGGACCCCGCAGGCTTCTGCTGCCATCCAGAGGAACATTCCCAGCTGGAGAAACCTCGGGAACAGCAAAGTTGCATCCTTGACGAGGAACAACTCCAGACACCAGGACCTGCCATGGGAACAGGCCAGAGGTCCCTTCCCACCTCTGCTGTCCCTTCCCACATCCACCATCCCATCCCACCTCCACCATCCCATCCCACCTCCAACCCGTCCCACCTCCATCCCATCACACTCGATGATTTCTGGGCTGTGGCCCCCAGCAGAGCTCGGAGCGGCGGCGCAGGAGCTCTGAATTCCTTGGCACAGCCTGGGGCGTGTCCGGGGGAGCTGGAGAGCGCTGCTGAGCATCTCCACCCCCTTCCAGCCCTGGGCGCCCAGCAGGGGCTCGGGCAGGAGGCACCTCCGGGATGAGGCCGAGGAGCTGCCGGCACCTTCCCACGGCGCTTCCAATGGGATGGTGTCGGGATGGCACCCATGGGATGGGCACCTATGGGATGGCACCTATGGGATGGGCACCCATGGGATGGCACCTATGGGGACACCCATGGGATGGCACCCATGGGGACACCTATGGGATGGCATCCATGGGATGGGCACCCATGGGATGGCACCCATGGGATGGCACCTATGGGATGGCACCCATGGGATGGGCACCCATGGGATGGCACCTATGGGATGGCACCCATGGGATGGGCACCCATGGGATGGCACCTATGGGGACACCTATGGGATGGCACCTATGGGATGGCACCTATGGGATGGGCACCTATGGGACGGGCACCTATGGGATGTCAGTTATGCACACCTATGGGCACCATGTCACCTATGGGATGGACACCTATGGAATGTCACCCATGGGATGTCACCTATGGGACAGACACCTATGGGACAGACACCTATGGGATGTCACCTCTGGGGACCCCTATGGGCACCACGTCACGGCCGGGCACCCTCCGGGCAGCGTGCGGACGGGCGGGGGGCGCGGGCACGCCACCGTTCCCGGCGGTCCCTCCCGGCCCCGGCCCGGCCGTGACGCGCGGCGCGTTCCCCGCAGATCTGCATCCTGGAGTGCGAAGGCCGAGCCGTGCCCCGCGCCACCTGGGAGCTGTGCGCGGCCGCCGGCCGAGCGGCGCCGCGGCCCCGCCGCCTCTCGGGCCGGCCCTGGCCCTCGGGCCGCCAGCACGACGAGCAAGAGGAGGAGGAGGAGGAGGAGGACATTTCGCGGCGGCCGGGAGCGGGCCGGGCGGCCAAGGGGGTGCAGAAGAGGTACGGGGGCTTCATCGGGGTGCGCAAGTCGGCGCGGAAGTGGAACAACCAGAAGAGGTTTAGCGAGTTCCTGAAGCAGTACCTGGGCATGGCGCCGCGCTCCAGTGAGTACGGCCGCGGCGGCGGCGCCGGCGACGCCCAGGAGAGCTAAGCGGGATCCAACCCTCCACCCCGCCCGCCACATCCCATGGGTGCCATCCTACAAGGGGGCCATCACCAAGAGACAAATCCCATTCGGAAAAAAAACGGCTCGGAAACACCGGCGCCGGCCGGCCACCGGGAGGGACGCGGGGACACGCGGGGACGCCGCTGGGGCACCTCTGGGCACCTTGGGGTCACCTTCGGGATGGCCCTGGGGTCACCCTTGGGGATGCCTTCAGGGTCACCTTTGAGGTCACCTCTGGGGTCGCCCTTGTGGGCGCCCTTGGGGACACCTTTGGGGGCACCTTTGGGGACACCTTTGGGGTCACCGTCAGGGTCACCTTTGGGCTTGCCTATGGGGTCACTCTCACGGTCACCCTTGTGGTTGCCCTCGTGGTCACCTCTGGGGTCACCTTCAAGGTCACCTTTTCGGTCATCCTTGTGGTCACCCTTGGGGACACCCTCTGGGGCACCTTTGGGGGTGCCATCAGGGTCACCTTTGGGGTCATCCTTGTGGTCACCCTTGGGGACACCTTTGGGGTCACCTCTGGAGCACCTTTGGGGGTGCCATCAGGGTCACCTTTGGGTTTGCCTTCATGGTCACCTTTGAGGTCACCTTTGGGGTCACTCTCACGGTCACCCTTGTAGTTGCCCTTGTGGTCACCATTGGGGTCACCTTCAGGGTCACTTTCAAGGTCACCTTTGGGATCATCCTTGTGGTCACCCTTGGGGACACCTTTGTGGTCACCCTCAGGGTCACCTTTGGGGTGACCCCACCTTCAAGGTTGCTTTTGGTGTCACCTTTGGTGTCAATCAGGGTCACCTTTGGGGTCATCCTTGTGGTCACCCTTGGGGACACCTTTGTGGTCACCTTTGGGGTCATCTTTGGGGTTGCTCTCATGGTCACCTTTGGGGTCACCTTTGGGGTCACCTTCGTGGTCACCTTCGTGGTCACCTTCGGGGTCGCCTTTGGGGTCACCCTCAGGGTCACCTTTAGGGTGACTCCGCTTTTGAGGTTGCCTTCAGCAGGTCACCTTTGTTGTCACCTGTGAGGTCACCTTCGGTGTCACCTTTGAGGTCACCCTCAAGGTCACCATTGGGGTCACCACTGGGGTCACCTTTGGTGTCCCCTCCCAGGTCACCACTGGGGTCACCCTCAGGGTTGCCCTCAGGGTCACTTTCAGGTTGGGGTCACCCTCAGGGCCACCTTTGGGGTCACCCTCTGGGTCATCTTTGGTGTCCCCTCCCAGGTCACCGCTGGGGTCACCCTCTGGGTCACCTTTGGGGTCACCCTCTGCGTCAACCTCAAAGTCACCTTCGAGGTCACTTTGGGGTCACCTTTGGGTCCCTCCAGGGCTGCCCTCAGGGTCACCTTCATTGTCACCCTGGGTGTCACCTTTGGGTCACCTTCCAGGTCACCCTGGGTGTCACCTTTGGGTCACCTTCCAGGTCACCTTGGTGTCACCTTCGGGTCCCCCTGGGTGTCCCCTGGGTGTCCCCTGGGTGTCACCGGGGCTGCTGCTCCCCATCCTGCACGGGTCGGTTCCCCCCAATAAAAAATTGGGAAAAAATCAACAAAATTCCAAATAAATACAGGAAATGTTTAAAAAAAAAAAGAGAGTTTTTTAAAAAATGAAATTGAAAAGGATTTAAAATTCCAAAGAGAATAAAATAGGAATTCAAAATAATATTAAATAAAGAAAATGCGGGAAAAAAATTCAAATTTCACGACGTGGAAATCAAGAATTTCAATGAAAAGGATAAATGGAAAATATTTAAAAGAAATAAAAATAAATTAAAAAATAAATTTAAAATAAGTTTAAGAGTATTTAAAATAAATAAAGGATAAATTACAAAGATATTGTAAAAAAAGAAAGGATAAATTTAAAAATTATTTTACAAGGAATAAAGAATTAAATGGAATTATTTAAAAGAAATAAAAGATGGATCAAAATTATTTAAAAGAGGTTTAAAAAATGAATCTAAATATTTAATATGGAAGAAAAGCTTTTAAAATAAATTTTAAAGGTGAACAGAATTCAAATTAAATTCAGTTGAATTTAAAAAGAAATAGCTGGGAAAATTTTAATAAACTAAATTAAATTTAGAAAAAATAAAGTAAAATAAATAAATAAAAGGAAATTTAAAAATAAATAAAATAAAAATAAATTAAAATGAAAATTTAAAAATAAAAAGTGAAAATAAATGAAATCAAAATAAAATTAAAACAAACAAAAGTCAAACCCCATTTCAAATGAACCAATTCCTGCCCAGAACGCTCCAGTCCCACGCTGTAATTCCCCCAAAAATTGGGAAATTTGGGAGAATTTTCACATTTTTCCACTTTTTTAAACAAAATTTTTCCTTTTTTTCCCCTCCCTGGGTGGAATCTCCCAAAATTCCGGGAGAAAAATTCCCAAATTCCAAAATTCCCTCTCTGCCCTCGGCTCAGCTGCTTTGGCCTTTCTTTCTTTTTTACCTTTTTTTTCCCCAATTTTTAATTTTTTTTCTCTTTTTTTCTCTTTTTTTTTTTATTTCCCTTTCCCCTCACTTTTAATTTTTTTCTCTTTATTTCCTTTTTTTCCCCTTCCCCCCACTTTTTAAATTTTTCCCCCCTTTTTTATTTTATTTTGTATTTTTAAAATTTATTTTCCCCATTTCATTTTGTGTTTTTTTTTCTTTTAATTTTATTATTTTTCTTTTTCCCCTTCCTTCCCCCATGTTATTTTATATTTATTTTTCTTCCCCCCTCCTTATTATTTTCCCCACTTTATTTTGTATTATTTTTATTATTCCCCCATTTAATTCTGTATTCTTTTTATTATTTTCCCCATTTTATTTTGTATTATTCCCATTATTTCCCCGATTTATTTTTGTACTATTTTTATTATTTCCCCCATTTTATTTTTGTATTATTTCTATTACTTCCCCCATTTTATTTTGTATTATTTCTATCATTTCCCCCATTTTGTTTTGTATTATTTCCATCATTTCCCCCATTTTATTTTGTATTATTTCCTCCATTTTATTTTGTATTATTTCCATCATTCCCCCATTTTATTTTCTATCATTTCCCCGTTATTATTTTGTATTATTTCTATCATTCCCCCATTTTATTTTGCATTATTTCCCCATTATTATTTCCCCATTATTATTTTGTATTATTTCTATCATTTTCCCCATTTTATTTTCTATCATTTCCCCGTTATTATTCTGTATTATTTCCATCATTCCCCCATTTTATTTTGCATTATTTCCCCATTATTATTTTGTATTATTTTGTATTATTTCCATCATTCCCCCGTTTTGTTTTGCATTATTCCCCCGTTATTATTTTGTGTGTTTCTGTAGCGTTCCGGCACCGCCTCCCGGCCCGGCCGAGGCCAAACTAAATCCCGGCTCCGCCTCCGGCGCGGCCCGAGCGCTCCCGGCGGGGCCCGAAGCGCTTCGGCTCCCGAGCTCCGAGGCCGCTCCTCGCCCTCCCGAGCTCCGCCTGCCCGGGGCCGACGCCTCCCGAGCGCTCCCGAACGTTCCCGACGCCTCCCGAGAGCTCACCCGAGCGCTCCCGAGCGTTCCGCCGACGCCTCCCGAGCGCTCCCGAACGTTCCCGACGCCTCCCGAGTGCTCCACCGAGAGCTCCCGAACATTCCCGACGCCTCCCGAGTGCTCCACCGAGAGCTCCCGATGTTTCCTGAGGCCTCCCGAGTGCTCCACCGAGAGCTCCCGAACATTCCCGACGCCTCCCGAGTGCTCCACCGAGAGCTCCCGAACATTCCCGACGCCTCCCGAGTGCTCCACCGAGAGCTCCCGAACATTCCCGACGCCTCCCGAGTGCTCCACCGAGAGCTCCCGAACATTCCCGACGCCTCCCGAGTGCTCCACCGAGAGCTCCCGAACATTCCCGACGCCTCCCGAGTGCTCCACCGAGAGCTCCCGAACATTCCCGACGCCTCCCGAGTGCTCCACCGAGAGCTCCCGAACATTCCCGACGCCTCCCGAGTGCTCCACCGAGAGCTCCCGATGTTTCCTGAGGGCTCCCCCGATGCCTCCCGAGCGTTCCCCCGACAGTTCCTGAGGGCTCCCCCGCCACTTCCCGCCGGCTACCGACGTTTCCTGAGGGCTCCCCCGCCGGTTTCTGACAGCTCCCGCGGGCTCTCCCGCCGGTTCCCGAGGGCTCCCGACGGCTCCTCCGAGGTCTCCCGACGGTTCCCGCCGGTTCCTGAGGGCTCTCCCGACGGCTCCCACGACAGCTCTCGAGGGCTCCCCCGCCGGTTCCCGCGGGCTCCTGAGGGCTCCCGAGGGCTCTCCCGAGGGCGCTCCCGAGGGCTCTCCCGAGGGCTCTGCCGCCGATTCCTGAGGGCTCCCGAGGGCTCTCCCGAGGGCGCTCCCGAGGGTTGCCGAGCGCTCCCGACGGCTCCTAAGGGCGCTCCCGCCGGTTCCTGAGGGCTCCCGCGGGCTCTCCCGAGGGTTGCCGAGCGCTCCCGAAGGCTCCCGAGAGTTCCCGACAGCTCCCGAGCGCCCCCTAGGGCTCCCCCGACAGCTCCCGAGGGCTCTCCCGAGCGCTTCCGAAGGCTCCCACGACAGCTCCCGAGAGTTGCCGAGCGCTTCCGAAGGCTCCCACGACAGCTCCCGAGGGCTCCCGAGAGCTCCCGAGCGCTGCCGAGAGTTGCCGAGCGCGGGAGGCCCCGCGCGAAAGCGACGCCGAAGGCGGAGGGAAAATGGGAATTTGGCACCAAAAAAATGGGATTTTGGACCAAAAATAAAAAGGATTTTTGACCAAAAAAAAAGGGAGTTTTGCGGGGAAAAATTGGGATTTTTTCGGAAAAAAATTTGAATTTTTGCCTCCCAAAAAAATTGGAATTTTGCCCCCAATAATGGGATTTTTTACCAAAAAAAATTGAATTTTTGCCCTCAAGAAATGCGATATTTGGCAATAAAAATCTGGAATTTTTTGGGGAAAAAAAATTAAAATTTTGACCAAAGTAAGGGGAATATTTGGCAAAAAAAAAATTTGGAATGTTTGCCAAAAGAAAGGAATTTTGGTAAAAATAAAATTGAATTTTTGCGGAAAAAAAATCAAATTTTTGCCAGAAAAAAATTGGAATTTTTGCCCAAAAAAAGGGATTTTTTGCCCAAAAAGAAAAATTTTTTAAAAATTGAATTTCCAAATTTTTTTTTCCAAAAAAAAAGGAATTTTCACCGAAAAAATTTGAATTTTTGCCCAAAACCCAGAATTTTTGCAAAAAAATTTTGAATTTTTTCCCCCCCCAAAACTGGAATTTTTGCCCTAAAATATTTTGAATTTTTTTGCAAAAATTTGAATTTTTGCCCGAAATAAAGGTGGAATTTTTGTAAAAAATAATTTGAATTTTTTGCCCAAAAAACCCACCAAAAAGGGAATTTTTTGTGGAAAAAAAAAGAATTTTCCCAAAAAATTTTGAATTTTTGCTAAAATTTTTTTTATTTTTTTTGCCCAAAACCAAAGGAATTTTTGCAAAAGAAAATTTAGTTTTTGCCCCAAAAAAATTGAATTTTGCCCCAAAAAAACCCTGAATTTTTGCCAAAAAATAATTTGGAATTTTTACCAAAAAATTTGGAATATTTTGCCCTTAAAAAATGCAATTTTTGCAAAAAAAAATATTGGAATTTTTACAAAAAAATTTGGAATTTTTGCCCTTAAAAAATGCAATTTTTGCAAAAAAAAAAATTTGGAATTTTTACTAAAAAATTTGGAATTTTTGCCCTTAAAAAATGCAATTTTTGCAAAAAAAAAAAATTGGAATTTTTACCAAAAAATTTGGAATTTTTGCCCCAAAAATTGGAATTTTTACAAAAAAAAATTTGGAATTTTTGCCAGAAAAAAAAAGCAATTTTTGCAAAAAAAAAAATTTGGAATTTTTACTAAAAAATTTGGAATTTTTGCCCTTAAAAAATGCAATTTTTGCAAAAAAAAAAATTGGGAATTTTTACTAAAAAATTTGGAATTTTTGCCCTTAAAAAATGCAATTTTTGCAAAAAAAATTTGAATTTTTACCAAAATTTCCCCCCAAAATTCTGGAAATTTTTATTGATTTGAATTCCAAAAAAAAAAAATTCCCAAAGCTCGGAGCCGTTCCTAAAAAAAAATTTTAAAAAATCTGAATATTTGGAAAATTCCGATGGGAAAATGGGAAAAAAAAAAAAAAAGGGAATTTCGGGATGAGCCCAAAATTTGGATTTTTTTGTCGTTTCTGAGATTTCTCCATTAAAGTTGTACAGAGCAAAAAATGGAAATAAATCGATTTATGGTTTGTAGCAGCTGATTGCAAATCGCGCACGGAATGGGGAAACGGGAATTTGGGGAAAAATGGGAATTTGGGGGGGTTTAGGAAAAAAATGGGGAAAAATTGGGAAAAATTGGGAATTTTGGGGGGATTTTATGGGGAAAAAATGGGAATTTTGGGGGATTTTATGGGGGAAAAATGGGAATTTTTTGGGGGTTTTATGGATGAAAAATGGGAATTTTTGGGGTTTTTTTAATGGGGAAAAAGATGGGAATTTTCTGGGGGAAAATGGGAATTTTTGGGATCTTTTCTGGAAAAAAATGGGATTTTTCAGGGGGAAAATGGGATTTTTTTCTGGGAAAAAAAGGGATTTTTTGGGGTTTTTTACTGGAAAAAAAATGGGATTTATAAGAGAGCAATGGAAAGAAGAATGGGATTAAAAAAGGATAAAAAAATTGGATTTTTGAGGGGAAAAATGGGGTATGGGCAATGCCAGGAATTCCAGGATTTTTTGGGGTTTTTTTTGGGATATTGCCCAATCCCCTGGAATTCTCCTGGAGGTCGGATCTGTGCGGTGACCTGGTGGGATTTGGGAATTCCGAGGGATCGGGACAGGGCAGATCCACGGAATTTGGGAATTCCAGAATGATCGGGACAGGGCAGATCCAGGGGATTTGGGAATTCTGAGGGATCGGGACAGGGCAGATCCACGGGATTTGGGAATTCTGAGGGATCGGGACAGGGCAGATCCACGGGATTTGGGAATTCCAGAGGGATCGGGACAGGGCAGATCCACGGGATTTGGGAATTCTGGAGGGATCGGGACAGGGCAGATCCACGGGATTTGGGAATTCCAGAGGGATCGGGACAGGGCAGATCCACGGGATTTGGGAATTCCAGAGGGATCGGGACAGGGCAGATCCAGGGGATTTGGGAATTCTGAGGGATCGGGACAGGGCAGATCCACGGGATTTGGGAATATTCCAGAGGGATCGGGATGGCAGATCCACGGGATTTGGGAATTCTGAGGGATCGGGACAGGTCAGATCCAGGGGATTTGGGAATTCTGAGGGATCGGGACAGGGCAGATCCAGGGGATTTGGGAATTCCAGAGGGATCGGGACAGGGCAGATCCACGGGATTTGGGATCTCCACAGGGATTGGGATTGGGACAGGTCGGATCTGTGGGATTTGGGATTTCCAAATGGATCGGGACAGGTGGGATCAGTGGGATTTGGGATCTCCAGAGGGATCGGGACAGGTCAGATCTGTGGGATTTGGGATCTCCAGAGGGATTGGGATCAGGATTGGGATCGGGACAGGTCCTATCCGTGGGATTTGGGAATTCCGAATGGATGGGGACAGGTCACACCTGTGGGATTTGGGATCTCTACAGGGATCGGGACAGGTTGGATCCATGGGATTTGGGCTCTCCAGAGGAATGGGGATGGGTCAGATCTGTGGGATTTGGGAATTCTGGAGGTCGGATCTGTGGGATTTGGGAATTCTGAATGGATCAGG
This sequence comes from Pyrgilauda ruficollis, assembly GCF_017590135.1. Lineage (NCBI taxonomy): Eukaryota > Metazoa > Chordata > Aves > Passeriformes > Passeridae > Pyrgilauda > Pyrgilauda ruficollis. The sequence continues at coordinate 9,112,544 of NW_024527044.1, forward strand.
ACAGGTTGGATCCATGGGATTTGGGAGAGGGTGGATCTGAGGGATCAGGACAGGTGGGATCAGTGGGATCCAGACCGGTCAGACCAGTGGGGTTTGGGAATTCTGGAGGGATCAGGACACGTTGGATCCATGGGATTGGGACAGGACGGATCCATGGGATTTGGGATCTCCAGAGGGATCAGGACAGGTTGGATCTGTGGGATCGGGACAGGTTGGATCTGTGGGATTTGGGAATTCCAGAGGGATCGGGACAGGTTGGATCTGTGGGATCAATGGGATTTGGGGTCTCCAGAGGGACTGGGATTGGGACAGGTGGGATCCATGGGATTTGGGATCACCAGAGGGATCAGGACAGGTCAGATCCGTGGGATCGGGACAGGTGGGATCGTGGATTTGGGATCTCCAGAGTGACTGGGACAGGTTGGATCTGTGGGATTTGGGAATTCCAGAGGGATCAGGACAGGTTGGATCTGTGGGGTTTGGGATCTCCAGAGGGATTGGGATGGGTCAGATCTGTGGGATTTGGGACAGCTCGGATCCATGGGATCAGGACAGGTTGGATCTGTGGGATCGGGACAGCTCAGATTGATGGGATTTGGGGTCTCCAGAGGGATTTGGATTGGGACAGGTGGGATCTGTGGGATCAGGACAGGTGGGATCGTGGATTTGGGATCTCCAGAGAGACCGGGACAGGTCAGATAGAGGGGATTTGGGAATTTCGAATGGATCGGGACAGGTCAGACCTGTGGGATTTGGGATCTCCAGAGGGATTGGGATCAGGATTGGGAATGGAACAGGTCGGATCTGTGGGATTTGGGAATTCTGAATGGATCAGGACAGGTCGGATCCAGGGGATTTGGGAATTCCAGAGGGATCAGGACAGGTTGGATCTGTGGGATTTCGGATCTCCAGAGGGATCGGGACAGGTTGGATCCACAGGATTTGGGACAGGGCAGATCCATGAGATTTGGGAACTCTGAGGGTTTGGGATGGGTCAGATCCAGGGGATTTGGGAATTCTGGATGGATCGGGACAGGTCAGGTCCATGGGATGAGCTCAGGTCGGATCCGTGGGATTTGGGATCTCCAGAGGGATCGGGACAGGTTGGACCCATGGGATTTGGGAATTCCAGAGGGATTGGGATGGGTCAGATCTGTGGGATTTGGGACAGCTCGGATCCATGGGATCAGGACAGGATGGCTCTGTGGGATTTGGGATCTCCAGAGGGATCAGGACGGGTCAGATCCGTGGGACTGGGACAACTCCCAATCCATGGGATGAGCTCAGGTTGGATCCACGCGATTTGGGAATTCTGAGGGATCTGGACAGCTTGGATCTGTGGGATCAGGACAGCTCAGATCCCTGGGATTTGGGATCTCCAGAGGGATCGGGACAGCTCGGATCCACGGGATGAGCTCAGCAATGTGACCTTTCCAAGGCCAAATCCCAGACTTTTGACCCCATGGAATCTCCAGGGATCCAGGAACCCCATGGAATTCTCCAAGATGGAAAACCGGGATTTGTGTCCCGACAACCCCATGGAATTCTGCAGGATGGAAAACCGGGATTTGTGTCCCCACAACCCCATGGAATTCTCCAGGATGGAAAAGCGGGATTTGTGTCCCCACAATCCCATGGAATTCTCCAACATGGAAAACCGGGATTTGTGTCCCCACAATCCCATGGAATTCTCCAGCATGGAAAACCGGGATTTCTGTCCCCACAATCCCATGGAATTCTCCAAGATGGAAAGCCAGGATTTGTGTCCCCACAATCCCATGGAATTCTCCAAAATGAGGAAACGAGGAGGCAAATGGGGAAAAAAGGAAGAAAAAAGGAGGAAATGAGGAGGAAAATGGGTAAAAAGGAGGAAAAAAGGAGGAAATTATAAGAAAAATGAGGAAACAGAAAAATGGGGAAAAAAGGAGGGAATGAGGAGGAGAACAAGGGAAAAAAGGGGAAAAAAGGAAAAAATTAGAAATGAAAAGGGAGGGGGAAAGGAGAGAGGGAAAAGGAGGAAAATCAGGAAAAAAGGAGGAAATGAGGAGGGGAAAGGGGGAAAAATGAGGGGAAAAAAGGGAATTAGGAGGGGGAAAGGAGAGAGGAAAAAGGAGGAAAAAATAGGAAAAAAGGAGAGGAAAAAAGAGGGAAAAAAGGAAATTGGGGGAAAAGGAGAGAGGAAAACAGGAGGGGAAAACAGAAGGGGAAAAAGGAAAATAGGAGGGGAAAGGGAGGGGGAAAAGGAGGAAAACAGGGGAAAAGGGAGGAAAACAAGGAAAAAAGGAGGAAAAATGAGGAAAAAAGGGGAAATTAAGGAAAATGAGGGGGGAAGGGAGGGGGAAAATGGAGGAAATGAGGAGGGAAAAAGGAGGAAAACAAGGAAAAAAGGAGGAAATTAGGAGGGAAAAAGGAGGAAATGAAGAGGGGAAAGGGGAAAAAAGGATGAAAAATGGAGGAAAACAGGGAAAAAAGGAGGAAAAAAAGGAAAAAGGACAAAAAAAGGAAGCAAAGGCACCAAAGCTCCTCCAGGACGAGAAGCAGCAGCAACGTCCCCACCCCCAAACCCCCCTGGAGCCAATCCCAGAGCCAGCAAAATTCCTTTTATTTCCTTAAAATAAAAATCTAATCCATCATTTCCTCTGGCTGCTGTAAAAAAAAAAGGATTTTTTAAACCTTTATTTTTCTTTTTTTTTTAACAATAAAAATAGTATTTGGAAGACTGAGAAGCTGGGAAAGGGAGGGAGGATTCCTCAGGAATGAGTGGGGGAAATTCCAAATATTTCTTGAGTTGTAGCCAAGAAGCTGCTGGGATTGCTGGGAAAGGTGGAGATTTTGGGTTTGAGGTGGGAAAAATTCAAGATATTCACAGAAGGAAAGGAGAAGTTTAATAAATGAGCCACCCAGGGAGAGAAAAAGGAGAGAAAAAGGAGGGAGGAAAAAAAGGAGGAAAATAAAGGAGAAAAAGGAGGAGAAAAAGAGGAAGAGGAGAAGGAAAAAAGGGAAAAAATGAGGAAAAGGAGGAGGAAAATGGAGGAGAAAAAGAGGAAGAGGGGAAGGAAAAAAAGGGAAAAAATGAGGAAAAGGAGGAGGAAAAAAAGGGGAAAAAGGAGACAAAAAGGAGAAAAAATGAGGGGAAAAAAGGAGGAAAAAGGAAGAGGAAAAAGGAGGGGGAAAAGGGGGGAAAGAAAGAAAAAAGGAGGAGAAAAGGAAGAGAAAAAATGAGGACAAAGGGAAGAAAAAAGGAGAAAAAATGAGGAAAAAGAAAAAGGAGGAAAAAAGAAGGAAAAAAGGAGAAAAAAAGGAGGAAAAGGAGAAAAATGGCCCAAAAAACTCTCATGATTTTTTAAAATTTGAATTTTTGTCCCCAAAAACGGTCCTAAAATCTCTCTTGGGTTTCAAAATCCCAATTTTTGTCCCTAAAACTTCATCCCTGTCCCATTTTTGGGGCATTTTCCAGCAAATCTGGGAAATTCGGGAAAATTTTGGGTCCCCAAAGCACTCAGGACAAAATTTCCTCCTTTGCTGATGCCACGGGGAATTGATCAGGTTGAAAAGTGGGAAAAATGGGAATTTTTAAATTAAAATTCCCAAATTTCCCAGGGGATTCCCAGATTTCTGAGGGAATTCCCAGATTTCTGAAGGAATCTGGGTGGGAAAAGGGAAATAATGGGATGGAATTCAGTGTCTGCTTGCAGCAATGAGGAAATTCCTAAATTCCCGAGGAAATTCCCAAATTTCTGAGGAAATTCCCAGATTTCTGAGGGATTTCCTGAGGGAATTCCCAAATTCCTGAGGGAATTCAGGTGGGAAAAGGAGAATATGGAGGCGAAATTCAGTCTCTGCTCACAGCAAATGAGGAAATTCCCAAATTCGCGAGGCAATTCCCAAATTTCTGAGGGAATTCCCAGATTTCTGAGGGAATTCCAGGTGGGAAAATGGGAATAAGGAGGTGGAATTCAGTCTCTGCTCACAGCAATGAGAAAATTCCCTGATTCCTGAGGGAATTCCAGGTGGGAAAAGGGGAATAATGGGGCAGAATTCAGTCTCTGCTTGCAGCAATGAGAAAATTCCTGAGGAAATTCCCAAATTTATGAGGGAATTCCCAGATTTCTGAGGGAATTTGGGCGGGAAAAGAGGAATGCGGCAGCGAAATTCAGTCTCCACTCGCAGCAACGAAGGACTCCCGGATTTCTGAGGGAATTCCCAAATTCCTGAGGGAATTCCCAGACTCCTGAGGGAATTCCAGGTGGGCACGGGGGAACGGGGCAGTGAAATTCAGTCCAGGAAGCGCTGGCAGGCCTTTTTCCAGCGGCACGCCGTGCACCACTGCTCCCGGTGCTCGATGCCGTAAACCTTGCGGCATTTCTTGGCTTCGCCGCGGGTTTTTCTGGGAAAAGGGGGAATTACTGGGTTTTCCCGCTGGTGGGCTGAGGGATTTTGGGGGTTTTCGGGGTTTTTTGGGGTCTTACCTGGTGCTGAGGGAGGCGCGGGGCGGGGAGGCCACGAGGAGCCGGGGCGGCAGCAATGGCGGCGGCTGAGGGGCCTGAGGGTCGCTGAGGCTGAGGGAGCGGCTCCGCGCCTGAGGGGGGAAAAGGGGCAAAAAGGGCAAAAAAGGGGAGAAAAGGGGGGAAAAAGGGATGAAAAGGGGGTAAAAGGGGATGAAAAGGTGGAGGCGAGGGGTTTTGAGGGCTCTGTGCAAAAGTGTGCTCGGATGGGAAAGGTGGGAAGGGAGGGGAAAAGGGCGGGAAAAAAGGGCGGGAAAAAAGGGCGGGAAAAAAAGAGCGGGAAGGGGGGGAAAAAGGAGAAAAAAGGGAAAAAGTGAGGGAAAAGAGAAGGAAAAATGAAGGGAAAAGGAGAGGAAAAAAGGAAGGAAAAAAGGAGGGAAATAGGACTGAGAAAATGAGGAAAAAATGGGGGAAAGGATGGGGAAAAGGAGGGAAAGGGAGGGAAAAAGGAAGGGAAATGGAAAATGAAGGGAAAAGGAGGAAAAAAGGGGGAAAAGGGATAAAAAGGGGGAAAAGGAGGAGAAAAAGGGATAAAAAGGTCGAGGAGAGGGGTTTTGAGGGCTCTGTGCAAAAGTGTGCTTGGATGGGAAGGACGGGGGAAGGGGGGAAAAGGGTGGGAAAAAAAGGAGGGGAAAAAAGAGCAGGAAGTGGGGGAAAAAGGAGGGAAAAAGGGAAAAAATGAGGGAAAAGGAAAGAGAAATGAAGGGAAAAGGAGAGGAAAAAAGGAAGGAAAAAAAGGAGGGAAATAGGACTGAGAAAATGAGGAAAAATGGGGGAAGGGATGGGAAAAAGGAGGGAAATTGAGGGGAAATTGAGGGGAAGAGGGGGGAAGGGGGAAAAAGAAGGGGAAAAGGAGAAAAAGGGATAAAAAGGGGAAAAAGAGGGAAAAATGGGATTAAAAGATCAAGGTGAGGGGTTTTGAGGGGTCTGTGCAAAAGTGTGATTGGCTGGAAAGGGGGGTAAGGGGAAAAGAGGGGAAGAAGGGCCCATGGGGTGGGGGGGCACAGCTGGAAGCCACACCCGGGCAGGGGACACCAGGGGACAGGGACACAAATCCCTGAGCTGGGGACAGGGACAGAGACTGAAATCCCTGAGTTTGGGACAGGGACACAAATCCCTGAGCTGGGGACAGGGACAGGGACAGAATCCTGGAATGTTCCCATCTCTATCCCCAGCCATGTCCCCAACTCTGTCCCCAGTGATGCCACCAGTGATGTCCCCAGCTCTGTCCCCATGATGTCCCCAACATCCCCATGGATGCCCCCATGGATGTCCCCAGTGTCCCAGCCCTGTCCCCAGCCAGGTCTACCCCAGCTCTGTCCCCACCTCTGTCCCCATGGATGTCCCCAGGGATGTCCCCATATCTGTCCCCATGGATGCCCTCAGCCATGTCCCCAGCTCTGTCCTCACATCCCCAGTTCTATCCCTGTGGATGTCCCCAGGCAGGTCCCCAATGTCCCAGCTCTGTCCCCAGCCACGTTCCATCTCTACCCCCAGCTCAGTCCCCAGCCATGTCCCCGCTGTCCCCAGGGATGTCCCCAGGGATGTCCCCAATGTCCCAGCTCTATCCCCATGGATGTCCCCAGCCATGTCCCTGATGTCCTCATGGATGCCCCCAGCTGTGTCCCAGCTCTGTCCCCAGCTGTGTCCCCACGATGTCCTCAGCTCTGTCCCCAGGGCTGTCCCCAGGGCTGTTCCCAGCTCTGTCCCCAGCTCTATCCCCAGGGCTGTCCCCAGGGCTGTCCCCAGGGCTGGCCCCAGCCATGTCCCCCGCTCTGTCCCCAGCCAGGACACGGGACACGGGGACATGGGGACGGGGACACGGGGACATGGGGGACAGCAACACAGGGACATGGGGAACAGCATACATGGGGACATGGGGACAGCAACACGGGGACACGGGGACATGGGACACAGGGACATGGGGACACGGGGACATGGGGACATGGAGGACAGCAACACAGGGACACGGGGACATGGGGGACAGCATACATAGGGAGAACAGAGGGACACAGGGGACAACAGAGGGACACAGGACAGCAACACGGAGACATGGGTGACAGCAACATGGGGGACAACAGAGAGACATGGCAGACAGCAACAGAGGGACACAGTTGACAACAGGGGGACACAGGGACACGGGTGACAACAACAGAAGGACACAGGGACACAGGTGACAGCGAAGGGACAGAGGTGACAACAGAGGGATAAAGGTGACAGCAAAGGGACACGGGTGACAAGAGAGGGACAACGGCTTTGGTGACATGGAAGTGCCCATTTCCCACGGGATTTCCCACAGGAACTGGCAATTCCAGAGGGATCATTCCCAGGAGTTTGGGCCCGGGAATCCCGGGAATCCCGGGAATTCCGGGAATCCCGGGAATCCCGGGAATCCCGCAGCCCCAGTGCCTTACCCCAGGTGCCGGGTGCGCACGTGGCGCTTGATGCCGACGCCGGAGCGCAGCACTTTGCCGCAGCCGGGCCACAGGCACTTGAACAGCAGCCTGGCCGAGCCCTGGGGACAGAGAGCGCTGTCACCCCGCGCGGTGGCACCATCCCCTCCCCGCTGTCACCGTCCCCTGCCCGCTGTCACCGTCCCCTGCCCGCGGGCACAGGGACACCGGCACCCACCTTCCTGCGGCGCGGCGCGGGCTCGTCCGGCGCTGGGGGCTCGGGGTCGGTGTCGAAGCCGTCATCGCTCAGAGGGGACAAGGTGACACTGCCAGCACGGGGGGGAGGGGACGCGGTGGCACTGCCAGGGTGGTGAGGAGGGGACGCGGTGGCACTGCCAGGGTAATGAGGAGGGGACGCGGTGGCACTGCTGGGACAGTGGGGAGGGGACGCGGTGGCACTGCCGGGACAGTGCGGAGGGGACGCAGTGGCACTGCCAGGGTGGTGAGGAGGGGACGCGGTGGCACTGCCGGGACAGTGCGGAGGGGACGCGGTGGCACTGCCAGCGCTGCTCCAGTGACCGCTGGTGGTGCTGCTGCCACTGTCCGAAATGTCCCCGCTGTCCTTCCAGGGGTCACCGGCCGCCTGCGAGGCTGAGAGAGGGGACACGGTGGCACTGTCACTGAGGGGACACTGTGGCACTGTCACCGAGGGGATACAGGGACAGCTGAACCTGGATTTGGGATCACTGGGATTTGGGATCACTGGGATTTGGGATGGGAAGGGCCTGGATTTGGGATCACTGGGATTTGGGATCACTGGGATTTGGGATGGGAAGGGCCTGAATTTGGGATCACCGGGATCTGGAATCAATGGATGGAGCTGGGATGGAAATCACCTGGATTTGGGATCACCGGGATTTGGGATCAATGGATGGAGCTGGGATGGAAAACACCTGGATTTGGGATGACCGGGATCTGGGATGGGAAATGCCTGGATTTGGGATCACCGGGATCTGGAATCAATGGATGGAGCTGGGATGGAAATCACCTGGATTTGGGATCACCGGGATTTGGGATCAATGGATGGAGCTGGGATGGAAAACACCTGGATTTGGGATGACCGGGATCTGGGATGGGAAATGCCTGGATTTGGGATCACCGGGAATTGGGATCAATGGATGGAGCTGGGATGGAAAAGCCCCAAATCCGGGATATCAGAATCAGTTCACGGCATAGAAAGGACCCGGATCCTCCGGGATCCCGGGAAGGACCCGGCTCCGGAGCTCCGGGAATCCCGGGAATCCCGGGAATTCCGGGAATTCTGGGAATCCCGGGAATCCCGCAGCCCCAGTGCCTTACCCCAGGTGCCGGGTGCGCACGTGGCGCTTGATGCCGACGCCGGAGCGCAGCACTTTGCCGCAGCCGGGCCACAGGCACTTGAACAGCAGCCTGGCCGAGCCCTGGGGACAGAGAGCGCTGTCACCCCGCGCGGTGGCACCATCCCCTCCCCGCTGTCACCGTCCCCTGCCCGCGGGCACCGTCCCCTCCCCGCTGGCACCGTCCCCTGCCCGCTGTCACCGTCCCCTCCCCGCTGTCACCGTCCCCTCCCCGCTGGCACCGTCCCCTGCCCACTGTCACCGTCCCCTGCCCGCTGGCACCGTCCCCTGCCCGCTGTCACCGTCCCCTGCCCGCGGGCACAGGGACACCGGCACTCACCTTCCTGCGGCGCGGCGCGGGCTCGTCCGGCGCTGGGGGCTCGGGGTCGGTGTCGAAGCCGTCATCGCTCAGAGGGGACAAGGTGACACTGCCAGCACGGGGGGGAGGGGACGCGGTGGCACTGCCAGGGTGGTGAGGAGGGGACGCGGTGGCACTGCCGGGACAGTGCGGAGGGGACGCGGTGGCACTGCCAGCGCTGCTCCAGTGACCGCTGGTGGTGCTGCTGCCACTGTCCGAAATGTCCCCGCTGTCCTTCCAGGGGTCACCGGCCGCCTGCGAGGCTGAGAGAGGGGACACGGTGGCACTGTCACCGAGGGGACACTGTGGCACTGTCACCGAGGGGATACAGGGACAGCTGAACTCCTCGGGGGACACGGTGGCCAAGGGACACCGAGGGGACACGGTGGCTAAGGGACACCAAGGGGACACGGTGGCCAAGGGACACCCGGCCACTGAATCCCTGAAGGGACACGGGGTCATTGTCACCTCAGGGACACAGGGACAGCTGAACTCCTGAAGGGAGGCGGTGGTGTTGTCACCGAGGGGTCATGGTGACATTGTTACCAAGGGGACATGGGGACATCTGAGTCCCTGAGGGGACACTGGGCCACTGAGCCCCTGAAGAGATACAGGGCCATTGTCACCTTGGGGACAGCTGAAGCCCTGAAGGGACACAGGGCCATTGTCACCTTGGGGACAACTTAAACCCAGAGGGGACACAGTGCCATTGTCACCTCAGGGACAACTGAACCCCTGAGGGGACACAGTGCCACTGTCACCTCGGGGACACAGTGCCACTGTCACCTTGGGGACAATGCCCTTGCCCTGAAGCCCAGCTCCGCTTGGAGCTCGGGGGTTCAATCCAGGGAAATTCCCAGAGTTTTATCCCAAACTTTGATGCCTCTCCCTGTTTGTCCCAATTCCCCTTGGTGCCACCCTGGGACTGTCCCATTTGTGCCACCCCGGGACTGTCCCCTTAGTGCCACCCCGGGACTGTCCCTTTTGTGTCACCCCAGGACTGTCCGGCCATTGTCACCTCAGGGACACAGGGACAGCTGAACTACAGAGGAGACACGGTGTCATTGTCACCTCTGGGACAGAGGGACAACTGAACCCCTGAGGGGACACAGTGCCACTGTCACCTCGGGGACACAGTGCCACTGTCACCTTGGGGACAATGCCCTTGCCCTGAAGCCCAGCTCCGCTTGGAGCTCGGGGGTTCAATCCAGGGAAATTCCCAGAGTTTTATCCCAAACTTTGATGCCTCTCCCTGTTTGTCCCAATTCCCCTTGGTGCCACCCTGGGACTGTCCCATTTGTGCCACCCCGGGACTGTCCCCTTAGTGCCACCCCGGGACTGTCCCTTTTGTGTCACCCCAGGACTGTCCCCTTTGTGTCACCCCCGGACTGTCCCCTTAGTGCCACCCCGGAACTGTCCCCTTGGTGCCACCCCTGATTGTCCCCTTGGTGCCACTCCGGACTGTCCCCTTGGTGCCACCCCCGGACTGTCCCTTTGGTGTCACCCTGGACTGTCCCCTTGGTGCCACCCCCGATTGTCCCCTTGGTGCCACCCCTGGACTGTCCCCTTGGTGCCACCCCGGGACTGTCCCCTTGGTGCCACCCTGGGATTGTCCCCTTGGTGCCACCCCCAGGATTGTCCCCTTGGTGCCACCCCGGGACTGTCCCCCCGGCAGGGTGCAGAGGGAATTCTCCTCCCTGGAATTCCCTGGGATCAGGGAGTGGCCAGGTGGGATTGGGACTTCTCCCACGTTGTTCCAGGCTGGAATTTGGGAACAATTTCTTCCCCATTCCCAGAGGAATTCCAACTCCCCATGGAAGTGGCACTTGGGGACGTGGATCTGGAATTCCCTGGCAGGAGGAACTGGGATTTTTCCCAGGAAATGGACTTAAATTCTTCCAGGAGAAGTTCAGGTTGGATTTTGGGAATTCCTTCATGGAATGGCTTTTCCAGGGAGCTTTGGAATCCCCATTCCCAGAGGAATTCCAAATCCCTGTGCGGACTGTCCCCTTGGTGCCACCCTGGGATTGTCCCCTTGGTGCCACCCCCAGGATTGTCCCCTTGGTGCCACCCCGGACTGTCCCCTTGGTGCCACCCCCGATTGTCCCCTTGGTGCCACCCTGGGATTGTCCCCTTGGTGCCACCCTGGGATTGTCCCCTTGGTGCCACCCTGGGATTGTCCCCTTGGTGCCACCCTGGGATTGTCCCCTTGGTGCCACCCTGGGATTGTCCCCTTGGTGTCACCCCGGATTGTCCCCTTGGTGCCACCCTGGGATTGTCCCCTTGGTGTCACCCCAGACTGTCCCATTTGTGTCACCCCGGACTGTCCCCTTGGTGCCACCCCGGGATTGTCCCCTCTGTGTCACCCCAGACTGTCCCCTTGGTGCCACCCCCAACTGTCCCCTTAGTGCCACCCCCAATTGTCCCCTTGGTGCCACCCTGGGATTGTCCCCTTTGTGCCACCCCCGGACTGTCCCCTTGGTGCCACTCCCGGACTGTCCCCTTAGTGCCACCCCGGGACTGTCCCCTTTGTGTCACCCTGGGACTGTCCCCTTGGTGCCACCCCTGATTGTCCCCTTGGTGCCACCCCGGACTGTCCCCTTTGTGTCACCCCCAGGACTGTCCCCTTGGTGCCACCCCGGGTGACCGCGGGCGTTTCCCGCCGCTCTGGGTTATTTTTGTCCCTCCCGGGAGCCGCTGACTCCTCGGGAATGAAGGAGTCATTCCCAAAAAAAGCCGTGACCGGGAATTGTCCCCTGGCAGGCGGTGGCACCGAGGGGACACCCGGAGCCGCGCCAGGGTGCAGAGGGAATTCTCCTCCCTGGAATTCCCTGGGACCAGGGAGCGGCCAGGTGGGATCGGGACTTCTCCCACGTTGTTCCAGGCTGGAATTTGGGAACAATTTCTTCCCCATTCCCAGAGGAATTCCAAATCCCTATGGAAGTGGCACTTGGGGACGTGGATCTGGAATTCCCTGGCAGGAGGAACTGGGATTTTTCCCAGGAAATGGACTTAAATTCTTCCAGGAGAAGTTCAGGTTGGATTTTGGGAATTCCTTCATGGAATGGCTTTTCCAGGGAGCTTTGGAATCCCCATTCCCAGAGGAATTCCAAATCCCTGTGCATGCGGCACTTGGGGACAAGGATCTGGAATTCCCTGGCAGGTGGGATCGGGATTTCTCCCAGATTTTTCCAGGGAAGTTCAGGTTGGACTTTGGGAACAATTTCTTCCCCATTCCTGAGGAATTCCAAATCCCCACGGAAGTTCCACGTGGGGACGTGGATCTGGAATTCCCTGGCAGACAGGATCATGTTTCTCCCAGATTTACGTCGCGAAAACATGGGGAAAACGTTGGGTAAAATGTCGGGAAATGTCGGGAAAAACGTGGGGAAAATGTCAGGAAAAGATCAGGGAAACGTCGGGAAAACCATCGGGAAAACCATGAGGGAAAACGTCGGGAAAAATGTTGGGAAAAGGTCGGGGAAAATGTCAGGAAAACGCAGGGAAAATGTCGGGAAAAATGTCGGGGAAATGTGGGGAAAATGTGGGGAAAACATCGGGAAAATATTGGGAAAAATGTGGGGAAAACGTCAGGAAAGCGTCGAGAAAACCATCAGGAAAAACGTCGAGAAAAGGTTGGGGAAAACGTCGGGAAAAACATCGAGAAAACGTAGGAGAAACGTCGGGAAAATGTTGGGAAAACGTCAGGAAAACCGTCGGGAAAAACATTGGGGAAAATGTTGGGGAAACGTTGGGAAAAACATTGGGAAAACGTTGGGAAAAATGTCGGGAAAACGTTGGGAAAATGTTGGGAAAACGTCAGGGAAAAACATCAGGAAAATGATGGGAAAACGTCGGAAAAACGTTGGGAAAAGGTTGGGGAAGACATCGAGAAAAAGTAGGAAAAGCGTCGGGAAAAGGTCGGGGAAAATGTTGGGAAAACGCAGGGAAAATGTCAGGAAAACCGTTGGGAAAAACATTGGGGAAAATGTTGGGAAAACGCAGGGAAAATGTCGGGAAAACCATCAGGAAAAACGTCGAGAAAAGGTTGGGGAAAACGTCGGGAAAAGCATTGGGAAAAGGTCGGGGGAAATGTCAGGAAAACGCAGGGAAAATGTTGGGGAAACGTTGGGAAAAATGTTGGGAAAACGTTGGGAAAAGTGTTGGGAAAACATCGGGAAAACGCCAGGGAAAAACATCGGGAAAATGATGGGAAAACGTTTGGAAAAACGTCGGGGAAAAACATCGGGAAAATGATGGGAAAATGTGGGGAAACCATTGGGAAAAGGTTGGGAAAAACGTCGGAAAAATGTCGGGAAAACGTTCGGAAAAACGTCGAGGAAAACATCAGGGAAACGTTGGGAAAACGCAGAGAAAACCATCGGGAAAACGTTGGGGAAAACGTTGGGAAAACGTTGGGGAAAACGTTGGGAAAAATGTCAGGAAAACGTCGGGAAAACGTTGGGAACGGCCCCTGGAGCGCCAACATGTCCCCCCGAGCCCACCCGGCTTCCCTCCCCACGCCCCTGGGAAGGAGGGGCGGGAAAAGGAAGGGAAGATCCCGGAAATCCCGAATGGAAATGGAAACGCCCTGGGGAAGGAGGAGCTGGACCTGGAATGGTGAGGTGCTCTGGGATTCGGGATTTAAATCGAGGAATTCCAGGACCTGGGATCCAAATCGGGGAATCTTCTGTGGAGAAACTCTGGGAGATGCCAGGATTTATGACCCCAATTGGAGAATCCCAGGATCTGGGATCCAAACTGGGGAATTGCAGGATTTGGGATCCAGACTGGGGAATCTCAGGATTTGGGATCCAAACCGTGGAATCCAACAATTTAGGATTCAAACTGGGGAATCTCACATGGAGAATCCAGGATATTCCAGGATTTGGGATCCAAATTGGGGAACCTTATGTGGAGAAACTCTGGGATATCCCAGGATTTATGACCCAAAGATTCAGGATCGAAATTGGGGAATCCCAGGATTCGTGACCCAAATTGGAGAATTCCAGGATTTGGGATCCAAACTGGGGAATCTCAGGCACAGAAACTCTGGGATATCCCAGGATTTGGGATCCAAATCAGGAATATCTCAGGATTTGGGATCCAAATTGTGGAAACCTAGGATTTGGGATCCAAGTTGGGGAATCTTAGGTGGAAAAACTCTGGGATCCAAACTGGGGAATCCCAGAGTTTGGGATGCAAATTGGGGAATCCCTGGATTTGGGATCCAAACTGGGGAATCTCAGGCACAGAAACTCTGGGATATCCCAAGATTTGGTTGGGTCATGCCAGGATTTGGGATCCAAGTTGGGCCATGCCAGGATTTGGGATCCAGACTGGGGAATCCCAGGATTTGGGATCCCAGGACAAGGCACCGACCTTTTGGGAACGTCGATGCTGCTGGACACGGATCTCTCGGGAATCAGGAAAACGCAGGGAAAATGTCGGGAAAACCATCGGGGAAAACATCGGGAAAAATGTCGGGGAAATGTCGGGAAAATGTGGGGAAAACATCAGGAAAATATTGGGAAAAATGTGAGGAAAACGTCGGGAAAACCATCAGGAAAAACGTCGAGAAAAGGTTGGGGAAAACGTCGGGAAAGACATCGAGAAAAAGTAGGAAAAGCGTCGGGAAAAGGGCGGGGAAAATGTTGGGAAAACGCAGGGAAAATGTCAGGAAAACCGTTGGGAAAAACATTGGGGAAAATGTTGGGGAAACGTTGGGAAAAATGTTGGGAAAACGTTGGGAAAAGTGTTGGGAAAACATCGGGAAAACGCCAGGGAAAAACATCGGGAAAATGATGGGAAAACGTTTGGAAAAACGTCGGGGAAAAACATCGGGAAAATGATGGGAAAATGTGGGGAAACCATTGGGAAAAGGTTGGGAAAAACGTCGGAAAAATGTCGGGAAAACGTTCGGAAAAACGTCGAGGAAAACATCAGGGAAACGTTGGGAAAACGCAGAGAAAACCATCGGGAAAACGTTGGGGAAAACGTTGGGAAAACGTTGGGGAAAACGTTGGGAAAAATGTCAGGAAAACGTCGGGAAAACGTTGGGAACGGCCCCTGGAGAGCCAAAATGTCCCCCCGAGCCCACCCGGATTCCCTCCCCACGCCCCTGGGAAGGAGGGGCGGGAAAAGGAAGGGAAGATCCCGGAAATCCCGAATGGAAATGGAAACGCCCTGGGGAAGGAGGAGCTGGACCTGGAATGGTGAGGTGCTCTGGGATTCGGGATTTAAATCGAGGAATTCCAGGACCTGGGATCCAAATCGGGGAATCTTCTGTGGAGAAACTCTGGGAGATGCCAGGATTTATGACCCCAATTGGAGAATCCCAGGATCTGGGATCCAAACTGGGGAATTGCAGGATTTGGGATCCAGACTGGGGAATCTCAGGATTTGGGATCCAAACCGTGGAATCCAACAATTTAGGATTCAAACTGGGGAATCTCACATGGAGAATCCAGGATATTCCAGGATTTGGGATCCAAATTGGGGAACCTTATGTGGAGAAACTCTGGGATATCCCAGGATTTATGACCCAAAGATTCAGGATCGAAATTGGGGAATCCCAGGATTCGTGACCCAAATTGGAGAATTCCAGGATTTGGGATCCAAACTGGGGAATCTCAGGCACAGAAACTCTGGGATATCCCAGGATTTGGGATCCAAATCAGGAATATCTCAGGATTTGGGATCCAAATTGTGGAAACCTAGGATTTGGGATCCAAGTTGGGGAATCTTAGGTGGAAAAACTCTGGGATCCAAACCGGGGAATCCCAGAGTTTGGGATGCAAATTGGGGAATCCCTGGATTTGGGATCCAAACTGGGGAATCTCAGGCACAGAAACTCTGGGATATCCCAAGATTTGGTTGGGTCATGCCAGGATTTGGGATCCAAGTTGGGCCATGCCAGGATTTGGGATCCAGACTGGGGAATCCCAGGATTTGGGATCCCAGGACAAGGCACCGACCTTTTGGGAACGTCGATGCTGCTGGACACGGATCTCTCGGGAATGCCGGGAGCGGGCAGGGACGGGGCTTGGAGCGGGTCCTGCGCCCTCCAGCACGCCGGGAATCCTGGGATCTGCTCCTCCAGGGAACTGAGGAGCACCTGGAAAAGGTTTGGGACGGCCTTTGGGGTCACCGCTGATCCCACGGGATCCTCCTTTGGGATCAGGGATGATCCCGTCCTGCAGGGCTCGCATTTCACATTCCCAAGTTGATCCCGAAAAATCTGCTCTGCCCACCCCCAGCAATTCCCAGATTGGACAACCCCAGGAATTCCAGCAATTCCCAGCCCCGGGATCCAACGGGAATGGCAGAGATGGGATTTCCACCCCCAGCAATTCCCAGACTGGACAACCCCAGGAATTCCAGCAATTCCCAGCCCCGGGATCCAACGGGAATGGCACATTCCCAGATTTTGGGGTGTTCCCATGAATTTTTCTGGAACTCGCTGATCCCATGGGATCCTCGTTTAGGATCAACCTTGATCCTGTCCTTGGGTTTCGGATTCCTATGGGAATCTTAATCCTAACCCAACCCATCCCAAAAAAATCTGCTCTGCCCACCCCCAGCAATCCCAAATCCAGGGATTTCCTGGGATTCTGGACACTTTCCCCATGGATCTGGGCGTTCCCAGGACTCCCAAAGTGATTCCAAGCGGATAAAAGGATTAAAATCCCGATGGAAAAAGGATCCCACGCTCCAGGAAGGGGAAGGAGCTGTGCAAACCCCTCCTGCTCCATCCCAAATTCCCAAATCTCCTCCTGATGGGGAATTTTCCAGCCTTGTTCATGGAAAAGTCTCCCCCACCCAGAGGGGAAAATCCCTCCATGGAATTGTCACCCCGGGATCCCATCCCCGCCGGGATCGGGATCCGGGGATCGAGGATTTTCCATGGATCTCAAGGATCCAGGATCTCACACTGGAATGGGGGAGATTGAATTCCCTTAGGATTGGGAGACTGAATTCCTTTGGGATTGGAATTGGGGGATTTGATTCCTTTGGGATTGGAATGTGGAAAATTTTATTCCCTCGGGATTGGAATTGGGAGACTGAATTCCCTTGGGATTGGGATATTGAATTCGCTTGGGATTGGAATGTGGGAACTTCAATTCCTTTGGGATTGGGATTTGGAGACTGAATTCCCTTGGGATTGGAATGTGGGAACTTTAATTCCTTTGGGATTGGAATGTGGGAACTTTAATTCCTTCGGGATCGGGATTTGGAGATGGAATTCCCTTGGGATTGGGAGGTTTGATTCCCTTGGGATTGGAATGCGGGGGATTAAATTCCCTTGGGATTGAAATGTGGGAACTTTAATTCCTTCGGGATTGGAATGTGGGGGATTTGAATCCTTTGGGATTGGAACTGAGAGACTGAATTCCCTTGGGATTGGAATGTGGAAACTGTAACTCCTTTGGGATTGGGAGACTGAATTCCCTTGGGATTGGGATATTGAATTCGCTTGGGATTGGAATGTGGGAACTTCAATTCCTTTGGGATTGGGATTTGGAGACTGAATTCCCTTGGGATTGGAATGTGGGAACTGTAACTCCTTTGGGATTGGGAGATTTGATTCCCTCGGGACTGGAATGTGGGAAATTTTGATTCCCTTGGGATGTGGGGCATTGGATTCCCTTGGGATTGGGAGATTGAATTCCTTCAGAATTAGAATGCGGGACCGTTAATTCCTTCGGGATTGGAATGTGGGAGATTTGATTCCCATGGGATTGGAATGTGGGGGATTTGATTCCCTCGGGACTGGAATGTGGGGGATTTGATTCCCTCGGGATTTGAATTGGGGGATTTGATTCCTTTAGGATTGGAATGTGGGAACTTTGATTCCTTCGGGAGTGGAACGTGGGAGATCTGATTCCCTCAGCACTGGAATTGGGAGACTGAACTCCTTTGGGATTGGAATGTGGGAGATGGAATTCCTTTGGGATTGGGAGCTTGAATTCCCTCAAGACTGGAACGTGGGGGATTTGATTCCCTTGGGATTGGGATGTGGGGCATTGGATTCCCTTGGGATTGGGAGATTGAATTCCTTCAGAATTAGAATGCGGGACCGTTAATTCCTTCGGGATTGGAACTGGGAGACTGAATTCCCTTGGGATTGGAATGTGGGAACTGTAACTCCTTTGGGATTGGGAGATTTGATTCCCTCGGGACTGGAATGTGGGAAATTTGATTCCCTTGGGATTGGGAGACTGAATTCCCTTTAATTCCTTGGTTGAAATGTGGGAACTTTAATTCCTTCGGGATTGGAATGTGGGGAATTTGATTCCCTCAGGATTGGAATGCGGGAACTTTAATTCCTTTGGGATTGGAACTGGGAGATTGAATTCCCTTGGGATTGGAATGTGGGAACTGTAACTCCTTTGGGATTGGGAGATTTGATTCCCTCGGGACTGGAATGTGGGGGATTTGATTCCCTCGGGATTTGAATTGGGGGATTTGATTCCTTTAGGATTGGAATGTGGGAACTTTGATTCCTTCGGGAGTGGAACGTGGGAGATCTGATTCCCTCAGCACTGGAATTGGGAGACTGAACTCCTTTGGGATTGGAATGTGGGAGATGGAATTCCTTTGGGATTGGGAGCTTGAATTCCCTCAAGACTGGAACGTGGGGGATTTGATTCCCTTGGGATTGGGATGTGGGGCATTGGATTCCCTTGGGATTGGGAGATTGAATTCCTTCAGAATTAGAATGCGGGACCGTTAATTCCTTCGGGATTGGAACTGGGAGACTGAATTCCCTTGGGATTGGAATGTGGGAACTGTAACTCCTTTGGGATTGGGAGATTTGATTCCCTCGGGACTGGAATGTGGGAAATTTGATTCCCTTGGGATTGGGAGACTGAATTCCCTTTAATTCCTTGGTTGAAATGTGGGAACTTTAATTCCTTCGGGATTGGAATGTGGGGAATTTGATTCCCTCAGGATTGGAATGCGGGAACTTTAATTCCTTTGGGATTGGAACTGGGAGATTGAATTCCCTTGGGATTGGAATGTGGAAACTGTAACTCCTTTGGGATTGGGAGACTGAATTCCCTTGGGATTGGGAGATTGAATTCCCTCAGGATTGGAATGTGGGAGATTTGACTCCCTTGGGATTGACATCGGGGGATTTGATTCCCTTGGGATTGGAATGTGAGAAATTTAATTCCTTTGGGATCGAAACGTGTGGGATTTGATTCCCTCAGGATTGGGATTGGGAGACTAAATTCCTTTGGGATTGGAATGTGGGAAATTCAATTCCCTCGGGATTGGGCGATTTGATTCCTTCGGGATTGGGATTGAGAGATTGAATTCCCTTGGGATTGGAATGTGGGAACTCTAATTCCTTTGGGATTGGGATGGGAAACCAGGAGCAGCTCCTGGAAAGGAATCCCACTGGATGTTCCCAAACCATCCTCAGCAGGACTGAAGCCCTCAGGACACACTTTGGACTCTTTTCCATGGAATTTGGGATTCCTCCAAAGGAAATGGATTTTGGGATTCCACCAAAAACCCCCAGGCCCCTGCAGAATTGGGAAAATCCCTGGAATATTTCTCCCACCGTGCCCCCAGGAGGTACCTGCTGACTGTGGAGCTGCCGGAGGCTTCCGGGATTCAGGAATCTGGGATTGGGGAATCCGGGATCGGGGGATCCGGGATCGAGGGATCCGGGATTGGGGGATCTGGCTTTGGAGGATCCAGGATTTGGGAATCCGGGATTGGGGGATCCGGGATTGGGGGATCTGGCTTTGGAGGATCCAGGATTTGGGAATCCGGGATTGGGGGATCCGGGATTGGGGGATCTGGCTTTGGAGGATCCAGGATTTGGGAATCCGGGATTGGGGGATCTGGGATTGAGGAATCTGGGATTGGGGGATCCAGGACTGGAAAATCCAGGATTGGGGAATTCGGGACTGGGGGATCCGGGATTGGGGAATCCGGGATTGAGGGATCCGGGATTGGGGGATCTGGCTTTGGAGGATCCAGGATTTGGGAATCCGGGATTGGGGGATCTGGGATTGAGGAATCTGGGATTGGGGGATCCAGGACTGGAAAATCCAGGATTGGGGAATTCGGGACTGGGGGATCCGGGATTGGGGAATCCGGGATTGAGGGATCCGGGATTGGGGGATCTGGCTTTGGAGGATCCAGGATTTGGGAATCCGGGATTGGGGGATCCGGGATTGGGGGATCTGGCACTAAGGGATCCGGGATTCGGGAATCCAGCAGCGGGGGATCCGGGATTGGGGAATTTGGCACTAAGGGATCCAGGATTCGGGAATCCAGCAGCGGGAGATCCGGGATTCGGGAATCCAGCAGCGGGGGATCCGGGATTCGGGAATCCAGCAGCGGGGGATCCGGGATTCGGGAATCCAGCAGCGGGGGATCCGGGATTTGGGAGATGGAATTCCTTTGGGATTGGGAGCTTGAATTCCCTCAAGACTGGAACGTGGGGGATTTGATTCCCTTGGGATTGGGATGTGGGGCATTGGATTCCCTTGGGATTGGGAGATTGAATTCCTTCAGAATTAGAATGCGGGACCGTTAATTCCTTCGGGATTGGAACTGGGAGACTGAATTCCCTTGGGATTGGAATGTGGGAACTGTAACTCCTTTGGGATTGGGAGATTTGATTCCCTCGGGACTGGAATGTGGGAAATTTTGATTCCCTTGGGATTGGGAGACTGAATTCCCTTTAATTCCTTGGTTGAAATGTGGGAACTTTAATTCCTTCGGGATTGGAATGTGGGGAATTTGATTCCCTCAGGATTGGAATGCGGGAACTTTAATTCCTTTGGGATTGGAACTGGGAGATTGAATTCCCTTGGGATTGGAATGTGGAAACTGTAACTCCTTTGGGATTGGGAGACTGAATTCCCTTGGGATTGGGAGATTGAATTCCCTCAGGATTGGAATGTGGGAGATTTGACTCCCTTGGGATTGACATCGGGGGATTTGATTCCCTTGGGATTGGAATGTGAGAAATTTAATTCCTTTGGGATCGAAATGTGTGGGATTTGATTCCCTCAGGATTGGGATTGGGAGACTAAATTCCTTTGGGATTGGAATGTGGGAAATTCAATTCCCTCGGGATTGGGCGATTTGATTCCTTCGGGATTGGGATTGAGAGATTGAATTCCCTTGGGATTGGAATGTGGGAACTCTAATTCCTTTGGGATTGGGATGGGAAACCAGGAGCAGCTCCTGGAAGGGAATCCCACTGGATGTTCCCAAACCATCCTCAGCAGGACTGAAGTCCTCAGGACACACTTTGGACTCTTTTTTCCGGAAAAAAAAAAAAAACAAAACACTTTTCCATGGACCCTCAGGACACACTTTGGACTCTTTTCCATGGAATTTGGGATTCCTCCAAAGGAAATGGATTTTGGGATTCCACCAAAAACCCCCAGGCCCCTGCAGAATTGGGAAAATCCCTGGAATATTTCTCCCACCGTGCCCCCAGGAGGTACCTGCTGACTGTGGAGCTGCCGGAGGCTTCCGGGATTCAGGAATCCGGGATCGGGGGATCCGGGATCGAGGGATCCGGGATCGAGGGATCCGGGATTGGGGGATCTGGCTTTGGAGGATCCAGGATTTGGGAATCCGGGATTGAGGGATCCGGGATTGGGGGATCTGGCTTTGGAGGATCCAGGATTTGGGAATCCGGGATTGGGGGATCTGGGATTGAGGAATCTGGGATTGGGGGATCCAGGACTGGAAAATCCAGGATTGGGGAATTCGGGACTGGGGGATCCGGGATTGGGGAATCCGGGATTGAGGGATCCGGGATTGGGGGATCTGGCTTTGGAGGATCCAGGATTTGGGAATCCGGGATTGGGGGATCCGGGATTGGGGGATCTGGCACTAAGGGATCCGGGATTCGGGAATCCAGCAGCGGGGGATCCGGGATTGGGGAATTTGGCACTAAGGGATCCAGGATTCGGGAATCCAGCAGCGGGAGATCCGGGATTCGGGAATCCAGCAGCGGGGGATCCGGGATTCGGGAATCCAGCAGCGGGGGATCCGGGATTCGGGAATCCAGCAGCGGGGGATCCGGGATTGACTTGGGGACAAACGGACACAAAGGTGGCATTGGGGACAGACAGACGGACACAGGGGTGGCATTGAGGACAGACAGACATGGGGGTGGCACTGGGGACAGACAGACGGACACGGGGGTGGCATCCAGAGCTGGCACCGGGGACAGAAGCTCTGGGATATCCCAGGACTTGGGACGCAAACCCGGGAATTCCAGGATCTGGGATCCAGATTGGGCAATCCCAGGCACAGAAACTCCGGGATATCCCAGGATTTGGGATGCAAACTGAGACATCCCAGGGTGTGGGATCCAAATCGGGGAATTCCAGGATTTGGGATCCAAACTGGGGAATTCCACGATCTGGGATCCAAACTGGGGAATCCCAGGGTTTGGGATCAAACTGGGATATCCCAGGATTTGGGATCCAAACTGGGGAATTCCAGGATCTGGGATCCAAATTGGGGAATTCCAGGATTTGGGATCTAAATTGGGGAATCCCAGGCACGGAAACCCCGAGATATCCCAGGGTTTGGGATCCAAATCAGGGAATTCCAGGGTTTGGGATCCAGCCTGGGCAATCCCAGGCATAGAAACTCTGGGATATCCAAGGGTTTGGGATCCAAAGTGGGGAATTCCAAGATTTGGGATCCAGACAGGGAATCCCAGCCACACAAACTCCAGAATATCCCAGGGTTTGGGATCCAAATTGGGGAATTCCAGGATTTGGGATCTAAATTGGGGAATCCCAGGCACGGAAACCCCGAGATATCCCAGGGTTTGGGATCCACATCAGGGAATTCCAGGGTTTGGGATCCAAACCAGGGAATCTCAGGCACAGAAACCCTGAGATATCCCAGGATTTGGGATCCAAAGTGGGGAATTCCAGGATCTGGGATCCAAAGTGGGGAATTCCAGGATCTGGGATCCAAAGTGGGAAATCCAGGATCTGGGATCCAAAGTGGGAAATCCAGGATCTGGGATCCAAATTGGGGAATTCCAGGGTTTGGGATCCACATCAGGGAATTCCAGGGTTTGGGATCCAAGCCGGGCAATCCCAGGCGCGGAATCCGCGGGCCCCTTGGCCGCCGTCCCGCTCCGAAGCCGCTCCCCATTCCCTGGGGATTTCATTTTCCCTCCTTCCCTTTTTCCTTCCCCCTCCGGCCCCGGCAGCCAGAGGGGAGGGAAAAAAGGGAAAACCCTGCCCCGAGCCAAATTCCCGGAGCTTCCAGAGGATTTTTGGACTCTGGATCCCATCCCCGCCACGGCCGTGCCAAGAAATCCCCGCCCGATGTCCCAAAAATCCCAAAGCGCCCAGCTGTTCCCAATCCATCGGATCCCAAATTATTCCCGGCGTGGGTTTGGGACCGAGTTTTTCCCAAAAAAAAAACCCGTCAGCACCTCGTGGAGGTTTGGGAAAGGCGGGTTTGGAAAATGAGGAATGGTTGGTTTGGAGAGAGGGGAATGTCTTGATTCTCGTCCCGGGTGGTTTTTGGGAATAAAAACCAAGTTTTTGGCACTAATCCCTCTCTGGAGAATGCCAAAATCCCGTTTTTCCAGGATTTTTTTTTTTTTTCCGGGAGAAATTCCGCCTCACTCCCAACAATCACAAAGTCCAGGCTGTGGCAGACCCCAAAGCAGAGAACAGATCCACTTTTCCCCTGACGCTTCCCAAAAAAACCCCAAAATAATCCCCAAAAATCCACGCCCCAGCGGCACACGTGACCGGGAAGCGAGGTCTCCGCCGGGAGCGGTTTGGGGAATTTGGGCTTTTTTTAAAATAAAAAAACCAAACACCCCCAAAACTGAAGGGAACTCCCCGCGAGTCAAAGCTCCCGGAACAGGAGATTCCCAACGTTTCCTCCTGGATTTTGCCCGCCAGGAAAAACTCCCTGAGTGACTTCGGGAAGGAAATTATTCCAGAGGAAAACACTTTAGGAAGACCAAAATCAGCATTTTTTTGTTTTGTTTTGTTTTTTTTTCTTGAGGAGCCGGCGAGGGCGGAGGAAGGAAAGGGAGAGGGGAGCCAGGGCGGGATTCCTGGACCCGTGAATTCCTGGATCCAGGAATTGCGCGTATTCCCGACCGCGGGGCACGTGGGGAAGGCGGCGGAGGAGGAGGAGGAGGAGGAGGAGGAGGAGGAGGAGGAAGAGGAGGAGGAGCAGGAGAGTGCCCGGGCACGGCACGGAGGGAGGGCGGCACCGGGCAGGGCACGTGCGCGCGGGGCGGGGGACACGGAGGGACGGACGGACAGACGGACGGAGGGAGGGACACACGGACCGGGCAAACCGGGACCGGGATGGGAGGGGGAATACGGACAGCGAGGAGAGGGACCGGGACTGGGGGGGACGGACGGACAGCGGGACTGGGGGGGACGGACAGAGGGACTGGGGAGGGGGACAGAGGGACTGGGGAGAGGGACAGAGGGACTGGGGAGAGGGACAGCGGGACTGGGGGGGACGGACAGAGGGACAGCGACGGACACCGGGCAGGGAATGCCCCGGGATAAGGGAACACGGACACCGGGCAGGGAATCCCCCGGGATAAGGGAACACGGACACCGGGCAGCCCCCCCGAGGATGCCCCGAGCCCGGAGCAGGACGCGGGGAAGGCGCTGCGCTCACCGGGACAGGCAGAAGCGGCTGCCCCCCGGCCCGGCCCGGCCCGGCTCGGTCCCCGCTCACCTCGGGCTGTTTTGAAACGCTCCCGGTTCCCGGTTCCCGGAGCCGCGCCGGGCCGGGCGGGGCGGGGGCGGAGCCGCGGCCGGGCGGGAATCGCCGCTCCCGCGCGCGGGGTTTTTTTTAATTTTCTTTTTTTCCCCCTAATTTTTTTTTTCCTTTCCCCCCGCTCTCCGCCGCTCAGCCAGGAAGGGAAGGAGGAGGAAGGAGAAGGAGAATTAGGGGAGGAAGCCGAGGCCGGGCCATGCCGCGCCGCCACTCACCGCGGAGCCCCGCTCCGAGCCGAGCCTCGCCGCCGGCCGGGTTAAAGCTCCCGGGGCCGGGCTGCTGTAAACAACCTCTCCCCACATGCTCGGCCCCTTCCTGCGCATTGGCTCCGCCGCTGCCTCTCCGTGCAACGCCCCCGCCGCCCGGCCCCGGCCCCGGCCCCGGCCCCGCCGGGCTCCGCCGGCCCGGCCCGGGATGCCCGCGGGGCGAGGAGGGGGAGCCGGCAGCGGCTGCGGCCCCTCGTTCTCTTCTCCCCTCACTCTCCCCTCAACGGACAGAGGGACTGGGGGACGGACAGAGAGAGGGACTGGGGGGACGGACAGAGGGACAGCGGTACTGGGGGGACAAACAGCGGGTCTGGGGAGGGAATGCCCCGGGATGGGGCGGACACGGACACCGGGGTAAGGGAACACGGACACCGGGCAGGGAATCTCCCGGGATAAGGGACACGGACGCCGGGCAGGGAATCCCCCGGGATAAGGCACACGGACACCGGGCAGGGAATGCCCCGGGATAAGGGACACGGACACCGGGCAGGGAATGCCCCGGGATAAGGGAACACGGACACCGGGCAGGGAATGCCCCGGGATAAGGGAACACGGACACCGGCAGGGAATGCCCCGGGATAAGGCACACGGACACCGGGCAGCCCCCCCGAGGATGCCCCGAGCCCGGAGCAGGACGCGGGGAAGGCGCTGCGCTCACCGGGACAGGCAGAAGCGGCTGCCCCCCGGCCCGGCCCGGCCCGGCTCGGTCCCCGCTCACCTCGGGCTGTTTTGAAACGCTCCCGGTTCCCGGTTCCCGGAGCCGCGCCGGGCCGGGCGGGGCGGGGGCGGAGCCGCGGCCGGGCGGGAATCGCCGCTCCCGCGCGCGGGGTTTTTTTTAATTTTCTTTTTTTCCCCCTAATTTTTTTTTTCCTTTCCCCCCGCTCTCCGCCGCTCAGCCAGGAAGGGAAGGAGGAGGAAGGAGAAGGAGAATTAGGGGAGGAAGCCGAGGCCGGGCCATGCCGCGCCGCCACTCACCGCGGAGCCCCGCTCCGAGCCGAGCCGAGCCGCCGGCCGGGTTAAAGCTCCCGGGGCCGGGCTGCTGTAAACAACCTCTCCCCACATGCTCGGCCCCTTCCTGCGCATTGGCTCCGCCGCTGCCTCTCCGTGCAACGCCCCCGCCGCCCGGCCCCGGCCCCGGCCCCGGCCCCGCCGGGCTCCGCCGGCCCGGCCCGGGATGCCCGCGGGGCGAGGAGGGGGAGCCGGCAGCGGCTGCGGCCCCTCGTTCTCTTCTCCCCTCATTGGGCTCCCCTTTACCCCATTCCCAAGGATTTGGGCTCCCCTTTACCCCATTCCCAAGGATTTGGGCTCCATTTTTACCCCATTCCCAAGGATTTGGGCTCCCCTTTACCCCATTCCCAAGGATTTGGGGTCTCCCCATCACCACTCTTTTTTATTTATTTTTCACCAGCATTTCTCCTTTTGGCGTTTATTTCACTTTGGGCCACTGCTTTTCCCCTCCCTTCAAACCCTTCAGCTTTTTGTCACCATGACAAAAATCCCTAATTTTGGTGTTTGTCCCTTTATAGTACGTTAAGGCAGAGCTGCTGTACCAACACTCTAAAAATGTTTATTTTTACCAACAATGAATTTACACAACCCAGGTGGGATTTTTCTACTGTTGTCCAAGGAAAAATGCTGGGACATGAAAGGGTTTTCACCCAGTTGTGATATAAAACATGAAACCTGATGTGATTTCCCAACAAAATATCTGTTTTTTTTTTTTAAATTTCTAAAATCAAATACCTTCTCCAATGCATCCAAGCAGGAGCCAAAATCTTCTATTTCCAGTGCTCCTAAATTTCCTCCCAAGCTCCTCAGGCTTGGTTTTTTCAGTCAGCTCATTACGTGCTGAAATGAAAATTAAAATGAAAAGTGAGTTATTATGTATGCAGAGGAGGTGCCTGTGAAATCCATCGCCTTGAGATCTCTCTCACCTTGAGAGGCAGCTGGTTCTGCCGCCACACCTGAGAAAAAATATTCCAAAACAGCAGCAGGGGCTGCCCCTCATCTTCCTCCATGGTCTCCCCTCATCTTCCTCCATGGTCGCCCCTCATCTTCCTCCATGGTCGCCCCTTATCCCACCCAAGATCCTGCCTCATGGCTGCCCCTCACAACCACGGAGGCTCCTCATGTCCACAGTGATCTTCTCATCTTCCTCATGATCTCTTCTCATGAACACCCCTCATCTCCTCCATGATCTCCCCTCACAGCTGCTCCTCACAAACATGGACACCCCTCATCTCCTCCTCCATGATCCCCCCTCACAAACATGGACACCCCTCATCACCTCCATGATCTCCCCTCAAACATGGACACCCCTCCTCACCTCCATGATCTCCCCTCACAAACATGGACACTCCTCACCTCCATGATCCCTCCTCACAAACATGGACACCCCTCCTCACCTCCATGATCTCCCTTCACAAACATGGACACCCCTCGTCTCCTCCATGATGTCCCCTCACGGACCCCCTCATCTCCCCTCACAAACATGGACACCCCTGATCTCTCCCCCACGATCTCCTCCATGATCTCCCCTCATGGACACCCCTCATCTCCCCTCAGACATGGACACCCCTCAGCTCCTCCTCCATGATCTCCCCTCACAAACATGGACACTCCTCATCTCCTCCATGGTCTCCCCTCATGGACCCCCCTCATCTCCCCTCACAAACATGGACACCCCTGATCTCTCCCCCACGATCTCCTCCATGGTCTCCCCTCATGGACACCCCTCATCTCCCCTCAGACATGGACACTCCTCAGCTCCTCCATGGTCTCCCCTCAAGGACACCCCTCATCTCCCCTCACGGACATGGACACCCCTGATCTCTCCCCCACGATCTCCTCCATGGTCTCCCCTCATGGACACCCCTCATCTCCCCTCAGACATGGACACCCCTCAGCTCCTCCTCCATGATCTCCCCTCACAAACATGGACACTCCTCATCTCCTCCATGGTCTCCCCTGGCGGCCCCCCCCCCCCCCCGCCCCCGGCTCTGGCGGGAACGGCGCGTGCCCTCCCCGCCCTGGCTACGTGCAGTTCCCCACGAGGCGCCGCGCGCGCCCCCCGCCCGCGGGAACGGCCCGCGCCGCACGTTCGCGCCCCCGCCCGCCGCGGGAGGCGGGGCGGCACCGACCAATGGCGGCAGGCGGAGCCGCGCGGGCGGCCAATGGCGACGCGAGCTGCGGGGAACGTCACGCCCCCGCCCGGCGGGCGCCCATGGCGGCGGCGCGGCGCGTGTGGCGTCAGAGGCGGGCGGTGCTTCCCGCCGCTTTAACGGCCGCGTCGGCCCCGCAGCGGCCTCAGTTCTTCGGAGCCCTCGGTTCTTCGCTGGCCGCGGTTCTTCAGCGCCCTTGGTCCCTCAGCGGCCTCAGTTTTTCGGAGCCCTCGGTTCTTCGCTGGCCGCGGTTCTTCAGCGCCCTTGGTCCCTCAGCGGCCTCGACCCTTCAGCGGCCCCAGCTCTTCAGAGGCCGCGGTTCTTCACCGCCCTCGGCCGCTCGGCAGTTTCAGTCCCTCAGAGCCCTCGTCTTTGAACCGCTCGCGGTTCTTCAGCGACCTCAGTCCCTCAGAGCCCTCGGTTCTTCACCGCCCGCGGTTCTTCAGCGCCCTCAGCAGGCTCAGTCCCTCAGAGCCCTCGCTTTTGAACCGCCCGCCGTTCTTTACCGCCCTTGGCCCCTCAGCGGCCTCAGTCCCTCAGCAGCCTCGCTTTTGAACCGCCCGCCGTTCTTCAGCGCCCTCAGCGGCCTCGGTTTTGAACGGCACGCGGTTCTTCAGCGGCTTCAGTCCTTCAGAGCCCGCGGTTCTTCCGCGGCCTCAGTCCCTCAGAGCCCTCGGTTCTTCACCGCCCGCGGTTTTTCAGCGCCCTCAGTCCCTCAGAGCCCTCGGTTTTGAACCGCCCGCGGTTTTTCAGCGCCCTCAGTCCCTCAGAATCCCCGGTTCTTTGCCGCCCGCGGTTCTTCCGCGCCCTCAGTCCCTCAGAGCCCGCGGTTCTTCCGCGCCCTCACTCGCTCAGAGCCCGCGGTTCTTCCGCGCCCTCGGTCCCTCAGAGCCCGCGGTTCTTCAGCGGCCTCGGTTCTTCACGACCCCCGGCCTTTCAGCCCGCTCGGTGCCTCAGCCGTCTCCGCTTTCAACCACTCTGGGTTCTTAAGCTCCCTCAGTCCCTCAGCGCCCTCGGTCCCTCAGCGCCTCAGAGCCCCCGGTCCCTCAGGGCTTTTGTCCCCTCAGTTCCTGGGCACTCTCAGCCTTTCAGCCCCCTCAGCCTTTCAGCCCCCTGAGTCCTTCAGCCCCCTGCTCCCCCTCAGCCTTTCAGCCCCCTCAGCCTTTCAGCATTTTCAGCCCCCTCAGCCCGCTCATCCTCCTCAAGCCTTCAGCCCCTCAATGCCTTCATTTCCTTATTCCCTTCACTCCCCTGAGCCCTTTCATTTCCTTCGTTCCCTTATCCCCTTATTTCCCTCATCCCCCTCAGTCCTTTCATTCCCTCCGTCCCTTCATTATTCCCCTCATCCCCCTTTCATTCCCTGATTCCCTCATCCCGCTCAGTTCCTTCATTTTCTTCATTCTCTTTTTCCCCTTATCCTGCCCGATCCTTTTATTCCCTCAGTTCCCACAGTCCCTTCATTCCATTATCCCTCAGCCCCTCATTTCATTCCCTTTTTTCCCTCATCCCCCAATTCCCTCATTCCCTATTTTCCCCACTTCCCTCATTCCATAATTTCTCTCATTCACTAATTCCCCTCATTCCCTAATTTCCCTCATCCCAATTTCCTAATTTCCCCCATCCCCAAATACCCCATTCCACTAATTCCCCTCATTCCCTACTTCCCCTCATCCCAAATTCCCTAAATTCCCTAATTTCCCTAATTCCCTCATCCCATAATTCCCCTTTCCCTAATTCCCCTCATCCCATAATTCCCGTCATCCCCATTTCCCTCATCCCCTCATTCCCATTCCCTCATCCCAGTTCCTTCATTCCCCTCTTTCTCTCATTCCCCTCATTCCATAATTCCCTCATCCCCTAATTTCCTCCATCCCCTCATCCCCTAATTTTTTATTCCCTCATTCCCCTCATTCCCATTCCCTCATCCCCTAATTTCCATCATTCCCTAATTCCCCATATCCCCTAATTTCCCTCATCCCAATTTCCCTAATTTTCCAATTTCCCCCGTTTCCCTCATCCCCTAATTCCCTTCATCCCCTAATTCCCATAATTCCCTATTTCCTCTCATTCTCCTCATCCCCAAATTCCCTAGACCCCCTGATCCCCAAATTCCCTAATTTCCCTCACCCCACTTCCCTAATTCCCCTCATTCCCTCTTTCCATTTTCCCCTAATTCCCCTCATCCCCTCATTCCCTAATCTCTTATTCCCTAATTCCCCTCATCCCCTCATTCCTATTCCCCAAATTCCCCCCATCCCCCCTATTCTCTGATTCCCCTTATCCCCTAATTCCTCTCAATCCATAATTCCCCTAATTCCCCAAATTCCCAAATTTTCCCCATCTCAGTTTCATCATTTCCCTCTCTCCCCCATCCCCTCATCCCCAAATTCTCCAATTTCCCTCATCCCAATTCCCTAATTCCCTTCACCCCCTAATTCCCATAATTCCTTCTTTCCCTTCATTCCCAAAATCTCCTCATGTGTTTTTCCCCTGATTTCCCTCATTCCCCAATTCCCTAATTCCTTCATCCCCTAATTCCCCCATCCCCTAATGTTCCTCATTCCCTAATTTCCTATTCCATAATTCCCTAATTCCCCTCATTCCATTATTCCCTCATCCCCTAATTCCTTATTCCCCTCATTCCCTAAATCCCCTCAATCCCTATTTCCCATCATTACCCTCATCCCCTAATTCCCCTCATTCCAATATTCCCTGATCCCCTTATTCCCTAATTACCCAAATTCCCTAATTCCCCTCATTCCCTCATTCCCATTATTCCCTAATTTCCCTCATCTCCCTCATCCCCTAATTCCCCTCATCCCAATTTCATAATTCGTTAATTCCCCTCATTCCTTAATCCCCCTCATTCCCTATTTCCCCTCATCCCAATTTCCTAATTCCCCTCATTCCCTAATTCCCCTCATTCCCTAATTTCCCTCATTCCAATTTCCTAATTCCCAAATTCCCCTCATTCCCTAATTCCCCTCATCCCAATTTCCTAATTCCTTAATTCCCCTCATTCCCTAATTCCCCTCATCCCAATTTCCTAATTTCCCTAATTCCCCTCATCCTCTCATTCCCCAATTCCCAAATTTCCCAATTTCTGGATGGGATCCCTGGACCTTCAGTTCCATCCTGTTCCAAACTCTGGCTCCTCTCTGGGAAAGAATTTCGGGAATTCCCTTGGAATTTGGGATTCCATTTCTCTTTTCCATCCCCAAATCCTTCAGGATGGATCCCTGATCCCAGAATCCCGGAATTCTCTAGACGAGATTCCAGGATCTTCAATGCCATCCCATTCCAACACTGGCTCCTCTCCGGGAAGGAATTTCGGGAATTCCCTTGGAATTTGGGATTCCATTTCTCTTTTCCATCCCCAAATTCCCAAATTCCCAAATTCCCAAATTTCCCAATTCTCTGGATGGGATCCCTGGACCTTCAGTTCCATCCTGTTCCAAACTCTGGCTCCTCTCTGGGAAGGAATTTCGGGAATTCCCTGGGAATTTGGGATTCCATTTCTCTTCTCCATCCCCAAATCCTTCCATGCCCAAATCCCATCAAAATCCTTCAGGATGGATCCCTGATCCCAGAATCCCGGAATTCTCCAGATGGGATCCCTGGACCTTCAATCCCATCCCATCCCAACCCTGGCTAATCTCCAGGAGGAGAATTTTGGGATCC
>NW_024527045.1:0-10955 GCF_017590135.1 Pyrgilauda ruficollis
CGCTGCTGCCCCACCTGCTCGGCCAGCCCAATCCTACAGAGCCACAATCAACTCACACCTCCCCACAGACTTCTTTTTCTTGATTTTTTGGGGATTTCTGGAGTCCCCAGCATGACCCAGCCCAATCCTACAGACCCACACTCAGCCCACACCTTCACCCAGCCACTTCCCCCCCATTTTTTGGGGGGATTTAGGTCCCCAACACCCCAAACCTGCCCTTTCCAGCCCAATCCTGCCACTCCTGAAGCCCCAGGTGTGGCCCAACCCAATCCCACAGACCCACACTCAGCCCACACCTTCCCCTCATTACATTTTTCCGGGTTTTTTTGGGGGATTTCTTTGAGATTTTTTAAATTATTTTGGGATTTCTGGAGTCCCCATCGTGGCCCAACCAACCCCTGCAGACCCACACTCAGCCCACACCTTCCCCCAGCCATTCTCCCCATTTTTTGGGGGGGATTTTGGTTCCCAACCCCCCAAACCTGCCCTTCCCAGCCCAATCCTGCCACTCCTGAAGCCCCCGGTGTGGCCCAACCCAATCCCACATACCCACACTCAGCCCATACCTTCCCCCAGCCATTCTCCCCCATATTTTTTGGGGGGATTTTGGCTCCCAGCACCCCAAGTCTGCCCTTGCCAGCCCACTCCTGGTGCTGCTGCCCCACCTGCTCGGCCAGCTGGTGCTTGTGCTCGGCCGAGGTTTTCTCCAGCTCGGCGATCCTCGTCTGCTGCTGCTGCACCACCGAGCGCAGGTGCTTGATGCAGTTGTGGTTGGGCAGCTCGTCCTTGGGCATCTCCAACCTGCCAGGAGTGGGGGAAAGGAGGTGGAGAGTCCAAATTAGGGGAATTTGCACCTTCCAGAGGTAATCCAGGTGTGGAAAGACAGGGAGGGGTCTGAGTGTCAGGCTGGGGGAGGATTTGGGGGATAAATGGGGATTTTTCTTCTTTACTGACTTCCTGAGATGTTCTAAAGCCTGACAGTCCTTTCCAGGAGGGAATTCCTGCTGATGTCCACCCTGACCCTGTCCTGGAGGTGTGCCATCCCAGGGCCTTTCCTGTGTCCATCCTGGTGCCATCCCATGCCCATCCAAGTGCCCATCCTATGCCTGTTCCATGACCATGCCATGTCCATCCCCATGCCAATGTCCATCCCAGGGCCACTCCTGTGTCCATCCCATCCCCACCCTGTGTCCATCCCATGGTCCATCTCAGGGTCATCTCTTGTCCATCCCTATCCCGTGTCCATCCCAGTGCCCATCCCATCCCCATCCTGTGTCCATACCAGTGCCCATCCTGTGCCTGTTCCATGGCCATCCTCTGTCCATCCCAGTGCCCATCTTGCGCCCATCCCTACCCCATGTCCATCCCAGGGCCCATCCCGTGTCCATCCCAGTGCCCATCCCCATTCTGGGTCCATCCCAGGGCCCATCCTGGTGCTATCCTATGCCCATCCCAGTGCCCATCCCGTGTCCATCCCATGCCCATCCTATGCCCGTTCTATGTGTCCATCCCCACTGCATGTCCACCCCCATCCTGTGTCCATCCCAGTGCCCATCCTGTGCCCGTTCTATGTGTCCATCTCCATCCTATGACCATCCCCATCCCAGTGCCCATCCCAGGGCCATCTGATGCCCAGCCCCAGTGCCCATCCTGTGTCCATCCCCACCTCACGTCCATCCCAGTGCCCATCCTGTGTCCATCCCAGGGCCATCTGATGCCCAGCCCCAGGGCCCATCCCGTGTCCATCCCCACCTCACGTCCATCCCAGTGCCCATCCTGTGTCCATCCCAGGGCCATCTGATGCCCAGCCCCAGGGCCCATCCCGTGTCCATCCCCACCCCACGTCCATCCCAGTGCCCATCTCATGCCTCCCCATGCCCACCCCGTGCCCACCCTCACCCGCATCCCTGCTCGCAGGTGACCGGGCGCTTGGGGTTGTGCTCGCAGTCGTTGAGGTGAGCCATGAGGTTGTCGAGGCGCACCACGGCCGTGCAGCCGAAGACGGCGTTGTCGCAGGTGATCTGCAGCTTGGAGAGCATGTTCCGCATGATCCGCGGCACCGGGCGCAGGTGGGCCACCGTCACCACGCTGCGGTCCACCGGGCACGTCTGCTGCTGCGAGAACCACTGCGTGATGCAGGCATTGCAGAAGGCGTGCTCGCAGTGCGGGGCCTGCGGGAACGGCGACGGGGTCACGCGGGGAGGCTGGGGTGGGGGAACCCCCAGGATGGGTGGGGAAACACCCCAGGATGGGTGGGGAAACCCCCCAGGATGGGTGGGGGAACACCCCAGGAAGGGTGAGGGAGCCCCCCAGGATGGGTGGGGGAATCTCCCAGGATGGGTGGGGAAACCCCCCATGATGGGTGGAGAAACCCCCAAGGATGGGTCAGGGAACACCCCAGGATGGGTGGGGAAACCCCCCAGGATGGGTGGGGAAACCCACCAGGATGGGTGAGGGAACACCCCAGGATGGGGTGGGGAACCCCCCAGGATGGGTGGGGAAACACCCCAGGATGGGGTAGGGAAACCCACCAGGATGGGTGAGGAAACCCCCCAGGATGGGTGGGGAAACCCCCCAGGATGGGTGGGGAAACCCACCAGGATGGGTGAGGGAACACCCCAGGATGGGGTGGGGAACCCCCCAGGATGGGTGGGGAAACCCCCCAGGATGGGTGGGGGAACCTCCCAGGGCATCGAGGCCAGGCTTGGACTGATCCCCAGGAGAGCCCTGAGTGCACCTCTGCTCATTCAGTTGAGGGATTGATCATAGGATTGATCATGGAATGGTTGGGGTGGGGAAACCTCCCAGGATGGGTGGGGGAACCCCCGAGGATGGGGGGGGGAAACCCCCAGGGCATCAAGGCCACACTGGACTCAATCCCCAGCAGAGCCCTGAGTGCCACCCCTGCTCGCTCAGTAGTGGGATTGATCATGGGATCAATCATAGGATCAATCATGGCATTGATCATGGAATGGTTGGGTGGGGAAACCTCCTAGGATGGGGTGGGGAAAGCTCCCAGATAGTTGAGGCCAAGATGGA
Organism: Pyrgilauda ruficollis; assembly: GCF_017590135.1. Classification (NCBI taxonomy): domain Eukaryota; kingdom Metazoa; phylum Chordata; class Aves; order Passeriformes; family Passeridae; genus Pyrgilauda; species Pyrgilauda ruficollis. Next base: position 3,040 of record NW_024527045.1, read on the forward strand.
CTCAATCCCCAGCAGAGCCCTGAGTGCCAGCTCTGCTCGTTCAGTCGTGGGACTGATCATGGGATCACTCATGGAATCACCCTTGGAACCATTCATGGAATTTCTCACGGGATCACGCACGAGACCACTCAAGAAATCCCTCATGGAATCACTGAGTTTGGGAAAAACCTCCCAAATCATCAAGTCCAACCTGTGACTGATCCCTGCCAGAGCCCTGAGTGCCACCTCCACTCCTTCCCCAGGATGGGGGATCCCCCACCTGTCCTGACCCCTCACCTGTGCTGCGCAAACCCTTCCCAGGACCCCCCATACCCCATCCCAACACCTCCAAGCCTGAATACCACCAGATCCCACCCCAGTGCCCAGGTGGGTCCTACCTGCACCCCCAGACCCCACCCTAGTGCCCAGGTGGGTCCTACCTGTACCCACCATGTCCCAGGTGGGACCTACCTGCACCCACCAAATCCCACCCCAGTACCCAGGTGGGTCCTACCTGCACCCCCAGACCCCACCCTGGTTCCCAGGTGGGTCCTACCTGCACCCACCGTGTCCCAGGTGGGACCTACCTGCACCCACCAAATCCCACCCCAGTACCCACGTGGGTCCTGCCTGCACCCACCAGACCCCACCCTGATGTCCAGGTGGGTCCTACCTACACCCACCATGTCCCAGGTGGGTCCTACCTGCACCCACCAGATCCCACTCAAGTTCCCAGGTGGGTCCTACCTGCACCCACCGTGTCCCACCCCCGTGCCCAGGTGGGTCCTACCTGCACTGGCTCCTCCAGGACCCCGCTGCAGATGGGGCAGATCAGGTCCTCGTCCACGTCCCCCTGGAACCGAGCCACATCATACCCCATCGCTCGTCACCGGCGCCAGAACCCTGCGGGGCGGGCACGGCTCAGCAACACCCCGGGGAGGGCAGATCCACCTCAAACCTGCCTCCCCTGGGGGTCCCTCGGGGCAGGGATGGGGAGGAATTTGGGTCCCTTGGGTGCTGGAGCCATTCCAGCCCCTGGGATTGGGATCTGAAGTCCAAAGTCCTGCAGGAAAAGGGTTTTCCGTTTATTCTGGAGCTCCCTTGGGGCAGGGGTGGGGAGAAATTTGGGTCTCTTGGGGGTTTTGGGTTTTCCCAGAGCCATTCCAGCCCCTGGGATTGGGTCCCAGATCCAGATCCCAGGGTTTGAAGTCCAAGGTCCTGCAAGAAAGAGTTTTTGAGTCAAACTCGTTTCTTCTGAAGCTCCCTTGGGTCAGGGATGGGGAGAAATTTGGATCCCTTGGGGGTTTTGGGTCTTCCCAGAGCCATTCCAGCCCTTGGGATTGGGATTTGAAGTCCAAGGTCCGGCATGAAAAGGGTTTTTGAGTCAAACCTGCTTCTTCTTGGGGTCCCTTGGGGCAGGGATGGGGAGGAATTTGGGTCCCTTGGGTGCTGGAGCCATTCCAGCCCCTGGGATTGGGATTTGAAGTCCAAGGTCCGGCATGAAAAGAGTTTTTGAGTCAAACCTGCTTCTTCTTAGGGTCCCTTGGGGCAGGGGTGGGGAGAAATTTGGGTCTCTTGGGGGTTTTGGGTTTTCCCAGAGCCATTCCAGACCCTGGGATTGGGATCTACCAGGGTTTGAAGGCCAAAATCCTGCAGGGAAAGGGTTTTTGAGTCAAACTCGTTTCTTCTGAAGCTCCCTTGGGTCAGGGATGGGGAGGAATTTGGATTTCTTAGGGGGTTTTGGGTTTTCCCAGAGCCATTTCACCCTAACCCTAATCCTGGGAACCCTAATCCTGGGAACCCCAACTATAACCCTGGGAACCCTAATCCTAACCCTCAATTTCCCAGTTGTGGGTTTGATTTGGGGTTTTTGGGGTGGGTTATTTGGTTTGCAGAGCTGGGCACGTCGGGCTTTGGGAACGGAAGAGTTCCCAGCCCGGCATTCCCGGGACATTCCCGGGAAATTCCCTCCTCCATCCCCTTCCCCTCAGCATTCCCGGGAAATCCCCTCCTCCATCCCCTTCCCCTCAGCATTCCCGGGAAATTCCCTCCTCCAGGGCCGGCCTTGAGCTCTGCCCCGGCCGTTGCTGCTCCCTGCGCCCCTCCCCGACACCAAAGGCGGTGACACGGCGGTGACACAGCGGTGACAAAGGCCCGATAAGGAGTCCCCACCCCAAACCCCGACGGGAGGGGCAGGAGAGGGGGGAGGACACCGGGACAGGGAGCCGGGAGGGGACACGGGAATTCCAGATGTGCAGGGCAGGAATTCCAGCTGTGAGGGGACCTGGGGATTCCAGCTGTGCCCATCTCAGGAATTCCAGCTGTGAGGGGACCTGGGGATTCCAGCTGTGCCCATTCCCGGGAAATCCCCTCCTCCATCCCCTTCCCCTCAGCATTCCCGGGAAATTCCCTCCTCCAGGGCCGGCCTTGAGCTCTGCCCCGGCCGTTGCTGCTCCCTGCGCCCCTCCCCGACACCAAAGGCGGTGACACGGCGGTGACACAGCGGTGACAAAGGCCCGATAAGGAGTCCCCACCCCAAACCCCGACGGGAGGGGCAGGAGAGGGGGGAGGACAGCGGGACAGGGAGCCGGGAGGGGACACGGGAATTCCAGATGTGCAGGGCAGGAATTCCAGCTGTGAGGGGACCTGGGGATTCCAGCTGTGCCCATCTCAGGAATTCCAGCTGTGAGGGGACCTGGGGATTCCAGCTGTGCCCATCTCAGGAATTCCAGCTGTGAGGGGACCTGGGAATTCCAGCTGTGCCCACCTCAGGAATTCCAGCTGTGAGGGGACCTGGGAATTCCAGCTGTGCCCACCCCAGGAATTCCAGCTGTGCCCACCCCAGGAGCACAGGAGGGCAGCTGAGGCCTGGCCCTGCTGCTGCTCCCCAGCCAGATGTGCCCTCCCAAAACACATCCAGATGTGCTGGGCTCCCACACCTTGGCCCCAGCCAGCTGTGCTGAGCTCCTGCCCCCGCAGCCCTGCCCAGATGTGGCCTCCCAAACCCACCCAGCTGTGCCGGGCTCCTGCGCCTTGGCACCATCCAGCTGTGCCCCCCAGCCAGCTGTGCCGACCCCCTGCAGCCTGACCCTGGCCAGATGTGGCCTCACGGCCAGATGTGGCCTCCCAAACACACCCAGATGTGCCGGGCTCCTGCACCTTGGCACCATCCAGCTGTGCTGAGCCCCTGCTCCCCCAGCCCTGCCCAGCTGTGCCCCAGCCCAGCAGCAGAGCCGGTGACACAGGGACAGATGTGAGGGGACCCCGTGTGCCCAGAGCAGCTCCAGGTGATGCTGGATCCTTTATTCCCAAAAAAAAAAACCCCTGGGAAAACCCCACAGCTGCAGGGTTTGATCAGGGCCGAGGGCTCCCGGCCCGGAGCGGCCCCAAATCCCAGCCCAGCCCTTCCCACGGGATCACAGCCCCGGGCAGGAGCCTCTGCCAGGGCTCCGGAACGTTCCGTGGAGCTCAGGGGCTCCCAGAAATCCAGAGCCAGGAACAGCCCCTCCTCCCATCCCAAAATTCCTCTGGGATCTCACCAGGCTTGTCCCAAAACTCTGGGATCTCCCCAAAACTCCTCTGGGATCTCCCAAGGCTCATCCCAAAACTCCTGTGGGATCTTCCCAAAATTCTGGGGTCTCACCAGGCTCATCCCAAAACTCCTTTGGGATCTTCTCAAAACTCCTCTGGGATCTTCCCAGGCTCATCCCAAAATTCTAGGATCTTCCCAAAATTCTGGGATCTTCCCAGAGCTCATCCCAAAATTCTGGGGTCTCACCAAACTCATCCCAAAACTCTGGGATCTACCCAAAACTCCCCTGGGATCTTCCCAGGCTCATCCCAAAATTCTAGGATCTTCCCAAAATTCTGGGATCTTCCCAGAGCTCATCCCAAAATTCTGGGGTCTCACCAAACTCATCCCAAAAGTCCTCTGGGATCTTCCCAGAGGAGTTTTCCAGAATGGAAAAAAAGGAGGGATTGGAGGAATTCCCATGGGAAAAAGAGGGATTGGAGGAATTCCTGAAAAAAGAAAAAGGGAAGGGAAGGAAAGGAAAAGGTAAAGGAAAAGGAAAAGAGGAAAGGATTGAAGGAATTCCCATGGGAAAAGAGAGATTGGAAGAATTCCCATGGGGAAAAATGAAGGATTGAAGAAATTCCCATGGAAAAAAAGGAGGGCTGGAGGAATTCCCAAAAAAAGGAAAAAGAATAGGAAAAGCAAAAAGAAAAAATGAAGGATTGGAGGAATTCCTAAAGAAAGAAAAAGGAAAGGATTGGAAATGGAAAAGGGAAAGGAAAAATGAAGGATTGGAGGAATTCCCGTGGGAAAAAGGAGGGATTGAAGGAATTCCCATGGAAAATGAAGGATTGAAGGAATTCCCAAAGAAGGAAAAAGGAAAGATTGGAAATGGAAAAGGGAAAAAGAGAAAAAGAAGGATTGAAGGAATTCCTGTGGAAAAAAGGAAGGATTGAAGAAATTCCCATGGGATAAAAGGAAAGACTAAAAGAATTCCCACGGAATAAAGAAGGATTGAAGGAATTCCCATGGAAAAAAAAGAAGGATTGAAAGAATTCCTGTGGAAAAATAGAAGGATTGGAGGAATTCCCGTGGAAAAAAAGGAAGGATTGAAGGAATTCCCATGGAAAAATGAAGGATAGGAGGAATTCCTGTGGAAAAAAAGGAAGGATTGAAGGAATTCCTGTGGAAAAAAGGAAGGATTGAAGGAATTCCTGTGGAAAAAAGGAAGGATTGAAGGAATTCCTGTGGAAAAAAGGAAGGATTGAAGGAATTCCTGTGGAAAAAAGGAAGGATTGAAGGAATTCCTGTGGAAAAAAGGAAGGATTGAAGGAATTCCTGTGGAAAAAAGGAAGGATTGAAGGAATTCCTGTGGAAAAAAGGAAAGACTAAAAGAATTCCCATGGAAAAAAATGAAGGATTGGAGGAATTCCCATGGAAAAAAAGAAGGAATGAAGGAATTCCCATGGAAAAAAAGAGGGAATGAAGGAATTCCCATGGAAAGGACCCTGGCTTTACCTCCCGAGGCAGAATTCCTCCTGGAAGCACGCAGGGCTGCGCTGGCCTCACTCTGTGCTGGGAATTTCTCCCAAATTTCTCCCATTTTTTCCCTCTCCTCTCCCACAGGGCGGAGCCACGAGGTCCTGGAGGACGGATCTGATCCCAAAAAAGAGAAAAAACCGGGAAAAGTCAGCAGGGGGGGGAGGGAAGGAAGGTCCTGGAATTCCCTGCAAAAGTCAAATCCCACACGGAATTCCCAATTCTGGGGAGAAATTCCTCCCCCTGCTCTGATTTTTTGGGAATTTTGGGAATAATGGAGCCCCAGGCCAGTCGTGGACAGGGATCCAGGCTCGGAAATTTGGGAATTTCAGCTGAGTGGGATCCAGGGATCAGAAATTTGGGAATTCCAGCCCCATTTCCAGTGGGATTCACACTCAGAAATTTGGGAATTTCAGCCCCATTTCCAGTGGGATTCACACTCAGAAATTTGGGAATTCCAGCCCCATTCCCAGCTCTGCAGCCCCTCCCCATCCTGCTAAAAATTCCTGGAAATTTTCCTGGATTTTTCCTCAAATTATTTTGGATTTTCCCCCCAAATTCTTTAGGAGTCTTCCCCAAATTTCTCTGGAATCTTCCCCAAAAACTCCTCTGGATTTTCCCCCAAATTCTTTTGGATTGTTCCCAAAATTTCTCTGGATTTTCCCCCAAATTTCTCTGGATTTTTCCCAAATTCCTCCAAACTTTCCCCAAATTCTTCCAGCCTTACCCCTGAACTCCTGGGGATTGTTCCCCAAACTCCTCTGTGTTATCCCCCAATTTTTTCTGGGATTGTTCCCAAAATTCCTCCAAATTTTCCCAAAATTCCTTTAAATTATTCCCAAAACTCCTCCAAAATTTCCCAAAATTCCTCCAAAATTTTCCCCAAATTTTCTCCGAATTTTCCCCAAAATTTCCCTGGATTATTCCCCCCAAATCCTCGAGATTTTCCCCAAAATCCTCGACATTTTTCCCCCAAATTCCTCGGGATTCTCCCCAAATTCCCTCCCGCTCTCCCGTTCCCCACCGGAGCCGTTCCCGGTTTCCCCTCCCCGGTGGTTCCGTTCCCTTCCTCCGTTCCCCGGTACCGCCACCAGCCCGGGGCTCCTCCTCCAACCGGAGCCCCCCCGGTCTCCTCCGTGGATCTTTCCCCTCCTCCGCCCGCGGCCTCTCCCGGTTCTCCCGGTGCTACCGGGGCCGCCCCGGGAGCCCCAAGCACCGCCCCGGGGGCCTCTCCGCCGCCTCTCCCACAGCCGTACGTACCGCGGGGCGCGGGCCCGGCCCGCTCGGGGCCGCTCGGGGCTCAGCGGCGGCCGCGGCCTCCTCCCGGTGCCCCCGCCCGGCCCCGCCGCGCCGGAAGTGCCGCACCGGAAGTGCCGCTCTGGCCGCGCGGGCCGGAACTCGGTGGTAGAGGCGTCAATGAATGGGCGTGGCTTATCCTCATAATCCCTCCCTTTCTGCATCGCTATTGGTTAGAGGCGCTGCTCGTTACGCTCCCCCACGCTCTCTGATTGGCTGCGCTCGCTGACTTCCGGGAGCGCCCGCGGCGGCGGCGGCGCCGTGCCCGGTGAGCGCGCGGCGGGAGGTGCGAGCGCCCCCTGGTGGCGGGACGGGCGGGAGGGCGGCCCCGCTCCCGGTGCCGCTCCCGGTGCCGGTCCTGGTTCTGCTCCCGGTCCCGGTGGCCCCGGAGTGCCGTTCGTGCGTAGCCCCGTTCCCGCGGTCCCGTTCCCGGTGTCCCGGCGGCCCCGGTGGTGCCGCTCCCCCGCAGGGATGCTCGCGGTGTTCCGTCCCCCTCTCGGTGCCGCCTTCGCGTTGCCGTGCCCGGTGTCTCGTTCCTGCGGCGGCGTTCCCGGTGTCCCCGGTGCCGGCCGGTCCCGGTGGTCCCGTCCCCGCGGTCCCCGTGTCCAGCGGCGATGTCTCCATGGGCCACGGCCGGTGTCACCCCCGGGTCCCGCGGGCCCGGTGTCCCCTCCCGGTGTCCCCTCCCGGTGTCCCGTTCCCACATCCCCGATGTCCCCTCCCGGTGTCCCGGTGTCCCGTCCCCGGTGTCCCCTCCCGGTGTCCCGTTCCCACAGCCCCGATGTCCCCTCCCGGTGTCCCGGTGTCCCGTCCCCGGTGTCCCCTCCCGGTGTCCCGGTGTCCCATTCCCGGTGTCCCATCCCCGGTGTCCCATCCCCGGTGTCCCATCCCCGGTGTCCCCCTCCCGGTGTCCCGGTGTCCCATCCCCGGTGTCCCCTCCCGGTCCCTGCGGGTCGGTCCCGGGGCTGCCACCGCCGGTGTCCCCTCCCCATTCCCGCTGTCCCCGCAGTGTCCCCTCCGGTGCCACCCCCGTTCCCAGTGTCCCCCTCAGTGTCCCCATGGTGCCACCCCTGTGTCCCCACGGTGCCATTCCGTGTCCCCAAGGTGCCCCTCCATGTCCCCAGGGGTGCCATTTGATGTCCCCTTGGTACCATTCCCTGTCCCCACAGTGCCATTCCGTGTCCCCAAGGTGCCACTCTGTGTCCCTGCTGCCCCTCAGGTGCCCCTCCCTGTCCCCAGGGTGCTGTCACTGTCCCCAAGGTGCCCCTGGGTGTCCCCAAGGTGCCCCTCCCTGTCCCCAAGGTGCCCCTGGGTGTCCCCAAGGTGCCCCTCCCTGTCCCTAGAGGTGCCACTCTGTGTCCCCAAGGTGCCCCTGGGTGTCCCCAAGGTGCCATTCCCTGTCCCCATGGTGCCATTCCCTGTCCCCAAGGTGCTGTCCCTGTCCCCAGCCCGCGCTGCCACCATGAGCTCCGAGACCCTGGTCAAGGACGTCAAACCCGGCCTCAAGAACCTCAACCTCATCTTCATCGTGCTGGAGACCGGTCAGTGCCACCCCCCGCTGTGCCCCGAGCCCCCCTGTCCCCCCCTG
>NW_024527045.1:10964-12273 GCF_017590135.1 Pyrgilauda ruficollis
CTGACCCCCGCTGTCCCCTGCTGTCCCCGCTGTCCCCTCAGGCCGGGTGACCAAGACCAAGGACGGCCACGAGGTCAGGACGTGCAAAGTGGCCGACAAGACCGGCAGCATCAACATCTCCGTGTGGGACGATGTGGGCAACCTCATCCAGCCTGGGGACATCATCCGCCTCACCAAGGGGTACTGGGGACCCCCGGGGACCCCCGGGGACACTCGGGGACACTCGGGGACGCCCGCCCCCCCTCCTCATCCTCCTCATCCTCAGCTACGCCTCCGTCTTCAAGGGCTGCCTGACGCTCTACACCGGCCGAGGGGGGGATCTGCAGAAGATTGGAGAGTGAGGAGGGGTCTTTGGGGGGTTTATTTTGGGGGGGTTTGGGGTTTTTGGGGCCCCACCAATTCACCCCAAATTCACCCCAAATCCCCACCAATTCACCCCAAATCCCCATGAATTTACCCCAAATTCACCCCAAATCCCCACCAATTCACCCCCAATCCCCACCAATTTACCCCAAATTCACCCCAAATCCCCACCAATTTAACCCAAATCCCCACCAATTCACTCCAAATTCACCCCAAATCCTCAAAAATTTACCCCAATTCCCCTAAATTTGCTCCAAATCCCCCCAAATTTGCCCTGAATTTTTCCCCAAATCCCCCCAAATTTGCCCCAAATCCTCACAAATTTACCACAAATTTACCCCAAATCCCCAAATTTGCTCCAAATCCCCATGAATTCACCCCAAATCCCCACGACTTTACCCCAAATCCTCACAAATTTACCCCAAATTTACCCCAAATCCCCACCAATCCACCCCAAATTTACCCCAAATCCCCATGAATTTCCCCTGAATTTGACCCAAAATTTCACAAATTTACCCCAAATCCTCCCAAATTTGACTCAAACATTTACAAATTTACCCCAAATCCCCCAAAATTTGCCCTGGATTTGACCCAAATCCCCACACATTTACCCCAAATCCCTGAATTTTACCCTAAATCCTCATGAATTTCCCCCAAATCCACCCCAAATTTCCCCCAAATCCCCACAAATTTACCCAAAATCTCCCAAAATTTGCCCCAAATCTCCCCTAAATCCCCCCAATTTCCCCCAAATTGCTCCAAATTTTCCCCAAATCCCCACCAAAATCCCCCATAAATTTACCCCAAATCCCCCCTAATTTCCCCCAAATTGCCCCAATTTCCTTTGAACTTCCCCCAAACCCCCCCAAATCCCCTTGAAATTTCCCCAATTTCCCTCACATTTCTCCCAAATCCCCCCAAAATCTCCCCAAACCCCCCCCAAACC
>NW_024527045.1:13212-20696 GCF_017590135.1 Pyrgilauda ruficollis
CGTCCCCCCCCCTCACCTCCCGGTTCCCCGCAGCCCCCGAGAGCCAGAACGGGAACGGGCTGAGCCCGGGGGGGCCCCCCGCGCACCCCCCGAGCGGCCGCATCACCCGCAGCCAGCCCGGCCCCGTCAGCAACGGCAAAGAGACGCGCAGGAGCGGCAAGAGATAACGGGGACCCCCCCGGGAACCCCCCCGGGACCCCCCCGGCACCGGGGGATCCCCGGTTCCCCAAACCCGCGGCAAGGAGGGGGTGCCCGGTGTCCCCCCCCGGGCGGGTCCGGACCCTCTCCGCTGCTCGGGGGTCCCGTGGGGGGCGGCTCTGCCTGGACCCCCCCTCGGAACCCCCTCGGAATCCCCCAGGACGCCCCCGGGAACCCCCTGGCACCGGGGGGTCCCCGGTTCCCCAAACCCGCAACGGGAAAAGGGTTCCCGGTGTCCCCCCGCCCCGGTGCTGGTCCCGACCCCCCTCCGCTGCCCGGGGGTCCCGGCGGGGTCCATCCCGTGCCCCCCGCCCACCCTCGGGAGGGGTTAATAAAGAACCGAGCTCTGCCCCCGCCTCAGCCGCTCTGCCCGGACCCCCCCCGCCCCCGGGCCCTCCCCGCGGCCCCTCCCGGTACCGGGGCCGGCTGGGAGCAGCTCCGGGGTGACCCTTGGCCCCCCCCGGCTCGGGCGCGACAGGCGCGGGACGGGCTCGGGGACAGCGAGGGGACGATCGGGGGGCGCGTCCCCATCGGCTCAGGTGGGCACGGGTGGGCACGGGTGGGCACGGGAGGGGTCCCGGGTGTGGGCCCGGGGCTGTCCCCAAGCCCCGGTGCCACCACCACACGTGTCCCGTGCGGTGACCCTGGTGCCGCCTGTCGCTTTCCCCACGGACGGGTGACAGCGGGGGCAGCCCCGAGAGACCCCCCCGGCTTTGGGGTGACCCCAACATCGCGCTGTCCCCCAGCTGCTGCCGCGGGATCCGGCCCCATGAGCCGCCCTGCGCTCCTCCTGGCCGTGCTGGGGCTGCTGCTTCTGGGGGTCGGGGGGGCTCCGGGGACCGCGGGGACCCCGGCGCTGCTCCCCGAGGACGCGGCGCAGGAGCACGGCTACTACCTGCGGCAGCTCTTCGGTCAGTACGGGCAGAACGGGACGCTGCCCTTCGAGGGGCTGGCGCGGCTGCTGGGCAGCCTGGGGCTGGGCAGGGTGCAGGTGGTCCAGATCCAGCACGAGGAGCTGGGCCACGGCCACGTCAGCCACCTGGACCTGCTGGAGGTGCAGGAGGACAAGCACCGGCACCGGCACCCGCTGTGGGAGCACGGCGGGGATGCGGCTCCGAGCACCGGCGGACCCCTCAGGTACCCGCGGGTCTCCTCCCCGAGGGGCTGCCCCCGGCTCCGCGCTGGGCCGGGGTGGGGGGCTCAGCACACCCCGATTTCCCGCAGCCCCCCGCCTTCCCAGACGCCGAGCTGGCCCGAGCCGGTGCCCGCCGAGCCCCCCGGGGCTGCGGGGGTCCCCCGGCAGTACCAGCCCACCCTCAGCCTGCTGGGGAGGGTGCTGGGCTTGGAGCACTCCAGCGACCACCCGCACCACGATGTGAGTGGGGACGGGGGGGTCGCGCTGTCCGGCGCTCCGGGAGCACGGGGGAGCCCCGGTTACTCCCCGGTTGTTCTCCGGGACGCCCCCAGCGCTGCCCCCCGCCCGCAGTGCCTGAACGTGACCCAGCTGCTGGTGAATTTCGGGCTGGACCCGGTGGCGCAGCTGACACCGGAGCAGTTCACGCTGCTGTGCCCGGCGCTGCTCTACCAGATCGACAGCCGCGTCTGCATCCGGCACCGCGATGAGGTGACGCTGCCTCCCCCGGGGGGGACCCTGTGGCCAGGTAACCCCAACCCGGGGCTCCGAGCTGGCCCCCGGCCCCACGTCCCTCGTCCCCGGGATCCCCCGTCCCTGCAGCCGCATCCTGGGGTCCCGGAGCTGGTCCCGGGGTCCTGCGTCCCCAGGGATCCCCGTGTCCTGAGCCAGGTCCTCTGTCCCCATTATGATGTGGGGGTCTTCATCCCTGCATCCCCAAGGCGCCCCCATTGCCCACCCCCATCCCTGTGTTCCCCTACTTGAGCTGTGCCCCCCTGGCCCCCCATTCCTGACCCTGGGCTCTCCATTCCTGGGGTTTCCGTCCCTAAATCTCTGGGATCTCTGTCCCTAAATCCCTGGAGTCCCCATTCCCACATCCCTGGGGTCCCTATTCCTGGGGTCTCTGTCCCTAAATCCCTGGGGTCTCCATCCCTGGGTCCCCATCCCTGGGGTTCCCATTCCGACATCCTTAGGGCCCCCATTTCCACACCCCTGGAGTCCCTATTCCTGGGGTCTTTGTCCCTAAATCCCTGGGGTCTCCATCCCTGGGATCCTAATTCCCACATCCCTGAGTTCCCCATCCCTGAGCTCCCCATCCTGGGGTCCCTAAATCCCTGAATTCCCCATCCCTGAATTCCCTATCTTGGGGTCCCCATCCCCATTCCTCCATCCCCGAGTTCCCCATCCTGGGGTCCCCATTCCCCCATGCTGGGTCCCCCATCCCTGAATTCCCTATCCTGGGGTTCCCATTCCCCCATCCCTGAATTCCCCATCCCTGAGCTCCCCATCCTGGGTCCCCCATCCCGGGTCCCCCATCCCTGAGCTCCCCACCCCCGCGCCCCCATCCCCACCTCCCCACGCCCCCTCCCGGTGCCCCCGTGGGGCGGTGCCGCTGACGGTGCCCGCAGCGCTGGGCTGGGCGCTCCTGGCCGTGCTCTCCGTGAGCCTCCCGTCGGCGCTGGCCGTGCTGCTGCTCCCGCTGCGGGTCCGCGGCTCCTTCCGCTCGCTCCTCGCCTTCCTGGTGGCCCTGGCCGTGGGGACGCTCTGCGGGGACGCCCTGCTGCACCTCTGGCCGCACGTAGGTCCCTCCCGCCGCGGGGGTGGCCCCGGGGCACGCCGCGGTGTCCCGGTGCCCTGAACCGCCGCGTCCCCGTGTCCAGGCGCAGGGGAAGCACCCGGAGGCTCCGGGGGAACCGAGCCCCGCGGTGCTGCAGGGGCTGGCGGTGCTGGGGGGCATCTACCTGCTCTTCGTGCTGGAGCTGCTCCTGGGGATGCTGCGGAGCCGGCGGGAGGCCACGGTGAGAGCGAGAGAGCGAGCGAACGGCGGGCACCGGGCGGGCACGGCGCCGCCACCGGGGCCAGCTCCGCACACAACGCCTCCCTTGTCCCCAGGGACACCCCCATGGAGAGACCCCCGCACCGTCACCGGCAGGTACGACCCCCTCGCACCCCTCCCGGGAGCCCCCGGCCCCGGCCCCGGCACCCACCGGCCCCGGCGTGTCCGTCCCGCCGCAGGGACCGAGCTGCGGCACCTGACGGCGCCGGAGGCGGAGCTGGAGCTGAGACCCCCCGAGCCCCCCCGGGGACCCCCCCACGGACACTCCCACGGCCCCGCACTGCCCCCCGGGCCCGGGGCCGCCGACATCGTGTGGATGGTGGTGCTGGGGGACGGCGTCCACAACCTGACGGACGGGCTGGCCATCGGTGGGGACGGGGACGGGAACGGGGACGGGGATGGGGATGGGGAACGGTGATGGGGACGGGAACGGGGTCGGGAACGAGAATGTTCATGGGGACGAGAAGGGCAGAGGGACGAGGACGGGGCTGGAGATGGGAACTGGGATAGGGAACGGGGATAGGGATGGGAAACGGTAATGGGGACGGGAACGGGGATGGGAAACGGGGATGGGAACGGGGATGGGGAACGGGGATAGGAACGAAACGAGCAGAGGGACGAGGACGGGAATGGGGACGGAGACGGTGATGGGAACGGGGAACCGGAACGGGAACAGGGACAGGGATGGAGATGGAGGAGGAGAGGTGCACAAGGACAGGAGAAAGGTTTCCTCAGGGACAGAAGGATGTTGGGGACATGGGGACAGGGGTGCATCGGGACAGGGTGACAAGGGGACAGGGGCTGCCCGGCGATCCGGGGACAGGGGCACAGCGGACGGGGATCGCTCTCCCTCCCCGCAGGAGCCGCCTTCTCGCACGGCCTCTCCAGCGGGCTCAGCACAGCGCTGGCCGTGCTCTGCCACGAGCTGCCCCACGAGCTCGGTGAGTCCCTGTCCCCGTCCCTGTCCCCTCCCCGGAGCTGGGGACACCCCTGAGCCCCCCGTGCCACCCTCCCGTGGCCGCAGGTGACCTGGCGGTGCTGCTGCGGGCGGGCACGGCCCCGCGCTCCGTCCTGCTCCTCAACCTGCTCTCGGCGCTGCTCTCCTGCCTGGGGGCGGTGGCGGGGGTGGCCCTGGGTCACAGCGGGACCCCCCTCGCCCCCTGGCTCCTCACCGCCACCGCCGGCATCTTCCTCTACGTGGCCCTGGCCGACATGGTAAGGGGGGGTCTGGGGGTGTCCGGGGGTCTCACGAGGGGTTTGGGAGTGTCCGGAGGTCTCATAAGGGGTTTGGGGTGTCTCACGGTGGGTCTGGGGGGGGGGGGGGGGGGGGGGGGGGGTCTGGCGGATTCCGGGGGTCTCCCATGGAGATCTGGGGGTACCCGGGGGTCTCACGGAGCCCCCCCCGCTCTTCCCCAGCTCCCCGAGGCGCTGCGGGGCTCCGGCGAGGGCACCTGGAGCCGCTTCGTGCTGCAGAACGCGGGGTTCCTGCTGGGCGCTGGCATCATGCTGGGCATCGCCCTGGCCGAGGGGCACCTCCGCTCCTGGCTGCAGCCCTGAGCCCACCCCCGCGACCCCCGCCCCTCCCCAGGCTCGGATTTTCCCCCCTCCTCAAGAAGCCCGGGGGGATCCGCGGGGCCGGGGCAGCCCCGGGGGTGAGGACTCGGTGTCCCCTCGGTGTCCCCTCGGTGTCCCCCGTCCCCTCCGGGGGTCGCACGCGGCTCCGGGGCTGAATCCGAACCCCCCCGAGGAGCTGAGGAAGGGGAAAGACCCCCGAGCAAGAACTGAGCCAGAGCAGCAATAAAAAGAACAGGGTTTGGTCAAAGTTACAGGGTGGAAAATTGATCAAGTTTGAATGGTTTTGCCTCTTTTTTTTTGGGGCTTTTTTAATCCCCTTTAAAAAATTCCTTTCCCTTCCTTACTCCCCGAAAACGATGCAGGATTTCTGAAAAAAGTCGGAGAAAAAAATCGGATTTTTGGGGTTTTCTGGCGTTTCTGCTCGCAGGGGAAGGGCGAGAAATCAGCAAATTCGGGGAGGGGGTTTTGAGTCGGCATTTCAAGGTTTGTTTTATTTCTGTTTTGAAATTTCACCTCAAAACTCTGCCCTGCTCGAGGCTGGAGGGGGCTCGGGGCTGGGAACTCCTTTGAGTCGGTGCTTGGGAGGGAAATGAAAAATCCCCCCGGATTTTCCCCACATTTCAGAGCAAAACTGGTTTAAAAAAAGACAATTTTGGGGGGAAGGAGCCGCTGCTGCATCATGGGGGGATCGTTCTGGGGGGGCTTTTCCCCCCCTCGCAAGGAGGATCCAGCCCGGGGGATGCTGAGAGGTGGGGAAATGTTTCCGCAGCCGGGAAAAAGGTGGGGAAAAACACGAATTAAAGGGATTTTTCTTCATTTTGCACCCCGCGGGGATCCCCAGCCCGCTGCCGGCTCCTCCCGCGGCACCCGGCGGCTCCGGAGGAACCGGCCCAGCCCGGGCCCGAAAAAATCCGAAACAGCCCCAAAAAAACGGGATTCGAGCACCCCCCAGGGCTCTGGGACACCCAGGGGGGTCCGGGACCCCTCAAGATTCTGGGACCCCTCGGGGGGGTCTGGGAACCTCAAAGTTCTGGGACTCCTCAAGATTTTGGGGACCCCCCCTCATTCCAGGGGGTTCTGGGACCCCTAAAGATTTTGGACCCCTCAAGATCCAGGGACCCTCAGGGGGGTCTGGGATCCCTCGAGGTTCTGAGGTCCCTCAAAGTTTGGGACCCCTCAAGATTCTGGGACTGCTTGGAGGGGTCCGGGACCCCTCAAGGTTCTGGGACCCTGAAGATTTTGGGACCCCTCAAGGTTCTGGGACTCCCCAGGATTCCGGGACCCCTCAAGATTTTGTGACCCTCAAAGTTCCGGGACCCCTTAAGGTTCTGAGACCCCCCCAAGATTTTGGGACCTCTCAAAGTTCTGAGACCCCCGAGGATTCCGGGACCCCTCAAAGTTCTGGGACCTCCTCAAGGTTCTGGGACCCCTCAAGGTTCCGAGACCCCCCAGGATTCTGGGACCCGGGGGGTCCGGGACCCCTCAAGATTCTGGGACCCCTCGGGGGGGTCTGGGAACCTCAAAGTTCTGGGACTCCTCAAGATTTTGGGGACCCCCCCTCATTCCAGGGGGTTCTGGGACCCCTAAAGATTTTGGACCCCTCAAGATCCAGGGACCCTCAGGGGGGTCTGGGATCCCTCGAGGTTCTGAGGTCCCTCAAAGTTTGGGACCCCTCAAGATTCTGGGACTGCTTGGAGGGGTCCGGGACCCCTCAAGGTTCTGGGACCCTGAAGATTTTGGGACCCCTCAAGGTTCTGGGACTCCCCAGGATTCCGGGACCCCTCAAGATTTTGTGACCCTCAAAGTTCCGGGACCCCTTAAGGTTCTGAGACCCCCCCAAGATTTTGGGACCTCTCAAAGTTCTGAGACCCCCGAGGATTCCGGGACCCCTCAAAGTTCTGGGACCTCCTCAAGGTTCTGGGACCCCTCAAGGTTCCGAGACCCCCCAGGATTCTGGGACCCCCTCAAGGTTTTGGGACCCCCAAGATTCTGGGACCCCTCAAAGTTCTGAGACCCCCCGAGATTTTTGGACCCCTCAAGGTTCTGGAACCCCTCAGGATTCTGAGAGCCCCCCAAGATTTTGGGACCCCTCAAGGTTCTGTGACCCCTCAAGGTTCTGAGACCCCCCCAGGATTCCGGGACCCCTCAAAGTTCTGGGACCTCCTCAAGGTTCTGGGACCCCTCAAGGTTCCGAGACCCCCCAGGATTCTGGGACCCCCTCAAGGTTTTGGGACCCCCAAGATTCTGGAACCCCTCAAGGTTTTGAGCCCCCTCAAGATTCTGGGACCCCTCAGGGGGGGTCTGGGACCACTCAGGAAAAGCAGCAAAACCCCCCAGGCCCCCCAAAACCCCCAAAATCACCACGGCCGAAACTTTCCATGCGAAGTTTCCTTTATTTATTTTCAAGTTGACGAAGAACAATATCGATAACGACTGGGTCGAGTAAGGCTATTTTCCTTTTTTTTTTTTTTTTTTTAATTTTTTTTTGGTTTTTTTTTTTGTTTTTTTGTTATTTTTACCCCTTCCCCCCCCCATCTTTTTGTCCCCCTGCACGAGAAGAGGAGGACGAGGCCCGGACGAGACACGGACCAGCACAAGGAGGAGTTGCTTGTACCTGACAGGTGATGATGAGGTTTTTTTTGTATATTTATTTATTTTTTTTGTGTGTGTGGTTTTTTTTTTTTTTTTTTTTTTTTTTTTTTTTTTTTTTTTTTGCGCTAAAAAAAAAATTTTTTTTGTAAA
>NW_024527045.1:21125-23727 GCF_017590135.1 Pyrgilauda ruficollis
TTTTGGGGGATAAAGGTTTTTTTTTTTTTTTTTTTTTTTTTTTTTTGTTTTTTTTTTGTTTTTTTTGTTTTTTTTTTTTTTTTTGTCTTTTTTTTTTTTTGTCCTGTCGGCATCAAAGGAACATTTATGTGCATAAAATACAGAGGTGCAGCATTGACACGGAGGATATTAAAGACACAGAGTTGCTACAGATGCCTTAGAGACGCTTCCCCCCCATCCCCTCCAGCCTCACCCCACAATTCCAAGGATTTTAGGGCAGCTCCAGAGCTCCCCTCGATGTTTTGGGTGAGCCTCGGCTTTTTTTTAATTATTTTTTTAAACAAGCTTTGTGATTTTTATTGGGTTTTTTAAAAATACGTCTCATTTCACTGCCGAGCCCAGAAAATTCCAGCCAGGAGAAGAGGATTGAACAGCTCCTTGTGTCCTTGGAGGGAAACAAAAAGAAAGAAAAAGAGGAAAAAAGGGGGGAAAAAGGAAAAGAAAAGGAAAAAGAAGAAAAGCCTGAACTGAGGAATCCACGTGTCCGTGCCGGGATCCAGGGTTGGGTTTTTATCCTTTGGTTTCTCACTGAAGGCAAAGGTGGGATCCCACCCCGACATTCCCACCCCACAGAACATCGGGATAAAATCAAGCAATATTAATAATTAAAAAAAAAAAAAAAAAGAAGAAAAAATGGTTCTTTCTGGGGTCTCTGCTTTTTGTAGGTTTGGGGTTTTCCTTGTTCCTCCCCGTGCTGGGAATTGGGATCTGCACGGAGCTCCCCAAAAACGGGACCAGAACCAAAAGTGATTCCACGTTTTTGGAGATTTTTTTGTGTTTTATTTATTTATTTTTTTTTTGCTTGGCTTTTTAGTGCTATGTTGATTTTTTTTTTTTTTTAAAGTTTTTTATTTTTTGATCTGCCGGATTCCAGCCCCGGAGGTGGCCGGGGGGGGCTGGGGCTGCTCCTGTGGGATTGGGGAGGGGTCCTCGCTCCGAGCGGGAATGGGAAAGGTGGGAGGGTAGAGGGAGAGAGGGAGAGAGGGAGAGGAGGGGAAAGAGGTGAGAGGGAGGGGAGAGGGAGGGGAAAGGAGGAAAGGAGGAGGGAGGGGAGACGGAAGGGAGAGGGAGGGAAAAGGGGTCGGAGAGGGAGGGGAGAGGGAAGGGAAGGGAGAGGGAGAGAGGGGAAGGGAGAGGGGTGGGAGTGGAGGGGGGAGAGGGAGTGGAAGTGCGGGAGGGGTTGGAGAGGGATGGGCAGGGAGAAGCGGAGGGAAAATGGGAGAAGGGGAGAGGGAAGGGAGAGGAGGAGGAGGAAAAACGGTGGGGAAGGGATGGGGGGGGGGACAGGGACCGGACAAAGGGACAGGGGGACAGGGACGGCAGAGGGGACAGGAGAGGGACAGGGGGACAGGGCTGGAGGAGCTGACAAGAGCGGGACCGGAGTGGAACGGGAGGGGACAGGGGGACAGCAGAGGGACAAGCCAGACTCAGGAGCGGGACACGGGGACAGGAGCGGGACACGGGGACACGGGGACAGGAGCGGGACACGGGGACACGGGGACAGCTTCCCTAACAACCCGGAGCTCCCGTGGCCGGGGAGTGGCGGCAGCAGCGGCCCCGGGGCTGTCCCCGGACTGTCCCCGGGATGTCCCGGACTGTCCCCAGGCTGTCCTGGCTATCCTGGACTGTCCCGTGCTGTCCCTAAGCTGTCCCCAGCCTGTCCCTGGGCTATCCCGGACTGTCCCCAGACTGTGCCCAGCTGTCCCCAGGCCATCCTAGGATGTTTCCAGGCTGTCCCAGGTTGTCCCCGTGCTGTCTCGTGCTGTCCCAGACTGTCCCAGGGCTATCCCAGGCTGTCCCCAGGCTATCCCCTGGCTGTCCAAGGCTATCCCGGGCTGTCCCCGTCTGTCCCCAGGCTATCCCGTGCTATCCCGGGCTGTCCCGTGCTGTCCCCGGGCTGTCCCAGGCTGTCCCGGGCTGTCCCGTGCCATCCCGGGCTGTCCTGGAACTGTCCCCAGGCTGTCCCGGGCTGTCCCCAGGCTATCCCGGGCTATCCCGTGCTGTCCCGTGCTATCCCGTGCTGTCCCGTGCTATCCCGGGCTGTCCCGTGCTGTCCCGGGCTGTCCCCGCTGTCCCCAGGCTATCCCGTGATTCCCTAAAAACGAACTCTTTTTTTTTTTTTTTTTTTTCTCTTTTTTTTCATCTTT
Source organism: Pyrgilauda ruficollis (assembly GCF_017590135.1). Lineage (NCBI taxonomy): Eukaryota > Metazoa > Chordata > Aves > Passeriformes > Passeridae > Pyrgilauda > Pyrgilauda ruficollis. Next base: position 23,312 of record NW_024527045.1, read on the forward strand.
CTCTCTTTTAAATTCCAACTGAAAAAATAAAGCCAAAGCCACTCTCGCTGCTCTCAATCCCGTGGGATGCTAAAGGGAATCCAGACTCATGCTTTTTTTTTTTTAACAAAAGTGCTTATTACTTGAAGCAAGTGCTTTGGACCAAAGGGTGGGAGAGAAACTTCCATTTTTTTTCCTTTTTTTTGTGTTTTTTTCTTTTTTTCCAGAGGGTTGGGAAAAGGAATCTGAGTGTTCCAAACCAGGTGAAATAAATTCCGTTGAATGGTCCAACTTTGGCATAAAGGGATGGAAAATTTGGGGAGATTTGAAGGGGGGCAGGGCAGTGGAAGTTTCCCTCCATCCCTTTTTTTTTTTTTTTGTTTTGTTTTTGTTTTTGTTTTTTTTGTAATTTTTTTTTTTTTTTTTACAATGCACCG
>NW_024527045.1:24007-32730 GCF_017590135.1 Pyrgilauda ruficollis
CCCCCCCCCCCCCCCAAAATTCCCTTTTTTTTTTACCCCCCCCCCCCCCCCCCCCCCCCCCCTCCCCCCAAAAAAAAAAAAAAAAAAGGAAAAAAAAAAGAAAAAAAACTAATTAAAAAAAAAAAAATCCAATCTCAGTTTAGCAAAATAAATGCAATTATTACCAAACACTTTGATTATTACTTAAATTGTCAAGCTGTGCTGTCGACAGTAACGATACAGAGTTAAAGGAGAACAAGACTGGGACACCCCAAAAAAAAAAGGCCACAAAATTTCCCCCCCTTTTCCCCCCCTCTCCCCTCTCCCCTCCTGGATGCGCTGCTGGAACCTCATTTCCCTTAATTAGCGTGATTATTAATTAATAATAATAAGGGTATTATTATTAATTAACGGTATTAAGATGATTTTTTTTTAATATTATTGTTATTTTTAAGGGGTGGGGAAGCCCTTTTGGAGGTGGCATTGATTGTCTCTGAGCAGAGGTGACACTTTGGGGACAAGGCCAGCAGGGAGGGGTGGGCTTCCTCCTCAGAGCAAAAAAAAACCCCCCAAAAATCCAAATAACACCCCAAAAACAACCCCTGAAATAAGAAAAGCAGAGTTTTCCACGAGCTGGGTAAAAGGGGAATGGTGAGAAATCCTCTCAAAAGGAGGGCAGGGAGGGAAATGGGAAAATTCCCACCCTGGAAAGGTGGGAGTCCCCCAAAAATACCCAAAAATCCCCAAGAAATCCCCAAAATCGCAGGGTTTTGGGAGGGGGGATTGGGGGAATTCCTGCTGGGGAAAGGGAAGGAGCTGCAGGAAAATGTAAACAAGTTCTCTCTGGTTTTGTGGGTTTTTTTTTCCAGTTCTCCTCTGTAGAATATGGGAAAAGAGCTTCCAAAAAAAGGGAAAAGAGCTTCCAAAATAAGGGAAAAGAGCTTTCAAAATAAGGGAAAAGAGCTTTCAAATAAAGGGAAAAGAGCTTTCAAAATAAGGGAAAAGAGCTTCCAAAATAAGGGAAAAGAGCTTTCAAAATAAGGGAAAAGAGCTTTCAAAATAAGGGAAAAGAGCTTCCAAAAAAAGGGAAAAGAGCTTTCAAAATAAGGGAAAAGAGCTTTCAAAAAAAAGGGAAAAGAACTTTCAAATAAAGGGAAAAGAGCTTTCAAATAAAAGGGAAAAGAGCTTTCAAATAAAAGGGAAAAGATGTTTTGAGAAAAGGAAAAAGAGCTTCCAAAAAAAAGGGAAAGGATCTTTCAAAAGGGAAAGAATCTTTCAAATAAAGGAAAAAGATTTTCCAAAAAAAGGATTTAAAACAAAAAACAAAAAACCAAAAAACCCAAAAAAAAAACCAAAAAAAAAAGGAAAAGATGTTCTGAAAAAAGGAAAAGGAGCTTTCAAAAGAAAAAAAAAAAAGAGAAGAGGATCTTCCAAAATAAGGGAAAGGATCTTCCCAAAGAAGGAAAAGAATCTTTCAAAAAAAGGAAAATGATTAAAAAAAAAAGATTTAAAAAAAAGGAAAAAGATGTTCTGAAAAAAGGAAAAGGAGCTTTCAAAATAAGGAAAAACTCATTTGAGAAGAAGGAAAAAGTTCTTTGAAAAAAGGGAAAGGATCTTTCAAAAGAAGACAAAGGATTTTTCAAGAGAAGGAAAAGGATTTCCCAAAAAAAAGAGCTTTTTTTGTCTTTTTTTTGATTCAAGTTTCGAGTTCTGAGCTGAGGTATCCGGTGCAAAAAAAGGGACAGAGCTTCTTTTTGGGATGGGGGGAGCAGGGAGGGATTTTATCCCAAAAAAAAGGGAAACCCCTCAGATCCCTGCCCCTCTCAAGTGCCTGCATCTCCCCCAGGGTGAATTTTGTTGAGTGCTTGGGGTGGGGGAGCCCTGAAGGAAAAATGTGCTTTTCACCCAAAGGCCAAGACTGAAACTTCATATTTGGTACAAAAAAAGTTTTGGCTTTGGTTCGAAATCAAAATTAAAATTTAAATCAGTGCCAGGGGTTCCCCCCAGAACAGCTCCCCGAGGGGAGTTCAGCTGCAAATGGTTGGAAAAGGAAAGAAAAAGCAACAAAAAAATCGAATTTTGGTTAAAGAAATGCCCTTTTCTCCAGGGTGAGGAGCTTGGAGCTTCCTGAAATTCCCAAAATTCTTGAAATTCCTGGAATTGCTCCAGCCCCTTCCTCTCTGCATCCCCGTCTTTGGCTTTGAGCAGACTCGTGGGAAGGAGGGAAAATTTGTTTTTTGATGCTGTTACAGTAACTCAGAAGGAAAAATGAAAAGATAAACCAACAACAGTGCAACATTCTCCAATGCTTCGGACCTGCAGCATAACCAGGATTTCCAAAAATTCCAATTAAAATGAAAAATGAGAAGTTAAACCAAAAAACAACTGATCCCACTCACGTCCACGAAATCTGCCAGGATGCTGCATCCCAAAAAAATCAAGGACTTGCAAGTGCATTTGTTTCCTTAGGAAAGGCTAAAATGTTGAATTATAGGTTTTTTTTTAATGGTTTTTGTTGTTTTTTAAAGGTAAATGCTCGTTTCTCTATAAATAATTCTCTTTTTTTTAAAGAAAAAAATAAACAATCAAGCAACCAACACTGACTCTCTCAGGGAAATGGCCACACAAACCAGGGGGGGAAAAAAAGCAATTTTTAGGATCTGACAAATTGGCAAAAGGAGGGGGAAAAACAAAAAAAAAAACCTAAAAAAAAAGGAAAAACCAACAGAATCCCTAAAGTGCCTGGTGTGGGGAGGAGGCTCCAGCAGGGCACCCGGTTTTGTTTTCCCTAAAATGAGCTGCCAAAGGATTTTTTGTGTGCCAGGTACAGTAGATTTGGGTTTTTTCAAGTGTTTTTTTTTCTTGTGGGGCACGAGGAGAGGAGAGGAGAGGGGAGATTCCCACCCTGGCTGGATATAAATCCCCAAATTCCCAAAAATTCCCACCCTGGCCAAGAGTTCGGGTTTGTTCTGATCCCAGCTGGGCTGAGGGGTGGGAGGGAATTCCTGGGATTTCCTGGAGGGAAATGCTGGGAATGAAATGAAAACCAAAATGAAATTTTGTTCCCTTGGGAAGGGGACAAAAACTCTGGGAAGGAAAGGTTGGGAATGAAACAAAAACGTTGGGAAGGAAATAAAAATATTGGGAAGGAAACACAAGGAATGAAACACCAGGAATGAAACAAAAATGTTGGGAAGGAAACAGAAACACAGGAAGAAATAAAAACCCTGGGAATGAAACAGTAACACTGGGAAGGAAACAAAAACTCTGGGAATGAAACAAAAACGCTGGGAAGGAAACACCAGGAATGAAACAAAAATGTTGGGAAGGAAACAGAAACACAGGAAGAAATAAAAACCCTGGGAATGAAACAGTAACACTGGGAAGGAAACAAAAACTCTGGGAATGAAACAAAAACATTGGGAATGAAACAAAAATGGTGGGAAGGGAACAGCAGGAATGAAACAAAGATGCCAGGGGGGAAACAAAAATCTGGGAAGGAAACAAAAGCACCGGGGAGGAAACGGCTCCCATCAATCCCCAAGGGAAAAATCTAGCAGCACCTGCCTTGTGCCAGCCCAAATCCTGCTCCTTCCATCCCAGGGATGTGCCAGCCCAAACCCTGCCAGCCCAAATCCTGATCCTTCCATCCCAGGGATGTGCCAGCCCAAATCCTGTGTGGGGTGTGCAGTACGGGATGGGGCGTGTCAGGGTGCTCCGGGTGGCTGTGGCTGAGCACCTCCCGGGCTCCGGGCACTCCCCAGGGTGCTGCAGTCCCTCGGGAGCCCCGGGGGCACACGCACCTTCTTCATCCACAGCCAGCACGGTGGCCCCGCGGCTGAGCAGGGCCTGCACCACCGAGGCCAGGCCGTTCCTCGCCGCGATGTGCAGCGGCCTGGGGAGGGACAAAGCATTGCAACCCCTAAATGCCACCCTAAAACCTCACCCCAAAACCCTAACAGAAAATCCCACCCCAAATCTCACCCCAAAACCCCACCACAAAACCCCACCCCAAAACCCATCCAAAATCCACCCCAAAATCTCACCCAAAACCCTACCAGAAAATCCCACGCCAAATCCCATTCAAAATCCCACCCCAAATCCTAGCAGAAAACCCTACCACAAAATCCCACCACAAAACTCTACCACAAAATCCCACCACAAAACCCCACAGAACACCCCCTGCCAAAATATTTTGAGTGGGTTCAAGGGCAGGCTCGTGGCTCGCCTGTTCACACATTTTCCAGTTTTCCTCCCATTCCCCCATTCCCAGTTTTCCCCCCATTCCCAGTTTTCCCCATTCCCAGTTTTCCCATTCCCATTTCCCCCCATTCCCAGTTCCCCCAGCTGTGCAAACACTCACATCTGCAGAGCACTGTTACTTGCATTGATAAGGCCAAGGTCTTGGGTTTCCCCCAGGATCAACAAGGCACACTTTTCATGGCCCTGGGGACACACAGGGACACTCAGGGCAGCAGAACCATTCCCTGAACTGCCCTCCTCCCCCAGGTCACCCTGGCACCTGCTGTCCCCCCACCTTTCCCTCCTCGGCGTGGACAAAGTGACCACAAGCCTCTGGTACCACCATGGAATGGACAAAGTGACCACCGTGAGTTGGCCAAAGTGACCACAAGCCTCTGGTTGCCACCACGAGTTGGACAAAGAGACCACCATGGAATGGACAAAGTGACCACTGTGAGTTGGCCAAAGTGACCACAATCCTCTGGTTACCACCATGGAATGGACAGAGTGACCACAAGCCTCTGGTACCACCATGGAATGGACAAAGTGACCACCGTGAGTTGGCCAAAGTGACCACAAGCCTCTGGTTGCCACCATGAATTGGACAAAGAGACCACCATGGAATGGACAAAGTGACCACTGTGAGTTGGCCAAAGTGACCACAATCCTCTGGTTACCACCATGGAATGGACAGAGTGACCACAAGCCTCTGGTACCACCATGGAATGGACAAAGTGACCACTGTGAGTTGGCCAAAGTGACCACAATCCTCTGGTTACCACCATGGAATGGACAGAGTGACCACAAGCCTCTGGTACCACCATGGAATGGACAAAGTGACCACTGTGAGTTGGCCAAAGTGACCACAATCCTCTGGTTACCACCATGGAATGGACAGAGTGACCACAAGCCTCTGGTACCACCATGGAATGGACAAAGTGACCACTGTGAGTTGGCCAAAGTGACCACAATCCTCTGGTTACCACCATGGAATGGACAGAGTGACCACAAGCCTCTGGTACCACCATGGAATGGACAAAGTGACCACTGTGAGTTGGCCAAAGTGACCACAATCCTCTGGTTACCACCATGGAATGGACAGAGTGACCACAAGCCTCTGGTACCACCATGGAATGGACAAAGTGACCACTGTGAGTTGGCCAAAGTGACCACAATCCTCTGGTTACCACCATGGAATGGACAGAGTGACCACAAGCCTCTGGTACCACCATGGAATGGACAAAGTGACCACTGTGAGTTGGCCAAAGTGACCACAATCCTCTGGTTACCACCATGGAATGGACAGAGTGACCACAAGCCTCTGGTACCACCATGGAATGGACAAAGTGACCACTGTGAGTTGGCCAAAGTGACCACAATCCTCTGGTTACCACCATGGAATGGACAGAGTGACCACAAGCCTCTGGTACCACCATGGAATGGACAAAGTGACCACTGTGAGTTGGCCAAAGTGACCACAATCCTCTGGTTACCACCATGGAATGGACAGAGTGACCACAAGCCTCTGGTACCACCATGGAATGGACAAAGTGACCACTGTGAGTTGGCCAAAGTGACCACAATCCTCTGGTTACCACCATGGAATGGACAGAGTGACCACAAGCCTCTGGTACCACCATGGAATGGACAAAGTGACCACTGTGAGTTGGCCAAAGTGACCACAATCCTCTGGTTACCACCATGGAATGGACAGAGTGACCACAAGCCTCTGGTACCACCATGGAATGGACAAAGTGACCACTGTGAGTTGGCCAAAGTGACCACAATCCTCTGGTTACCACCATGGAATGGACAGAGTGACCACAAGCCTCTGGTACCACCATGGAATGGACAAAGTGACCACTGTGAGTTGGCCAAAGTGACCACAATCCTCTGGTTACCACCATGGAATGGACAGAGTGACCACAAGCCTCTGGTACCACCATGGAATGGACAAAGTGACCACTGTGAGTTGGCCAAAGTGACCACAATCCTCTGGTTACCACCATGGAATGGACAGAGTGACCACAAGCCTCTGGTACCACCATGGAATGGACAAAGTGACCACTGTGAGTTGGCCAAAGTGACCACAATCCTCTGGTTACCACCATGGAATGGACAGAGTGACCACAAGCCTCTGGTACCACCATGGAATGGACAAAGTGACCACTGTGAGTTGGCCAAAGTGACCACAATCCTCTGGTTACCACCATGGAATGGACAGAGTGACCACAAGCCTCTGGTACCACCATGGAATGGACAAAGTGACCACTGTGAGTTGGCCAAAGTGACCACAATCCTCTGGTTACCACCATGGAATGGACAGAGTGACCACAAGCCTCTGGTACCACCATGGAATGGACAAAGTGACCACTGTGAGTTGGCCAAAGTGACCACAATCCTCTGGTTACCACCATGGAATGGACAGAGTGACCACAAGCCTCTGGTACCACCATGGAATGGACAAAGTGACCACTGTGAGTTGGCCAAAGTGACCACAATCCTCTGGTTACGGGGGTCCAGGTGCCCCCAGCCCCTCCAAACCCCAGAACCATTGGGGGTCCAGGTGCCCCCAGCCCCTCCAAACCCCCGAACTCTGGGGGTCCAGGTGCCCCCAGCCCCTCCAGCCCCCGGCCCCCCGGGGGTCCAGGTGCCCCTGCGCCGCGCAGTGCCGCACCCAGTGCCGCCGTGTGCCCGTGCTCCGATGCCACCATCAGGGGGGTCCTGCCCATCTTGTCGGCCGTGTCCACCTGGGCCTGGTGGCGCAGCAGCAGCTGCAGACCACGGACGTTGTCTGCGAAGGCAGCGGCGTGAAGGGGGGTCCTGGGGGAAAGGGGAGGCTCAGGGGTCAGCTGCTGGGCTTCATTGTGCTCCTATTCTTGTTTTATGGTTTTGAAATTGATAATGATTTAAATTCATATTTTTAATTGAATTGAATTGAAAATTTTTTTATTCAATAATCAATTAAAATAATAAATCAAAACAATAAATCCAAATAATCAATTAAAATAATAAATCAAAATAATAAATCCAAATAATCAATTAAAATAATAAATCAAAATAATAAATCCAAATAATCAATTAAAATAATAAATCAAAACAATAAATCCAAATAATCAATTAAAATAATAAATCAAAACAATAAATCCAAATAATCAATTAAAATAATAAATCAAAACAATAAATCCAAATAATCAATTAAAATAATAAATCAAAACAATAAATCCAAATAATCAATTAAAATAATAAATCAAAACAATAAATCCAAATAATCAATTAAAATAATAAATCAAAGAATTATTTCGGGGTGTCACTTACACTGCACAGTGCAATGGAGTAAAGGGATTTCCTTCTAGGTACGCAAACGGGTTGTGTTCAAGTAACAATTCAAGACAATCTTCGTGCCCTGAGGAGAGAGGAGCAGCAGCTGGAGCAGCTTTTCCCTAAATCCCAAAATCCCAGAGGTTGGAAAAGCCCCCCAAAATCATCGAGTCCAAGTTGGGAGTGACCCCAAGCTGCTCAATGAGCCAGAGACCCCAAAAAGTGCCCAAAACCCTTCCCAGAGGATTCATTTCCTACTGGCAGCAGCCTGGGGAGGTTTTTATTCCACGTTTTTAATGGGTTTTAATTTTCTGAAGGAATTTAGGGTTTTAATTCCCTGAAGGAATTTAGGGTTTTAATTCCCTGAAGGACTCACAGCCCCCACAGGGATGTCCCTTCCTGATGCTTCAGTCCCACCTGCAGCCACCCCAAAAATCCTGCAGGAAGCTGCTCTGGAATTGCTCCTTTCCCAAATTCATCGTTTTTTTAAGGAGCCTGACAGGGGAAGAAAGAAACCCAAAGCAAAAGGAAAAAAAAAAAACCAAAATTTTGGAGGACGTAGGGCAAGGTCTCACCACTGTAAGAGGCCCAGTGCATGGGTGAGTAACTGTTGTAGTTCACCACGGACCCAAAAAAAAACCCCCAAAAAATCCCAAAAAACCTCATATCTCCAGAAAAATCCCAGAAAAATCCCAAAATCCCCAAAATCCAAAATGAGGTGAAGACCAGCTGGATTTTGGAGAAGCTGGATCAGGTTCTCACCACTTTAAGAGGCCCAGTGCATGAGCGAGCAGCCACTGCAGTCCACTATGAAAGCCCCAAATAAAACCCCAAAAAATCCAGAAACCCCCCCCCAAAAAATCTAGAAAAACCCCAGAAAAACCCCAAAATCCCAAGAGAAGAGGAGAGCAGGCTCTCAGCACTGTAAGAGGCCCAGTGCATGAGCGAGCAGCCACTGCAGTCCACTATGAAAGCCCCAAATAAAACCCCAAAAAATCCAGAAGCCCCCCCCCCCCAAAAATCTAGAAAAACCCCAGAAAAACCCCAAAAACCCAAAAGCAGAAGAGGACCATTTGGATTTTGGAGTAGAGGAGGCTCTCACCACTGTAAGAGGCCCAGCGCATGAGTGAGTAGCTGCTGTAGCCCACCACGGACCCAAAAAACCCCAAAAAACACCCAAA
>NW_024527046.1:0-1037 GCF_017590135.1 Pyrgilauda ruficollis
TAAAAAGTGAGGAAATCGGCAAAAAAATCGTGGAATTCCCTGGAGTATCGGAGCTGAAATGACCCCAGATCCTGCTGAGATTTGAGATTCCCAAATTTTGGGAAGTTTGGGAATTCTGGGATCCCGAAATTTGGGAAAAAAATTCAAAAAATGGGAAAAAATGGAAAAAATGGGTAAAAAATGAGGAAATCGGCAAAAAAACCCCAAATTTCTCAGTGAATCGGAGCTGAAATGACTCCAGGTCATCCTGAGATTTGAGATTCCCAAATTTTGGGGAAGTTTGGGAATTCTGGGATCCTGAAATTTGGGAAAAAACCCAAAAAAAGGGGAAAAAAACCCTGGGGAAATGGGCAAAAAAAAGGAGAAATTGGCAAAAAAATCCCCAAATTCCTCAGGAAATCTGTGCAAAAGTGACCCCAGATCCTGCTGGGGTTTGAGATTCCCAAATTTTTGGGAATTTTGGGAATCTTGGGATCCCAAAATTTGGGAAAAAACCCAAAAAAAAGGGGAAAAAATGGAGGAAATGGGCAAAAAATTCTCTAAAATTCCCTTAAAATGCCCCCAAATCCCCCAAAAAAATCCCCTCAAAATTTCTTAAAATTCCCAAAAATAAAAAAATCCCCCAAAAAATCCCCCAAAATCCCTTCAAAATTCCCAAAAAATCCCCTAAAACTCCCCCCAAGCCCCTCCCTTTCTTTTCTCTCCCATTTTTTTGGGGATTTTCCCAATTTTTGGGGGGATTTTCCCAATTTTTTTGGGGAGATTTTCCCAATTTTTGGGGATTTTGCCAAAATTTGGGATTTTCCAGGTTTCCCATGCCTCCACCCGGACCCAATTTGGGGCCAAAATCCACGAATTTGGGGCCATCCAGGAGAAGCTGGGCAGGATGGCGCTGCTGCATTACGTCACCGAGGTAATTTTGGGAATTTGGGGAATTTTGGGGAGTTTGGGAAGGATCCGGAAAAATTTGGGAAGATTTTGGGGGAATTTGGGAAGGATCCGGAAAAATCTGGGGGGATTTGGGGAGGTTTTGGGGG
>NW_024527047.1:0-1037 GCF_017590135.1 Pyrgilauda ruficollis
TTTTTTTTTTTTTAATTCAAGCAAGCATACATTACAATTTTAGCTCCAGTACATGAAGAAAGGAGCCAGTATTGTCTGAAAGTTCATTTTACACTCCAGAGACAGAAGGCACTAGAATGGCAAAAGCTAAAGTCTAATTGGAAAACAATTTCTTTCTTGTACACTGAGATCATTAGCACTTATTTGACACTTTCTAGCACTGTTTCCCTGAAAAGGCTCCCCATGAGATCCTAGTTGACATGCCTCAGATAAAATCAAACTGTGCAGCATGAAAAGTTTATGAACAGTCTTAATCAACATTAATCAACTTTGGCATTTTACTAGGCTAAGGGGAAAATTGCATTAGGCCAAATGAGAGTCAGCAAACGTGTAGTAACATGATGATGGCTGCTTTGCGTTCTGCTCTCCAGACCAGGATTCTGCCATACTTAGAAGTACAAGTATGATTAAAACAAGATTCATTCACTAGCTACATTAGTATAATTACATTCATAATGATTTTCTAATAAGTAGAAAATCAAAACATTCTGGGAAGGGATTCACACGCACAAAATCTTGGCTATTTTTACTAGCAATATTAGTCTCAGAAAATACACAACATTTGAGTACAATTATTACCTTTCTTATGCTACAGCATCTTATAAATTGTTACAAAAAGTGTATGTTAAGATTGCTGTCAGACAAAGGTATTTAAAATATAAATGGATGACAAGTTTGTAATTTTATTTCCAGCTTTCCTGATGATAGTGAAGTATAAGCAGCAGCACCTGAACACAGTCAGTTTCTATAGTGGACAGGAAAAAAATAATTCTCTATAAGGAATGGTCTTACAAAGGAAGGATGGAAGGGAAGGAATAATAAAGTATGAGCTCATTTTTGATATTTCCTCTTGCATTTCAAAGAGGTATATCAAAAAAAGAAGGTGTAGGGAATTTCCTTCTTTGAATGCAAAAGGAGTTATTCCAGTGCCAGAGTACAGAGAATCTTTTAAAGAGACAATACTTTAGACTATCAGCTGCTAAAGTCTGCCTTGTCTC
>NW_024527048.1:0-1037 GCF_017590135.1 Pyrgilauda ruficollis
TGATAAGACTGAAAACCAGAAGGGATCCTGTATACAGAACTGGGAGGTGTGCAGGAATCCCTAGAACTATGTAACTCATGAGATGACATTGAGGGGGAAGGGAGAGCAGGGAGGAACAAAAAGGGTGGCAGACAGAAAGTGGTATAAAAGTGTTGCAGTTTGTTTGAGGGGGCTCCCCAGGGAGTCCCCGGAGGGCCCCCTAAGCTGTATGTTCGCTGATAACAGCCAGCAGGCAAGGAGACTCCACACGGCTTCTGAGGGTGCTAATTAGATGAGGGTTTATTGGGGGTCCCACCCCCGGGAGCAGCATGGTTACTGAGTGGGAAGGGGGGAAGGGGGAGGGAGGGGGAGAGAGGGAGAGCTTAGGGAGAAAAGGGCCAAGAGAGGAGTCTCGTCTCCCTCGCACAACTTAGCAGGGAGATTCAAAGTGGGCGTGGAATAAGACTTGGGCCAATGGGATTACAGATACATGATACTTCAGGGGAGGATCACAGGCTTGGAATAAACCGGACATTTTCGAGGGGTGAGACAGAACATACCATTTAACTAAAATGTAACACTACATAAAAGGGACTAGACACAGGTAAAACAGAGCCAGTCAGTACACTTTTCTGACAGCCTTGCATCTGATCATCACAGTCTGACCTGTCTTCTTAAATATTTTCTTAGCTATCGCTCTGTGTAATCTCACTCTATCCTGCATATATGTGTGTTGTAGGGACTAAGTACCAGCTACTGATGAGATCTGTGTGAGTGGAATCTGGTGCCAGTTACTGGAGTCAGACTGGGGGTGCAGATGGCACTGGCCTGTGCTGTCATATACTGGTGCAAGTAGCAGTCTTTAACCTCCAGTCACTAGGGTGGGAACAGTGTGTCTTGACAACCAGCTACTGGGAGGGACTGGTGTGAGTGAGGTGAGCGAGAGGCTCTGTATCAGTTGCTGGAGAGGGTCACAGCCCATGTGACTGATGCTAGGCTTCCCCAAACTGAGTGTTCGTGGGGAGGGGTGGTGGTATATTTGCTAGCACAATTTAAGC
>NW_024527049.1:0-1036 GCF_017590135.1 Pyrgilauda ruficollis
GGTTAAAATGGTCGGATTTTGGGGGTTTCAGGGGTTATTGGGGAGAATTCCCGAAATTTCGGGTGAAATTCCGGAAATTTTGGGTGAAATTCCAGAAATTTTGGGAAAATTCCCGAAATTTTGAGCAAAAAAATGGGGATTTTAGGGCAAAAAATGGAGATTTTTTGTGAAATTGCCAGGGTTTAAAGGGTTAAAATGGTCGGATTTTGGGGGTTCCAGGGGTTTTGGGGAGAACTCCCAAAATTTCGGGTGAAATTCCTGAAATTTTGGGGTGAAATTCTGGAAATTTTGGGAAAATTCCCAAAATTTAGGGCGAGAAAATGGGGATTTTAGGGCAAAAAAAGGGGATTTTTGGTGAATTTTTAGTGGTTTAAAGGGTTAAAATGGTCGGATTTTGGGGGTTCCAGGGGTTTTGGGGAGAATTCCCGAAATTTTGGGAAAATTCCCGAAATTTTGGGCGAAAAATGGAGATTTTAGGTCAAAAAATGGAGATTTTAGGTGAAATTGCTAGGGTTAAAATGGTCGAATTTGGGGGAAATTTGGGGGTTTTGGGGAGAATTCCCAAAATTTTGGGGGAAATTCTGGAAATTTTGGGAAAATTCCCGAAATTTTGGGCAAAAAAATGAAGATTTTAGGTGAAAAAATTGGGGATTTTAGAACAAAAAATGGGGATTTTTGGTGAATTTTCAGTGGTTAAAATGGTCAAGTTTTGGGGAGAACTCCGAAAATTTTGGCAGAAATTCCCGAAATTTTGGGTGAAATTCCAGAAATTTTGGGAAAATTCCCGAAATTTTGAGCAAAAAAATGGGGATTTTAGGGCAAAAAATGGAGATTTTTTGTGAAATTGCCAGGGTTTAAAGGGTTAAAATGTTCAACTTTGGGGGGAAATTTGGGGGGTTTGGGGAGAATTCCCAAAATTTTGGGGGAAATTCCAGAAATTTTGGGAAAATTCCCAAAATTTTGGGTGAAAAAATGAAGATTTTAGGTGAAAAAATTGGGGATTTTAGAACAAAAAATGGGGATTTTTGGTGAATTT
>NW_024527050.1:0-1036 GCF_017590135.1 Pyrgilauda ruficollis
AAAAAAAAACTTCACTGTTTTAATATTTTATTTAGCTTGAGTGGAAACTAATGTCAGTCTGATTACTTTGTTGTAGGCAGAAATGGAGAAGCAGTTTAATTCTGAAAATATTTGGCCCTATTTTTCTTGATATTGTTATTTAGAATAGGATTTAATGTAGTGTGTAGCTGGTGAGTTTACAGATATATGCAGTTAATCAGCAGACTGTGCATTTCAGCTTGCTTTTCCTCTGTTGAAAAATTTCCTTTCCAAGTTTTAGCAAGTGACTTTACTAATGAAAGAGTGGTTTGAGTCACCATTTAATGAAGTATTTGAAAATTTAGAATGAGAAATTAATGAGACTTAAACATGTCTTTAAAATTAAATTCATGTATAACTGCATTACAAAGCACTCTAGAGCAGAAGGACTGCGGGAAATTACCTCTTTTAGAGATAATCCATTCTTTCAAACTGACTTGCTCTTACCAGTTTGATTGTGTTCATGGAAATTGATGTATCTGATACTTTATTTGACCTCATTGACATGGTATGATCAACTGGAATGGTACCAGACTGTGTGTCTAAGTTTTGAGTTCCTGAGGCTGAATTTTCTACTGAAGTCAATTGTCTTGAGATGTTGCCTTGCCAAATGTGTTGGAATAGAGATATAACATTCTCATCATGTACTGTACAGCAAAGAATGAAAATCATGCCATAGCTTTCAGAGCTATTTAATGGACAATTACATCATTTCACAGACAATTTGATGTATTAGTAAGTAGTTTCTGCATATCTATTTTTCTGTGCAGGTCAACTTCTATGTGAGGGTGAAAGCAATTTATACTCTTGGACACAGCGTATCTCTGATTGCTCTTACAACAGGAAGTATAATTCTTTGCCTTTTCAGGTATGTGTTTTTTCATGAGTAAATACTAACAATGATAAGACATCTTCAACTGTTGTCTGATTGCTCAGCTATTTAGAAAATGCATAGAGTTTACACTTTTTGCAGTTAAACAGCTGACAGTAATGTAATGCTGACTAGATTTTTGCTAGC
>NW_024527051.1:0-1035 GCF_017590135.1 Pyrgilauda ruficollis
AAAAAAAACCACACCTATTTACTCATCACCATCACAGAATTTCCCCAACAGTAATACAAATAATGAATTTGGCATCAACTCACATTCAGGAAAATCTCTAATATATTCTGCAGGTGTGCCAAGCAGAAAAGCAAAACCAGCCCTTGGGTGTGTCAAATTCCTTTGACTGCTACCAGCAAAATATTGCACTTTTCCATCTCTAAGATAAACTTACAAGATACAACCAAAGATCCAGGAAAGTGAAATTTCCCTTGCAACTAAACAGAGCCTGTCACTTTGTCACTTACTGCAAAATAAATTCCTCCCACAGGAGGAAAACAAAATCATTCTTTCCCAACAAATCCAGTTTGTAAGCAGCCTATTGTAAGATGTCAGAGAATTTCCAGCGTTCTCAGCTTAGCTCACATTTAGGGTTTGTACACCTGCATTTGTGCTTATGGCAAGAGGTTTGAAATTACTCCTAAGTATGAGGAAGATTAAATTAAGGCTGCAGTTCCAAAACAAAAAAAAATAGGTAAAAATATTATATTTTTCTAGTCCGCATCATAACAATGCAGGGAGAAAGTTCCAACTTGTTTTAATAATTGTCCCATGTACATAATCATTAGTAAACCTTTTCCATAGCATCTTTTTTTTCCACCTCAAAAGGGCTTTAGTTTGTCTTGAATGTTACAATGTCGGGTGCTACCTAATCTCAGCAGGCTGGGTCAGAACAAAACCACAACTGCTCACACCCACAGTGACCTCCCTGAGAGCAGCCTCAGACCACCATAATGCATTTGAATACAGATTTATCAGGAATATATCTAGAACTACACTCATACAATAAATTCAGCAGGGAAAACATGTTTTATAACATACGGCATGGCAAAACAGGCAAGAAAATACCCACAGCACCAAGCATTATCCACATCATTTAGAAGTCAGTAAGCCTTCTTTTATACGAGAGATTCCAAAAGACTGTGTTGACGTGGTAGAAATAAATTTTCTTTCCGCTTTTGAATGATATTTTGTGTCCCAAAATGTTGGCAATTT
>NW_024527052.1:0-1035 GCF_017590135.1 Pyrgilauda ruficollis
AATTCAGAACTCAGACCCCAAAATTTCCTTTTTTAACCCCAAATTTCAGAGCTCAGACCCCAAAATTTCATCTTTCAAACCCCAAATTCCACTTTTTTTACCCAAAATTTCCTTTTTTTCACCCAAATTCCTTTTTTATTTAAACCCAAATCCCATTTTCTCCCCAAATTCCACTTTTTCACCCCAAAATTTGTGAATTTCACCCAAAATTCCGATTTTTTTCACCTCAAATTCCAGGATTTTGGCCTCCAAAATTCTCCTTTTTGCCCCAAATTCCAATTTTTCACCCCAAATTTCAATTTCTGCCCCCAAATTTTGATGTTTTTCCTCCTTTTCAGCCCAAACTTTCCCCTTAAATTTCAATTTTTGCATTTAACAACAAAAAATTTAAAAAATTAAAGTTTTTTTTTAACAACATAAATTTTTTAAAAATTAATTTAATTATTTTTAACTCGTTTAAATGAATTTAATTGGTTTTAACTAATTCCTATCAATTTCAATTATTGATTTTATTTTTAATTAAACTAATTTTAATTAAATTCACTTTTTTAAAAAGTAAATTGTGAACGTTTCCATCGTTTTTTTGGGTTAAAATTGGATTTTTTGGGGCAGTTTTGCTCCAAATTTTGACCCAAATTTCCTCCAAAGCGAGAAATTTGGATTTTTTTCCAACATTTTATCCCCAAAAATGAAATATTTTGGGGAAATTTTGCACTTTTTGCGTTTAAAACCTGAATTTTGGGGGGGGTTCACCCAGAATTTGGGGCGAATTTTTCCAAAAAAAGTCAAATTTTGAGATTTTTCCCTTTTTTTATTGATGAAAAAAAGGAATTTGAGGCGACTTGGGGTTGTTTTGGGACAAATTCTTACAATTTTCTAAATTTTTATGTTAATTTTATTAATTTGGGGCCGTTTAGTGCCGTTTTTTTCATCTTTTAAACCAAATTTTGGGGCATTTTAGTGAAATTTTGGGGTCTTTTTTTGCCATTTTGGGGCTATAATTATCAATTTTGTGCTTTTAATTCTGTATTTCTC
>NW_024527053.1:0-1035 GCF_017590135.1 Pyrgilauda ruficollis
TTTTTCTCTGTGGCAGGCCTGCTTTCTGGATAAGTATCCACCGACAGTTTGCAGCCTAGCAGAGAGGAAGAGGAGGGCAGCCAACAGTTGATGTGGAAAATTACTTATGAGCTGCCATCCTTCTGCCATGTAGTTAAGGCAGTTCTGCATTGCAAGCTTTACATCCAGCTGTGCATTTCCTTCCTCACATAGTGGGAATGCTGCCAGAACAAAGCTTAGTGGAGAATGTCTCTTATGGGACTGATCACTCAGGATGCTCTGGAGCCTTTACTGCTCTGCTTTCAGCTGTGACACCACCCAAGGAGTAATTTTTTACCTTTTGTTGGAGGAATGTTTAGCTTAATTGTGCATCCAAGTTGATAAAGATTTGTGTGTGTGGTGGGGAAGTGTCCCCTCTGCAGTCAGGGAGCAACATTTTTGTGTTCCAGTGTAGTGGTGTCCTGGTAACATTCAGGTTTACAGGAGCTGCAGCTTTTTATATTTTCATCCTTCAGGATGACATATTTACTTCATAATGATCCTCAAAAACTGGCCTTGTCCATGGAAGGAGGGAGTTTGACAGGCACAAGGCAGCCCTGGGAATGTAATTACCCAAAGGAGCAGCTCTGTCCCTGGACAACCTCTGTCTTAATGATCACAGAGGCATTTGCTGCAAGCCCCAGCACCGTGGGCAGTTCAGGAGCTGTTCTGGTCTCATAATTGAAGATTGGCTCCCACTGCCTTGAGCTGAGCCCTGCAGAGCCAGCGCAGCCCAGTGTAAGTGCCAGAGATGCCCTTCCTTAGGGAGCCCTTTAGGATACATGGAAGAGTCTGAAAGAGGGAGGGTTTTGGAATACCCTGACAAATTTTAAGTGACTGTTTGGTGCTGAGCTGAAGAAATGAGCACTTGGTGTAACTTTCCTCGATGAAGCCTTTATTTAGTTCAAAGGGTATTGAAGGGTGTGGTGGAAACACAACAGTAACAGGTGTGAGGTGTTATGGAAATACTTTTCTTGATAACAGTGTCTCTTCAGACCAGAAGAACCCTTTTGGCTG
>NW_024527054.1:0-1035 GCF_017590135.1 Pyrgilauda ruficollis
CACCCCAAAAATCCCGGGATTGTAGACTCAAAAACCCCCCTAAAAAAAAACCCCAAAAGAGCCCAAAAATCCCCAAAAAGCTGCAAAAAACCTCAAAAAAACCCTAAAAGAGAGCCCAAAAAAACCCAAAAAACCCTCGAAAGAGTTATAAAAATAAACCCAAAAAGCCCCCTCCAAACAAACCCCAAAAATCCCCAAAAAGACCCCAAAAAAACCCCCCAAAAAAACCAAAAAAAGCCCCAAAATTTCTCCCGGCGAGGCAGCGCGGGGGGGCGAAGCTGGGGCTGAGGCACTGGCGAGGAAAGGGTTAAATGGATCAGGAAATAGCCTGAAATGTCCTAAAGTTACCCCAAAATATCCCAAAATTCTCACCCCAAAAATCCCGGGATTGTAGACCCCAAAAAAACCCCCCAAAAACCAAAAAAGCCCCAAAATTGCTCCCGGCGAGGCAGCGCAGGGGGGCGAAGCTGGGGCTGAGGCACTGCCGAGGAAAGGGTTAAAATTGTGGTTAGAGAGACCAAAAATCGGGCTCAAGTGAGGCCAAAAATCCCAAAATTCTCACCCCAAAAATCCCGGGATTGTAGACTCAAAAACCCCCCTAAAAAAAAACCCCAAAAGAGCCCAAAAATCCCCAAAAAGCTGCAAAAAACCTCAAAAAAACCCTAAAAGAGAGCCCAAAAAAACCCAAAAAACCCTCGAAAGAGTTATAAAAATAAACCCAAAAAGCCCCCTCCAAACAAACCCCAAAAATCCCCAAAAAGACCCCAAAAAAACCCCCCAAAAAAACCAAAAAAAGCCCCAAAAGTTCTCCCGGCGAGGCAGCGCAGGGGGGCGAAGCTGGGGCTGAGGCCCTGGCGAGGAAAGGGTTAAATGGATCAGGAAATAGCCTGAAATGTCCTAAAGTTACCCCAAAATATCCCAACATTCTCACCCCAAAAATCCCGGGATTGTAGACCCCAAAAAAACCCCCAAAAACCCCGAAAAATCCCAAAAAAAAAGAGCTGCAATAAAACTCCAAAAAACCACAAAACAGCC
>NW_024527055.1:0-1035 GCF_017590135.1 Pyrgilauda ruficollis
CTCACCCTGGGACCCTCGAACACCCCCACACTGTGGGACAGGGAAGGAGCCCAGGGCAGAATCCAGGTTATCAGGGCTGGCAGCAGGGCTGTCAATGGGCACAGCTGAGGGAGGACAGAGAGAACTGCAGCAGAGCCAGGCAGGGACTGGGCAGGACAAAGGAAGCATCAAGGCTGCAGATGTGCCACAGCTGGGGGGGCAGCAGGAGGGGACAGGAGAATGGGACAAACTCGAGTTTAGCACCAGTGAAAGACTGAGCTCAGCTCTAGTGGAACTGTGCTGCACTGAAACTACCCTGGAAGCACAGCAAAATGACATTTTCCACTTAAAAAACCAATGGAAACGAGGCAGTGCCAAGCCAAGCCTCCCACAGAAAGGCAATAATCTATTTGGTTAAACAGTTATTGAACAAAGCAAAGACACTCCAGAGGTGATGCCACATTTGCTAAAAACAACCAGTCCCTGCTGTCTGCACTCACACCCACAGCAACCCATCTGCTGGGGTGCATTTTGGTTTTCTTTTGGGATTTTTTCCTCTTCATTTTTTATGTCACAGAGATTTCCCCTGCTGACCTCTCAGCTGAGGCACTTTCCCAACCCAAGGCCTGCTGCCCTGAGGCCTCTGCAGCAGCTGCTGCCCAGTTCCAGGCACACAGAGTGCCCTGACTCCAGGGCTGGGAGGGTTTTTTGGGAAGAGGGGCTCCCACCTGGACGGATGAAGACGTTTTCCACGGACAGCATGGCTGCAATGGGAAGCAGGAGATCCTCACAGTCCAGGGAAGCAGCTTTTATCAGAGCACAGGACAGGCTGGGAGGCAGGGGAAACTGCACCAGGAATTCTCCCAGTCTTGTCACCTGGCCCCTCCTTATAGGAGAGAAAAAAAAGAAAATTACATGTATATATTACATATATTTATATACATTTACAGGAAATATATATTTATATATTTAAAAATATATATATTTACAGGAAATATATATATTTGTATTATATATATTTACAGGAAAAATATGTCTATTTAGATATATATTATA
>NW_024527056.1:0-32866 GCF_017590135.1 Pyrgilauda ruficollis
TAGTTCACCTGCTCCGATCCTGGGGTCGGGGCTGCTTTTTGATTGTTGGCGGTCGGGACTGTACATCAGTCGCAAATAAATTTTATTTTTTATTTTTGATTTAATTGGCTGGATCAATTTTTACCTATAACAGTGATTAAGAAATAATTGAATGGTAATTAAACAGTAATTTAAATGATGATTTAACCAATAATTACATGGTGGTCAAACACTCTACTACTTAGTACACTTCTAATAATTAAGCTGTAGCTATATATAGACATCACTAGCATACAATATACTTTTAGGCCTAATGTAAAATGTTGCTTACCTTGTTCTAGATAATTATGTTGTGTAAGAGGTCTCTCAAACCCAAGGAGTAACCTTGAGAGTCATCCCTGTTAAGGGAGAGGACCACCATGCAGCCTGCTACCATACAGGAGAGCTCAATGGGCTTGAGGGGGCTATGGATATTTATAGCGTCAAGTGTTTGACTCTTAGTCAAACTCCCTTTGGTGTATGTGCAGGAGAGCAGCTGTAGCAGTTGTGGTTTTGTCTAGTCACAGTTCAGGCTGGCATTGTTAGCTCCTGATAAGACATGACCTAGGTTTATTATTGTGTTGTGCCTGCAAAAATATATCTCCTAAAGAGCAGATTATAATAATATAAAACTTCATTTTGGATCTTGGACAAAATCATTGTGTCCCCAAGAGATAATGACATGGATTTACCAATTTTTATTCCTACTCTTTCTTTTCAGTTACAAGCCTATGTTTAGTCTTCCTGTCTAATGCTTGAAGCCTATGCTGGCATCATTTCTTAGACTTCAAAAACCTTCTGGCGCCATGTCATATATGGCACATATGGGTTGCATTGCTTCTGTATATCTCCTTGACCCCAGCAAGGAAGACAGATTATTGTTGCTATAGAGCCCCACACAGTGCAAAGCACCAGAGCTCTGTCAGAAGGCTGTTTAGACTTATTTATTAAACCAGCATGTTGCTTTTATAGTTTTACAAGATGTTTACATTTACTTAACAAACACATACACTGCCCATTGGTCATAAAGAAGAAACAAAGCTTTCAATAGGTGAAAGGAGCCATGCCACTGTGTAAGCCAACCAAAGTTCAGATCTTTTGCTTGCACTTTTTTTGTGGTGAATGCTATGTGAGGTGCTCCCGGGACAAGTGGAGAGAGGACAATCTTGACTCCATGTTTCAGAAGGCTGGTTTATTATATTATTATATATATATTATATTAAGATATATATATTATATTAAAATGCTACATTAAAACTATACTAAAAAGAATAGAGAGAAAAGGATTCATCAGAAGGCTAGAAAGAACAAGAATGGAATGAATAACAAAGGCTCCTAACTCCCAGAGAGTCCGAGCCAGTTGCATCTGTGATTGGCCATTAATCAGAAATAACCAACATCTTATATTATTATATATATATTATATTAAGATATATATATTATATTAAAATGCTACATTAAAACTATACTAAAAAGAATAGAGAGAAAAGGATTCATCAGAAGGCTAGAAAGAACAAGAATGGAATGAATAACAAAGGCTCCTAACTCCCAGAGAGTCCGAGCCAGTTGCATCTGTGATTGGCCATTAATCAGAAATAACCAACATCCACCAATCACGGATGCACCTGTTGCATTCCACAGCAGCAGATAATTATTGTTTACATTTCTTTCCTGAGGCTCCTCAGCTCCTCAGGAGGGAAAAAATCCTAGCAAAGGATTTTTCATAAAATATCATGGTGACACTTTTTTCTCTCTCTTTCTTTGTGTTGTCATGGTGATAACCTTGGTAAATTCCTTGAGCGAGATATGAGGCTTTCCTTATCTTCAAGAAGCCTTCGCTGGCTCACAAGAACAGCACAGAAATGTCTTTCCCACAAATTACTCTAACTTCTGATCCATTTTTAACCATATAAGAATTAGGCCATCAGCATTATATCTGCAATGACAGGAGCAGCCCTTCCAAAGCAAACCAGAATTTGGCATTAGGTTTACATTCCTGGGCCAGTAGTTTCAGGGATTGACTGATCATTGGATGAATTGTCCATGTTTCAGATGTGACTTCAAATAAAATAGAGTATGCCTGAAGTAAATGTGAACAGAATTATTGGGAGGGGGGCTACTGCTCATGGGAACAGAACAAATCTCAGTAGCTGTAGATTAGTTTTATAGTATAAATATGGAGGCATATAATTAGAGTACTGCATATATATGTCACAAGGCCATGCTGTTCAACCAAAGTGAAATCTGTTCCAGTATTACCAAGAAAAAGATTCCTATCACTGTACAAATATATTAGTGTGTGTATGTATGCATGTCTACACACACCCATGGGCTTTCAGATGAACAAGAACAGTCCAGCTGTCTTTTAATTATGTCATAGATTATAACTCAAATATTGTAGTTCTTTTTGTGGATTGTATCTGTACAGCCTTTATGCATTCCTCTTAAAAAGAGATGTTTTGAATTAGCACCAAACACATGTTTAATAGCCCCTGGGTATGGTGTGGAAGAAAAGCAAATTACCAAGGAACAAAAGAGAGTTATAAGTTTCTTGAGTATGTTGATAAACCAGGAATGCTTAAATGATATAGAAAATAGCCTTTTGAATTTTGGTTTATAAATGTCAGTTGACAGGACTGGAGCCAGTTTTGTTCTTGGTGAACTCATTTTCTTGATGCTATATTCAAAAGCAAACATCTAACAGAGTAATGGCTAATCTGATTAGTAAAATGAACTGTTGCATTATTATTAAATTATTTTACTGCTTCATGCCTTTGTCAGAATGGTATTTTGTCATACCCATGATGGTCTAAAGGACAAAGATGGGACATGGGTTGCTGGAAGAAGTAATATATTTTATTAAATATCTGGTATGTTAAGAAATTACAAAACTTGCAGGCAATCAAGCCTGATTTCTAACTTTGTGCACCCAAAAAACTTGTCTAATTTTTCCAGCTATATCAGTCTCATAATGTGTACCAGCAAACCACATTCTGCTTTGTTAAAATTAGCTTCTGATTGTTAAAACAATGAAGGAATCCCGAGTTTGAAGTGACCAAAATTTTAACGGACATTTGGTACCCTAAATTACTTCACTTTTCCCTGATTTTCCTTTTCTCGCTGTACTCATATGGCATTACACCTCTCTCATTGTGTAAATTAATTAAATATCTTGATTAGAGGCAAGTTCTTAGAGTTCATCAATCAATGTTCTTCTCACTGACCACATGCATAATATTACTTTGCAACATATAGGCTTACTCTGGTTACCATTTAAACCACTTAAAAGATTTTAATTCCTTTAGGTCTGATCCCACTTCTGCCATATGTCCACATTTCTTCAACTCATTTATGGAATGCATTTTTAACTTTGATAAAGCATATGTTTATCCATGGCTTTGTATTTGTTTAGTCATATTTATATTCTATATTTTTGCAGGATTTGGTATATTTTTGACATGTCCATTTAAAAGACCACACTTTATTATATATTGATTTTTTGCATTTTCCTGACTGTGATGCAATTTAGTGGCATCTTTCTGATTTGGAGGTATACATAGTACTCTAAACACTCATGAATGAGTTGTACTTGCATGGTCTTTCTGCATAAAGTTAAAAATCATGTGTTTGGGTTTTGGCAGGGTTTCTTTAATGTGATATCCTAATTATAAGCTTCTATAAAAAGAACTCTCAGCTTTTCTTTCAGCATTTCTGTCTTCTTTCATTAGCATGAATACTAGCTTCCCTCAGTCAAACTGGGTTGTGCTATTTCAAAAATAATCACATTGGCAAATAGTTTTTGAACATGTGTTTGTTGTAACGGGCAGTAATAACTCCAAACAAACTCCTTCACCAGATAGCAGCAAAAGGGCTAACAACATGAGTCTGGGTCAGAGACACTCCAAGCAAGTTAATGAATTGTTTAGCCTCTCTGTGGAAGGAGCTAACAGTGGGCCTGTTAGCTGAAGGAGCAAGAAGCAAAGAAGTAGCTGATAAGGAGCTGTCTTCAAGGCTGTAACCAAGGAGACCAAGAGAAGTGAGGAACAGAAGAAAGACGAGAAGAGAACTTCGCAGCTGGATGGAGTATTTTTAGAAAGTTAGTTAAGTCACTGTAACTTTTCACCAATGGTGTTATGTTGATTTATTGTGGCCAATAGTTAAGGTAGAAGAAGTATAAACTATCACAGAGTGTATAAAAAGTCGGACATATTTCGTATTAAAGAGTTGCCAAATGAGACTGCTTCTGGTCTCTTCGTTGTGTCGTGACAGCCCCGACAACGACACCTCTCTGCTGAAATCAGGGAGCCTGCAAGCACAGCTCTGGGAGTTTGCAGCAGAAATGAGAAGACTGAGGACATTTTCTGTAGGTTTGTGGTTCTGCACACTGAGAATGACGTAGATAAGCTATCTGGATCCAGAACCTGCTGAGAATAAATTTTCTATTAAACCTGGAATAATCTTTGCAGACATGCAAAGGTTGTGAACAAGTCTCAGAAAACTTAAGTGATGCTGTGAATGGCTCAGTATGTGATACTATATTATTGACAGGAAAAATTTCTGAATTAACCTTGGTACGAGTCTCTCTTACACCTCCCCTGTCAATCCACTTAACCAACAGCACAAATACAACTCTCTGATACCTCTGAGACTGCTGAATAACTCACTTCTCTGGGAGAAGATTCCCTTTGCCTTGCAGGCTATTACCATTCTGGAAGAAAACAGTCATGACTCTGCAAAAGAAGTAGAGAAAATTTTCCAAGAGTTTACATATAGGCAGCAGCAAGAGGTACAGAGAGAGAAACTAGAGTGCTTGTAATGGTGAAAAAAAGCTGTGAGAACAGATGATTATTAGAATAAGCAAAAGTCATATTCTTTGCTCTTATTTTATAAAGGAAAGAAAAATCTTATTTTGATAAAACTGATTGTGAAGTTCTCTGCCAAGTTGAATTAAGTTCTGCTGAACATATTCTGTATATCAAGACATGAATGTTACTGTGCCTACTTAGAGGCATAAGATGCTGTCCACCCCTGTTGTGGTTTGACACTGGCCAAATGCTGAGCACCTATGAAAGCCACTCACTCGCCCTCCCCTGCCACAGCTGGGCAGAGGAGAGAAAAATTTAAACAAAGGGTTCATGAGTTGAGATAAGGACTGGGACAAAGCACTCCAAGGGAAAAACAGGCTCATCTTAGAGATACAAAGTGAATTTATTACTAACAAAAGCAGAGGATGATAATGAGAAGGAAAATAAGCTCTTAGAAAACACCTTTTCTTCCCCCAACCCCTCTCTCCTTCCCACCGACAGCGCAGGGAGATGGCGGGGTGGGGATTTTGGTCAGTTCATCACCCAAAGTTTTCTTCTGCTGTGCAAGGAGAGAAGTTGTTCCCCTCTGAGACCATGGGGTCCATTCCCACGGGAGACAGTTCTCCATGAACCTCTCCAACATGGGTCCAATCTCATGAGCAGCAGTCCCCCCAAAACTGCTGTAACATGATTTCCCCTCACAGGCAGACAGGCCTCCCAAAACTTCTGCATCGTGGATCACTCTTCCATGGGGTGCAGTCCTCCAAGGACAGGCTGCTCCAGCCTGGAAGCAGGGGCCCACTCTCTCCACTGGATTTCCAACTGGATCACAGATTCCTCCAGGCATCCACCCTCTCTGGCATGGGCACCTTCCCAATGGGCTACGGGTGGACCTTTGCATTCCCTGTGGACCCATGGGCTGCAGACGAACAGCCTGCTTCACCATGGTCATCACCATGGCCTGCAGAAGAATCTCAGCTCCAGCACCTGGAGGGCCTCCTTCCCCTCCTTCTCCACTGACCCTGGTGTCCCCATGTTGCTTTCATGACATGGTGTCACCTCCTCCTCTTCTCTGACTAGGAGCAAAACCTGTGACTTTGTTCTGATTTTCTTCTTAAATATGTCATCACAGAGACTTTACCAACCTCTCTCATTGGCCCTGTTTTGGCCAGCAGTATGTCCATCTTCAGAGCCATCAAGTATTGGCTCTACTGGACATGGTGGAAGCTTCCAGCACCTTCCCACAGGAGCCATCTTTGTGGCCCCCTTGCTCCCAAAAACCAGGCTGTGCAAAACCAATACATTACACCCCTAAATGCTCTTATTTTATAAAGGAAAGAAAAATCTTATTTTGATAAAACTGATTGTGAAGTTCTCTGCCAAGTTGAATTAAGTTCTGCTGAACATATTCTGTATATCAAGACATGAATGTTACTGTGCCTACTTAGAGGCATAAGATGCTGTCCACCCCTGTTGTGGTTTGACACTGGCCAAATGCTGAGCACCTATGAAAGCCACTCACTCGCCCTCCCCTGCCACAGCTGGGCAGAGGAGAGAAAAATTTAAACAAAGGGTTCATGAGTTGAGATAAGGACTGGGACAAAGCACTCCAAGGGAAAAACAGGCTCATCTTAGAGATACAAAGTGAATTTATTACTAACAAAAGCAGAGGATGATAATGAGAAGGAAAATAAGCTCTTAGAAAACACCTTTTCTTCCCCCAACCCCTCTCTCCTTCCCACCGACAGCGCAGGGAGATGGCGGGGTGGGGATTTTGGTCAGTTCATCACCCAAAGTTTTCTTCTGCTGTGCAAGGAGAGAAGTTGTTCCCCTCTGAGACCATGGGGTCCATTCCCACGGGAGACAGTTCTCCATGAACCTCTCCAACATGGGTCCAATCTCATGAGCAGCAGTCCCCCCAAAACTGCTGTAACATGATTTCCCCTCACAGGCAGACAGGCCTCCCAAAACTTCTGCATCGTGGATCACTCTTCCATGGGGTGCAGTCCTCCAAGGACAGGCTGCTCCAGCCTGGAAGCAGGGGCCCACTCTCTCCACTGGATTTCCAACTGGATCACAGATTCCTCCAGGCATCCACCCTCTCTGGCATGGGCACCTTCCCAATGGGCTACGGGTGGACCTTTGCATTCCCTGTGGACCCATGGGCTGCAGACGAACAGCCTGCTTCACCATGGTCATCACCATGGCCTGCAGAAGAATCTCAGCTCCAGCACCTGGAGGGCCTCCTTCCCCTCCTTCTCCACTGACCCTGGTGTCCCCATGTTGCTTTCATGACATGGTGTCACCTCCTCCTCTTCTCTGACTAGGAGCAAAACCTGTGACTTTGTTCTGATTTTCTTCTTAAATATGTCATCACAGAGACTTTACCAACCTCTCTCATTGGCCCTGTTTTGGCCAGCAGTATGTCCATCTTCAGAGCCATCAAGTATTGGCTCTACTGGACATGGTGGAAGCTTCCAGCACCTTCCCACAGGAGCCATCTTTGTGGCCCCCTTGCTCCCAAAAACCAGGCTGTGCAAAACCAATACATTACACCCCTAAATGACTGTAGCAGGTTGACCCTGGCTGGGTGCCAGGTGCTCACTCAGTCGCTCTATCACTCCCTTTCCCACTGGGACAGAGGAGAGAATAAGATGGAGCACAACCAGCAGGGTGAGATAAGGCAGTTTTATTACAGCAAAAGAAATAAATAAGCACAGATCTGCGCACACAACAGCTAAAGGGGGGAAAAAAGTCAGTCTCTACTTCCCATCAGCAGCAATGTACAGACACTTCCCAGGAAGCAGGGCTTCAGCATGGGTAATGGTTCCTCCAGAAGGCAAACACTGAAAACTCACAAATGCCCCTCCCTTCCTCCTCTCTTCCTTAGCTTATATATCTGAGCTGATGTCAGATGGTATGGAATATCCCTTTGGCCAATTTGGGTCATCTGGCCTGGTTGTCTTGCCCACTCCCATCCCCTTTCATGGGGGAAGGAATGTCAGAGGGACAGTGTCGCAGATATGGAGACAGGGAGATGACACACATCAGGGTTTTCATGCAGC
This sequence comes from Pyrgilauda ruficollis, assembly GCF_017590135.1. NCBI lineage: Eukaryota > Metazoa > Chordata > Aves > Passeriformes > Passeridae > Pyrgilauda > Pyrgilauda ruficollis. The sequence continues at coordinate 7,889 of NW_024527056.1, forward strand.
AGAGAACCTTTATTGGTATGCACAGCTCTTTATATAGGCTATTCAAAAGACTGCGTTTGATTGCTTACCACCCCGCTCATTGGCCAATAGCTACCTGCTTGTGTTCATATCAGGGACTGGCTCTCTGTGGTGGTCTCCATTCCAGCAGGATGTGGGGTCAGGACAGGAGAAATAGTACACTTGATGGTTGATGGTTGGGTACCAACACCGTCCCTGTTCATCATCACCTTTTTCTTGCTCCTTGCCACAATTCATTCTTTGTCAGCTCATGTCTGTCCTGCTACTTAACACCTGTAACATACCACTTACACTATAGGTTATTCTTACCCCAAGGTTAAATCTCCTTGAGGTACACACCAGTTCTCCCCATCCTCCCGCATTACTCACCAAGTATACCCAGGTCCTTGGGCAAAGACAGTCACACAAATGGGTTTGCCTTTTCCCATGGGGGAAGAAATCCACACTCACTTCCCTATGTGTAATGCAGGGACCTTGTCTCCTTCCACAGTGTCTAAGGGCTTAGTTTGGGTGGGACCAGGGCAGTTAGCAAATCCCCTAGTATTGACTAACCAAGTGGTTTCTGCCAAGGTCACATCCCAGTGCTTCCATGTCCCATTACCTAATGCCCCTAACATAGTTTTTAGCCACCCATTATATCTTTCAATCTTCCCAGAGGCCTGTGGAATGTGATATATCCACTTAATGCCATGCCTCTTTGACCAGGAGTTTATAAGATTATTTTGAAAATGAGTTCCATTGTCTCACTCAATTATATCTGCGGTTCCATGTCGCCACAAAATATGTCTTTCAAGACCTGAAATTGTGTTCCAGGCAGTGGCATGGTTTACTGTGTGCGTTTCCAGTCAGCCAGTTGTGGCCTCTACCATGGTGAGGATATAACTCTTGCCTTGGTGTGTCTGTGGCAATGGCCCAGTGTAATCAATTTGCCAGGCTTCACCATACTGGAAACCCAGCCACCACCCTCCACTCCAAATCAGCTTCATTCGTGTGGCTCTCTTGATGGCAGCATGTTTCACACTGATGGATAACCTGTGAGTTAGCATCCATGGCCAGGTGCACTCCTGGATCACGAGCCCATCTGTATGCTGCATCCCTTCCAAAACACCCTGATGTTTCATGGGCCCATTGGGCTATAAATAGCTCACCCTTTCTTTCCCAATCTAGGTCCACCTGAGCTATTCCAGTTTTGGCAGCCTTATCTACCTGTTCATTGTTTTGATGCTCCTCAGTGTCACAACTTCTGGGCACATGGTCATCTACATGATGTACTTTCAGAGTCATGTTTTCTATCCATGCAGCAATGTCCTGCCATAATGCAGCATCCCAGATGGGTTTACCCCTGCTTTGCCAGTTGCTTTTCTTCCACTGCCGCAGCTATCTCCATAGGGCATTAGCTACCACCCAGGAGTCAGTATAAAGTATGGGCCACTTTTCTCTCTCAGCAACCTCTAGGGCTAGCTGAATGGTTTTCACCTCTGCAAAATGGTTTGATTCACATTCCCCTTCAGCAGCCTCCATGACTTGTCTTGTGGGACTCTACACAGCAGTTTTCTACCTCCAATAGTTTCCTATCACTTGTCAGGATCCATCAGTAAATAAAGCATAGCTTCTTTCATTTTCTGGTAACTTATTATATGGTGGTGCTTCTTGGGCATGAGTCACCTTCTCAGGGAGTGCTCCAAAATCTCTGGCTTCTGGCCAATCCAAAATCTCTTCTAGGATTCCTGGAAAATTGGGTTTTCCCATTCGGGCTTGTTGTGTAATTAATGATACCCACTTACTCCATGTAGTGCTGGTTGCATGATGTGTTGAGGGAATGTTTCCTTTGAACATCCAGTGTAGGACAGGCAATTATGGTGTCAAGAGGAGACATGCTTCTGTCCCAACAACTTCTGAGGCAGCTCGAACACCTCATAAGTTGCTAGCATCTCTTTTTCAGTTGGAGTATAGTGGACTTCTAATCCTCAATGACTCCGGCTCCAAAACCCAAATGGTTGATCTCGGGTTTCTCCTGCGGTCCTTTGCCAGAGGCTGCAGGTGGGACCATGTTCCCCAACTGCAGTGTAGAGGATATTTTGCACAGCTGGTCCTGTCCGAACAGGCCCAAGAGCTACCGCATGAGCTATTTCCTGTCTGATCTGCTCAAAGGCCTGTTGTTGCTCAGGGCCCCACTCAAAGGGGTTCTTCCCAGTCACTCAATAGAGGGGGGCCCACAAGCTGACTATAACCTGGAATGTGCATTCTCCAGAACCCCACAAGGCACATGACAGCTCATGTTTCTTTCTTATTAGCTGGTGGAGACATAGTTGTAATTTTGTCAATCACCTCTGTAGGCACATGACAGCATCTATCCTGCCATTTTATTCCCAATAACTGGATCTCCTGTGCAGGTCCATTTACCTTACTTTCTTTTGTGGTGAGACCAGCTTTCAGAAGAATTTGGATTATTTTCTTTCCTTTCTCAAAAACTTCTTCTGCTGTATCGCCCCACACAATGATATCATCAATATATTGTAGGTGTTCTGGAGCTCCACCCTGTTCCAGGACAATCTGTATCAGGCTATGGCAGATGGTGGGGCTGTGTTTCTACCCCTGGGGCAGTCAGTTCCAGGTGTATTGGACATCCCTCCAGATGAAAGCAAATGGTGGTCTGCACTCTGACGCCAGAGGGACTGAGAAAAATGCATTAGCAATGTCAATTGTGGCATACTATTGGGCTGCTTTTTACTCTAGCTCATATTGGAATTCCAACATGTCTGGTACAGCAGTGCTTAGAGGTGGTGTGACTTCATTCAGGCCCCGATAGTCTACTGTCAGCCTCCATTCCCCATTTGACTTCTGCACTGGCCATAGGTATGGCATTCACATTCTCTGAAAAAGTCCCTTCGCCCAGGATTTTTCTCCTGGGAAGCTGAGAAGCCTCAGAGAAAATGAAAACAATTCTTATCTCATTTGCTTCTCCTGTGTTGTGCTCATGTGTGGAATGTGTTTGGAGATTGTTCACCCAAAGGTGATTACCTGATTGGACTCTAGTGTGAGTAGTTTTGACTCTTTGGCCAATCAGTGCCAAGCTGTGTCGGGACTCTGGAAAGAGTCAAGAGTTTTCATTATTATCTCTTTAGCATTCAGTAAGTATCCTTTCTGTATTCTTTTAGTATAGTATAGTATAGTATTCTTTAACATAATATAGTATTATAAAGTAAATTAGCCTTCTGAGAACATGGAGTCAGATGCATCATTCCTCCCTGCCACAGGGTCGCCTGCAAATACGATAGCCATAGGGGGCTGTTGAAGGGTGAGTGGGTTCTGCTGATTACTCCTTGGCTCTCCAGTTGGTGAATTAGTTCACTAATAGGAGTTACAGAGTCTCAGTTTGTGCGATATTGCTGCTGGTGCACTGTCCTGGTAGCAATTGGTACTTGTTGGTCTTCCACCTGCAGCAATCCTACAATGAAGAGATCTTCTGAGAGGCCAGGCAGGATGGATAACTGTTTGATCTTCTCTGTATTCACTGTAGCTACACCAAAAGCCCATCAATAGCCTTTTGGATCCTTGAAGTACCCTCTCCTGAGGTAATTGATGCCAAGGATACAAGGGGCCTCTGGGCCAGTCACAATGGGGTGCTTTTGCCATCTGTCCCCCTGTTAAGCTCACCTCAGCCTCTATCACAGACAACTCTTGGCATCCCATTGTCACTCCAGAGATCCAGATAGGTTCTGCACTCTTGTGCCTTGGTGGCATCAATGTACAGTGTGCACCGGTATCTACTAAAGCTTTATACTTCTGTGAATTCAATGTGCCAGGCCATGGAATCCACACAGTCCAGTATACCCAGTCATCCCTTTCCTCCTCCTGGCTGAAGGCAGGGACCCTCTATTCCTGTTCCTGGTCAGAGTATTCACTATCTGACCTTTGCAATGTAAGATCAGAAGTTCCCTCATTGGGCTGTAGGAAATGGTTTTAGTTCTCTTATATCTGGGAGATTGCTGATTGTCTTCTGGTCTTTCTGCAACAATTACACTGACAGTCTTCTTGAGTGACCTCTTCTTAAAAGGTCTCTTCCCTCTCAGTTCATGGGCACGGGCTTTCAGCTTAGAGGTGGGTTCACCATCCCACTTCCTCATGTCCTCCCCATGCTCATGCAGAAAGAACCAGACTTAGTAACATGGCCTGTTCTTGGGGTATCCCTTCCCTCTGACTGGGGTTGGATAGGAGTGATCGCTTGGGCTGCCCTAAAAGTTGGGGTACTGGCTTGTAGGGATGCAGGAGTACCCAGAGTTTCTTCTACATTTTGGAGCCAGGAGGACACCACCTCTACAGTTGGTGTATCCATTTATGGGTAATACAGTGCTACCAAGCTGCTGGAATATGATGCAGGGGCACCTTGAACTACCTTCCTCCACATGGTGAGTGTACAAGGGACATCCTCTGGATCTTTAGAGACACTGTCATTCTTTACATCACTATAGACAACTTCCAGCACTGCTAATTCTCTCAAGTACTGGATACCATCTTCTGGAGTGATTCACTTCCCTGAGGATTTCACAAGATCTTCCTGAAATTAATATCTTGTCCTCACGCTTGAGAGAAGTAGTTTCCAAAGGCTGCAAATTACTCCTTCCTTTCCAAGTCCTCTTTCAATTTCCTGATCCTTAACAAGGAATACCAGCTGTTAGGCTTCATGACCTTCCAACTGCTGACTATAGGCCCCATTATCCCAGCATTGCAGCAGCCATGCAGAAATCCACTCATCTGGCTGGCGGCTGTCATCTTTTGGCAAGTCTCAAAGTTCTGATGAGGTCAGGGACTGAGTAACTTCACTTTCCTGTTTGATTTGCCTCACTCCCTCTGATTTCTTTGTTGAAGGGCCTGCCTCTTGATATAATCCCTCCTTTCACAGAATCACAGAATCAGTAGGTTGGAAGAGACCGTCAAGATTGTTATGGGTAAAAATTGATAAATCCAAATTAATAATTAATAAAGTCTTGATAGCCACAATCAAAGGGACAGCGTCGACCCCAGGATCAGCGCTGGGTGAACACTGGTCCGATCTCTATCGCATCGGACCTCCCTCTATTCACACTTGCGGTCTGGTACAGTCTGTTTTTATACTGTTTTTCTGGCCTGAGGCAGGGTCTCTTCTTGTTCTTTTCATAGTTAATCATATTCATGTTGCTTCTTTTCTTCGAGCTGGACCAGCGGATGCAGTTCCTCTTTAGCGATGAACACTGGTCAGATATATTCATGTTGTCCCCTTCCTCCAGGTAATGTTTGACAATACAATTCTGGGCAGGCAGTGATGGCCAGTGATCAGGTTACAGGAACTGACATTTGGATGCAATTCAATGGTTCTTACTATCTTGATCTCAAGTAGGTGCAGGTGGTCCCCACCCTGGCTAGGCCTTTTCAATTGTAAATTAGTTCCCTTCCTGCCGAATGCTGAAGTTTTGCAATGGTATGCAGTCTTTCTATAGCCTGTAGGATTTCTCGGAATTCGCATGTAAGTTTAAATCATTCTTATATATTCCCTCTAAACATCATAACATATATTTATTTCATATTCTAAACAGCACGAATTATATATACATATATATATATATATATATATATATATATAAAACAAAGATCGTCGAGTCTAACCCATGCCCTAACACCTCAACTAAACCATGGCACCGAGTGCCACATCCAATCTTTTTTTAAACACATCCAGGGATGGTGACTCCACCACCTTCCTGGGCAGGCCATTCCAGTACTTTATCACCCTTTCTGTAAAAAACTTTTTCCTAATATCCAAACTATATTTCACTTGGCAGAGCTTAAGACTGTCCTTTGGTTCTGTCAGTTGCTGCTTGGAGAAAGAGACCAGCCCCCACCTGACTACAGCCACCTTTCAGGAAGTTGTAGAGTGTGATAAGGTCACCTCTGAGTCTCCTTTTCTACAGGCTAAACAACCCCAGGTCCCTCAGTCGTTCCTCATAGGGCTTGTGTCCCAAGCACCTTACCAGCCTTGTTGCCCTCCTTTGGACGTGCTCAAGCATCTCAACATCCCTCCTAAATGGAGGGGCCCAGAACTGGACACAGTACTCAAGGTGCAGCCTCACCAGTGCCAAGTACAGGGAAAGGATGACCTCCCTGCTCCTGTTGGCCACACTGTTCCTGATACAGGCCAGGATGCTGTTGGCCTTCTTGGCCACCAGGGCACACTGCTGGCTCATGTTTCCTTCTATTGCTTCCTCTTTTTCTTCTTCCTCTTCTTCTTCTTCTTCCTCTCTTATATATTGGTGGTATGGGCCTGCAACTTGCCTTGTCAATTTTTTTGTTTTCACTACTGGGGCAATTACTGCAGTTGCTGTGGTTTGTCTCCCTGCTGTCACAGTACAATAGGTTGGATTCAAACCTATACAGAGACCTCAGCCAACCCTGTTCAAGCTTAGATGCAGATACACCACTGGCCAGAGAGCTGGGCGGAGAGAGGTCTCATCCAATCAGCTATCTGGGACATTCAAAAGCCTCTATCAAAAGTACAGCCATATTAAACTCATTGCTATTTGCTGATGACTCTTGGTGTTGCGTTGTTTGTCTGTCTCCAACCCATAAGTCCACATAACGTGGTGCCTGATGTGAGGATAAACAGCCATTTTCCCGTGGGCAGAGTGGAGGGAGACAGAAGACAGTGCCTTCAGAGCCTGTCCCCACAGCAAAAAGGTGGAAAAGAGCAGAGGCAAGGAGAGCCTGACCCAGCAGTGAAAAGCTGCAAAAATACAGCCAGAGCTGTGAGGAAAATACAGTCAGAGAGTTGTGTGAAACAAAAAGCCGGAGAAGCTGAAAAATAGAAGAAAAAACCAGCCAAAGAAATGGGTGGCTTTGTCTCCGTGCAGGATTATCCAGTTATAAATGTATGGAAACTTCTTCTTGAGGAATAGGACATAGTGTATGAGGAAGAGGCATTATTAACTTTATTAATGTGAGCAAAGAACCACGGATTGGACACAACTAAAGAACCTGCCCTTAATTTGAATACTTGGGTGCAAACTGGTTGATTTATAATTCAAGCAGCTTACAGAGGTGACAAAAGCGCAATAAAAGTTATAAAGCCTTGGAAAGTTATTTTAGATTTCATGAGACTGTTAAATACTGGGGCACATGGCGAGGACCCTTTCAAGCCCACAGAGGACACAGCCAGACAAACTGGATGGCCTGCACAGCAACACTGCCCCATGCGGCTGCACCGCCCTAAATGCACCCCCGCGCCAGCACCATACCCTAGTGAGCCGCTTTCCACAAGCCCCCCCAGGCAACGAGGCCCTGGCATGTGGCGAGACAGAGGAGGGTGGCAGAGCCCTGAGCGGCAGTGATGCAGCAGTGGCCGGCGGGGTCCCAGCGGCAAGCGGAACCGCAGCAAGCAGTGAAAGTGAACTGATGCTGGGATGCTGCGCAGCACCGCAGCGTCCTGCGCTCGTGCTGCATGGGTGCTGTGCGGCACTGGAGCACTCAGTGCCTCTGGCTGCGCGGAGCTGCTGTCCCAGGTCCGAGTGCGCCGCCATCTTGGCTGAGCAGCCAGTGACCATGACGTAGCTCCATGCGGCTCCCAAGACAGCCCCCCTGCCACGGGGCTACCCACGCCCCTCGTCACCATGGAAACACCTGGACCGCCCCTGCCCAGAGCTGGTTGGCTCAGCCCACAAACTGCACCCATGGTCCCGCCTCCACTGGCCACGCCTGCCTGCCACTGCAACATGGGGGTGGGGCCCGAGATGACATCACTACAATTGCCCGGATGTTGTCACTACATCACTCCTGGAAATGCACCGGAACCAGGATGTCCCAACACAACGATGCCGAGTCCCGCTCCTGGTCCCAGCCCCATTCCTGCCACTGCCACAGCTGCAATGCATCTGCAGCCAAAGCTCCCAAAGCCCCAAGGAACCACATCACTGATGGACACACGAGACCCCCACAGAGGGAACCCAAATCTCTGCCCTACTACCAGCCTCAGAGAAGAAGCCCTCGCGACCCCACCAGCTCCAGCTCCATCACCACTCCTATTAGACACCATCCCAGCACATATTAACTTAACACTATGAGCCATTATGAAATCTGCAAACCTGTGCACTCCAACCCACAGGTACACAAGCTTAAAACAAAAACAAAAAAAAAATGTACACACAAAACCTTCCATATATATATGCACAAGAGCTTTTAACCTGTATTACAATGTTTATTATTATTGTTAATTTGCATCCTACAAAAGTTGTTAGTCAGAAAGGTACCACAGTGGTCCCTTGAAAAGGAAAAGCTAGACACCCTCAGCTGGGTTAAACCCTATCCAAAATTAACCAACTCACAATTAACACCCTTATCTGACCTCCTAAAAAGTGATCCTAAATTAACTTCCCCTAGAAAATTAACTCCAGAAGCAAAAACTGCTCTCAAAACAGTAGAGCAAGCTACCATCAAAACAGACAGTAGTTGTGGCATTCACATTTTCTGAAAAATCCCTTTGCCCAGGATTTTTCTCCTGGGAAGCTGAGAAGCCTCAGAGAAAAAGGAAAACAATTGTTATCGCATTTGCTTCTCCTCTGTTTTGCTCATGTAGAATGTGTTTGGAGATTGTTTACCAACAACATTTCCTACAGCTCTGGGATGTGTCACACCCCACTGGTATTCCCAAATTAGCAACAGGACAAGCCATTGTGGAAAGAGCACATAGCACTTTAAAACGTAAACTTGAGAAACAAAAGAGAGGAACGTGTGTTGAGACCCCACAGAGCAGGGTACCTAAAGCTATCTATACACTAAATCATTTGAGACTATTAGAAAAGTCCCAAAACCCAGTAATTTTAAATCACTTTCTATCACTACAATCATCTGGCGATGACCAGTCACCCAAACCCAAGGTAATGGTGTGAGACCTTATCACCAATAAGTGGGGAGGCCTGTGGAATCTCATCAGCTGGGGACGTAGGTATGCCTGTGTTTCCAAGGACACCAGAACACATTGGGTACTTGCCAGGTGTGTCTGTCCTGCCCTGCGTCCTGCCCAGGACCACAAGCAGCATCCTCCTGATAGCTCCTCCATGGATGTGGTGGAGCCGTGTGTGGAACATGATTGAAACAACTTGTTCCTCTACCTCATGGAAATCAGGGATTCTTGAAGTGACAGTTCATATAAGGAGTTCATTTGTTCACAAATTGTTTTTTCTGTTTAAAAATTGTCTTTCTAGTAGTCTTGGTTTGAAAAGACAGGTGTCTGCTAAGGAAGGCAGGAGCCTCTCTTGAAATGGAAAAAGTAAAACCCCTCCCTCCGAATTATTATCATTTTGAAATGAAGGGGCTCTCAGACAAAGATATGGGAGTAGGAATAACAGTTCTTTATTAGAAAAAATAAAATAAAACCAAAAATGCAGTAATACAAAACAACACTGACAGAGTCAGAATATGACCTGACACCCTGTTGGTCAGGGTGTTGGTAGCAGTCCAATTAAATGGTGGCTGCAGTCCTCCTAGAGTGACAAATGTGGTTCTGTTGAAGCAGTGATCCTGTAGAAGGGTGTAGTTTTCCTCTGAAGGTCCGCTGGTGGTGTAGATGGGCCTGGTCTTCCTCTGGGAATCCAGTGGAAAAGAAAGCTGTCTCTAATGTTTCAAATCTCAGATTATATTCAGGCAGGAATGCTTGGCTCTTCCCCCTGGGTGGAGCATCTCAAAATGGGATAATGTAATTTTATCAGTCATGCAGTGAGACTCAGTGGCCCATTAACAGAAAATATCCCCTGAAGCAGCGCGCTTCATCAAGTCCCAGAGAGCGACCCACGCTTTCAGGGCCCAGAGCACATTTGCAAAAAAGAGCTAACAAAGAAAGGCAAAAGACAGGTCTTTGTTTGGAGATCCAAAGGCTGTTTATTGCTTCGAAGAAGGTCCAGGGACAAAAACCCAGCAGGGTGGAGGGCACAGGGTTAAATATGGGGGGAAAAGGGTGGATCTGAGGGTCAAAGACCAATGGGAACAGGGAAAAGTGATGCAGGGGAGGGGCAGCAAACTAGGGGAACCAATGGGATAACAGGAATGGAACACTGCAGCAAACTGGGGCCAATAGGGATTGAGAAAGGGGAGAACATACTAGGGGATATACATATATGGTGAACAGGGGCTGAACTGGGGTGGAACAACTGGGAGAAACAATGAAACTTTAAACATTAATATGTGCCTGCAGAGGCCCATGGGAGGGAGGCTTCTCTCACCCTAACCTTAGCGGGGTGTTTCTCCTAGCTTGTTTCTGTCCATCCAGGGTTGAAGTGCTATAGCCTCAGTGGTAGGCCTTCAAGCCTCCACAATCTCTCTGGAGGGAGGATGGGTCGTGGAAGAGATAACGAAAACTGCCCCACCTGGTTTTAACAGGTGGCCCAATTAACAGAAGATAACTGTCCCACCTCTAACAGATGGCAATAGAATACATACCCCAGGCCACATCTTCCATTTGCAACCTAAGACAAGTAGTTGAGTTTTTCTCTAACAGTTCTAAGGGTTAAATGGTTTAGGGGTTAAATAGTTTCTTGGTTTTAGAGTTAAGTTGTAACTTGTAACTATAAGTAGGTAACCTGTGGCATGTTAGCCTGAAGGATTGTGGTCTCACCTAACAGCTCCTGGAAGTGAGTGCTGCAACTCCAGTGGTACATGAGACACATTGCTAGCTGATGGGAGCTAGGTTTGTCAAATGGGATGGAAAACTTCATTCAAATTAGACCCATGCTGTCTTCTGTCACCCTATCTGCAAAGGGCCCTTGCAGGTAGGATAACAGATGACATTTTACATTTTTTACTAAAAGGAAGGGAGCAATTGTCACAGTGCAATTGGTTGGATTCAAACCTATACAGAGGCCTCAGCCAACCCTGTTCAAGCTTAGATGCAGATACACCACTGGCCAGAGAGCTGGGTGGAGAGAGGTCTCATCCAATCAGCTATCTGGGCCCAGGAGATTCAAAAGCCTCTATCAAAAGAGCAGCCATATTAAACTCATTGCTGCTTGCTGATGACTCTTGGTGTTGTGTCGTGTGTCTGTCTCCAACCCACGACTCCATGTATCACCCTGCCTCAGCCATAGTGTCCTTAAACACAGTTTGGGTTCCTGCCTTGACTACAGTCCTCTGAGAGTATTGAAGAGAGGCTCGGCAGGCCCAGGCCAGGATCCCGTGTAGGGTGAGAAGCTGCTCGCATTCCTGGGAGTAAACAAGGCACCCTTCTATTAGTTGATGGGCCAGTTTCTTATGGTTCTTTACCTCTTCAGGAGTAAAGTCCCAGGCAGTGGGAGGTGATAACCACCCTAGGAACCTCCCCAAATCTCTCCATATACCTTTCCACCCAGTAACTGGATGCCTCAGGGCAGATTTTAACAGCTCCTCATCCAAGGGTTGTTTCCTCTTATATCAGGATTAATGGCAGCTTCCAGCAGGGGTAAGCCCGGTGGGCTGCAATCGTCCAGATAGCGCAGTCCTGTTCAGCACAGCCTGTCTGAGTTCCCAAGCAGCTGCTAGCCACAGGCAAACTTAGCAAGCTCAAGTGATATCAACTCTTAGTGATTATCAGCTCATTTGTGATTTCAGCTCTTTAGCTTGCTAGGTGCCGCAGCAGACGCAGGGAGAGAGAGGAGAACGCCGTGTAAGGTTCCGAAGAAATTCTTTATTGGGGTCTTCTACGAAGGTACTCAGTGACAGCTCTCCCGCCGAACTGGGCAGAAGTAGGGGTTTATATATGTTACAGGGGTTTTGGAAATTGTCCAATAGTAAGGGTCAAAGGAAAGTGACCTATAGTCATGCAGAAAGATAAGCAAGAGTCCAAAGGCGGAAGAGAGGGGCTTCTAAGGTCCAGTCATAATGACTTGACATTTCCTATCTTAAGCTTCTGACCTCCAAGGAGGCATTGCAGGCCCTGGGCCTGCTAGACAGGATGATGACAAATTCCATGAATTCCATAGTGTAGCAACGGTAGTGGCTAATTCTATTAATAATATCAGGCAGCTTATATAAGGATTGGCAATGACCATGGGAACCTGCAGTAAAAAATCATCCGTATTCAAATTCATCCCATGCAGAGAGAAGGAGATATATTCATTCATAGTCATTGTTTGTTTCAACATGTTCCCAAACTTAGCAAAATAAAGATAAGCAGGGTGGCTGCTGAAGGCTGTGTGCCACACAGGAGCTTACTACTTGAGAATTGTTATTGATAATTACTAGAGCATGCAATGAATATACATATATATATATAAAACTGCCTTTATCTTGTCCCACATTTGGGTACCAAAATGACTGCTGTGGGTTGACCCTGGCAGGGTGCCAGGTGCTCACTCAGTCGCTCTATCACTCCCTTTCCCACTGGGACAAGGGAGAGAATAAGATGGAGCACAACCAGCAGGGTGAGATAAGGCAGTTTTATTACAGCAAAAGAAATAAATAAGCAGAGATCTGCGCACACAACAGCTAAAGGGGGAGAAAAAAAGTCAGTCTCTACTTCCCATCAGCAGCAATGTACAGACGCTTCCTGGGAAACAGGGCTTCAGCATGTGCAACGGTTCTGCCAGAAGGCAAATATTGAAAACTCACGAATGCCCCTCCCTTCCTCCTCTCTCCCTTAGCTTATATGTCTGAGCTGATGTCAGATGGTATGGAATATCCCTTTGGCTAATTTGGGTCAGCTGGCCTGGTTGTGTCCCCTCCTAGGATCTTGCCCACTCCCATTCCCTTTCATGGGGGAAGGAATGTCAGAAGGACAGTGCTGCTCGGAAGTAGCCAAAACACTGGTCTGTTATCAACACCCTTCCAGCTACCAATGCAAAGCACAGCACTGTAAGGGCTCTGAACTTTACCTTGGTCAGACCCAATACAATCTGTTATCACAGAGGTGTAACCATAATCTCTAATTGGCCCAGCCTTGGCCGGTGGCACGTCCATCTTCAAAGCCATCAGAGATTGGCTCTGCTGGACATGGTGGAAACTTCTAGCAGCTTCTCACAGAAGCCACCTCTGTGGCCCCCCCACTACTAAAAAACAGGCCATGCAAAACCAACACAACCCCAAACCTTATCTATTTTTGTATTTATTTTGCAAGCTCTCCCAAACACATATTGTCTTCTGTTGACAGTGTAGTTCTTCATTTCCTGTAGCTGATATTGAAAAATATAAATAAATGAGGAGCACCAATCATTATTTTGAAACCGGAACATCATGAAACATGCTGCTGCTTTAAGAAATAGAAATTTTTAAGCATGTGGTCATTTTATTTTTCTTGTGTATGTGGTTTTTTCATATAGCAAGCACTTTCTGATGTGTCCTGAATATTTTATCTTAAAAAAATGTATTAGAGGGAAGAATGAGGGAGACTGTTTATGTCTTTAAGATAAGTATTCAGAGTCCAAATTTGAAAAAGAGACACACAGAAATTTCAATTTCAAACATCCTAATTTTTAAGTGTATTTGAACAGATTTACAATGGATGTTAAATGATGTTTTTTTCTCCTGTACTTGATAGGACTGCTACCTATGATTCAGTAAGCCAGCTTATATTAGATTTAGGTATACTTTTGTATTGCTGATGTGGAATGTAATTGCTAAAATAGTGTTGCTTTTTCTTGTAGAAATTAAAAAGCGGTAATTTAATTTTTTCAAATGATTGAAAATGCTTATTCTGAAAGTGATGACAGTAAGTGCTGAGAAAAACAATTGGCTCTGCTGAAAAAAAATGGTAGTGAGTAGGACTTTGGTGTCTGGACCAACATCAATAAAGTACTTAACATGGAGTTAACTAATGTCATAGTTCTGACACCTGCTTGCCCAATTTGGACATGATCTTCTGCATTCTACCTCAGTTTCCTGTTTTGCAAATGAGAATAATTGGTATGTATCTGTCTCAAAAATTCAGGGTCAAAATGAGTTATGAATGCACCACATGCTTCATCCATGTTCAGACCATATCGTGCCATAGAAGAGATTTTGTGGAGCTAGAGCAACTGTGGGAGCATCCATTGACTTCACAAAGAACCCTCAGTGCAGTCAGCACTTCATAGTCACAGAATGGGTAAGGTTAAAAGGGACCACAGTGGGTCATCTGGTCCAACCTCCCTGCTCAAGCAGGGTCATTCTAGAGCACATTGCACAGGATTGCATCCAGATGATTCTTGAATATCTCCAGTGAGAGAGACTCCACAACCTCTCTGGGCAATATGTTCTGGTGCTCGGTCACACACCCAAGAAAGTTCATTCTCATGTTCAGGTGTGTCCTAGGGTGACTTTATGATATATCCTTGTATTCTTAATCGTCTGTTCTGCTTTACTGTCAGCCATTGAGTTCTGTGCCTTTAAGATTTGATCCAAGAGCAAAGGGGGGGAGAAGGGAGAAGGGGTGCGAAGTTTTGACTGCAGAAGCTTCACTTCCTCTCCCATAATTCCTCTCTCACAGGCTGTGCTGCCTAGCATGGACAGGGAGAGAGCATTCCTTTGCTTTTAGTTAGTTTTTTTCTAGTTAGCTAAGACAGAAAAGTCTCCTGGACTGTGGTTTTTTTGTTTTTTTTTTTCTGGAACTGTTAATCTTTTTCTCCAGTCCAGAACACCAGGACAATCTCCCGGGGAGGCCCCAAGCTGCTCTGCAGCCTGAGTGCTGGGCCTGAGCCCCGGAGGGACTGAAAGAGACTGAGCGAGCCAAGACATACCCACGAAAGGACTCTCTGAACTACAGAAAGACTCTCTGAATTTGCTATCTCTTCAGAGCCACGAAAAATTTCATTAATATTATTCATTTTTTCATGTTTCTGAGTACTTTGCTTGTGAAATAAACAGTTTTTTCCACTTTTCTCCAAGGAGATTATCTCCTGAACCAATTGGGGGAGGGGCTGCTGCAATCTGCCCTTAGAAGAAACATCCTTTCGGGAAGTTTCCCTCCAAATTTATCTCAAAGAGGAACAAGGTGGAACTTCTTGTGCATCAGTTTCTGCCCATTGCCTCTTGTCCTATTGCTTGGCACCATGGAACAGAGCCTGGCTCCATCCTCTTGACATCCTTCCTTCAGATACTGATAAACATTGATGAGGTCCTTCTCAGTCTTCTCTGCTCCAGGTTAAATAGGCCCACCTCCCTCAGCCTTTCCTCATAAGGGAGGTGCTCTAGTTCTCTTATCATCTTTGTCACTCTCTGCTAGACTTGCTCCAGGAGCTCTATGTCTTCCTTGTATTGAGAAGCCCAGAACTGGACACAGCATTCCAGATGCAGCATCACTAGGGCTGAGTAGAGGGGCAGGATTACCTCCCTTGACCTGCTGGCAATGTACTTAGGGCTGCCCAGTTACAGAATTTGGGACGTCAGAAAGTCCTGAACCACATCTTGGCTGGCTGTCAGACACCCACCCAGCCACTCTTTCATTATCCCTTCTTGTCGGGACTCATCCCCATACAAGCCACCAATTGTTGGCATTGGTGCTTGGCACCAATCTCACTGTCACCATTAGTTTATCATCTCACTATAAAACTTTCATACCTTCTCTCTGTGAGTTCCCACAGGCAGCTTCTTGCAGCACTGACTCCTTTTCTCTTCCTTCTGCATGGCCGGCTGACTCCTTCCTGTCCCTTGCACGACTGCCTAACCCTTACTGTCCCTTGCATGACCACCTTACCCTTACTGCTCCTTGCAGCACAACTAACAAACTCTAACTCTCTAGCTCCCCTCTCTATCAGCTAACCCACTGTTTTATAACACCCATCCTGACTGGACATAGCTGTAACCTATTAAGGGCAGGCCAGCTCCTACTCTTTGGTAATTAGTACAGCTGCAACTCCTCAGGGGCGAGATGGCCTTCAGCACTATCTCTTTTCTCCTACAATCCATCCTTCCACACGTCAACAAGACAGGAGGAAAAAATATGGTGGAAAAAATGCTTGTGAGTCAAGATACAGACAGGGAGATCACTTACCAATTACCATCATAGGCAAAAGAGGCTTGACTTGGGGAAAAGCAATTTAATTATGATTAGGAATAGAGTAGAATAGTGAGAAACAAAGACAAAACCTAAACACCTTCCACCCACGCCACCTGATTGGCTCAGCTTTAACCACCAGCGGGTTGGTTTGGAGCTGTCTGGAACTAGTTCTTTGCACCAGAGGGACAGTGTAGCAGGATGCTCTGCCTAAGTGGGGGTAAAACAGCTGAAACTTGCTCAAAACCCAATGTCCTATGGTGGCGTTATGATGCTTGTATCCCCAATCGTCTCTTCTGTTTATGCTGGATATTCTGTGCCTTCAAGACTGGCTCTGAGAGCAAAGGTGGGGAGAAGAAGAAGCACGGAGTTTGTTATCAGGGACTGGGCTCCTCCTCCACAGTCTGCTGGAACACAGAACTCCACTGTGGTGTCTGGGCACAGATGGGGCAAAACACAGCACACCATTGTTTTTTAGTTAGTTTAGCTAGCTGAGGCAGAGAAGTTCCCTGGACTGTTTTTCTTTCCCTTTTTTTGGAACTGTTCGAACCTGCTCCAGACTGTGACCTGGGAAACACCGAGAGCTCACACTTTGTAGCCTACCAGGGCCTACTCTGGGCAGCAGCCTTTCCCAGCACCAGAGGGACTGATAACAGAGCGACCACCCACAGGAGAGACTTTCTGAATTTGTCATCTCTTCAGAGCAGCAAATGAGTTTTGTCATCTGGTATTGTTCATTTTTTTTGTGCTGGGGAGTACTTTGCTTGTTAAATAAACTGGTCTGTTCCACTTCACTCCAAGGAAATTCTTCCTGAACCAGTTGGAGAGCCTTGTGGGTTTGCTTTCTGGGGGGCCCCCTTTTGGAGGTTTTGTCCCAAATTTGCCCTAAACCAGTACGCCTTGCTTGCAAGCGTTATCTGTGATGGGTAGAGAAGGCAGGGGCCTTTCTGCTTTTGCTGTTGAAGAATGCTGAGACAAGCCTGACTCATCAGTCCCTAAGCCAAACATCCTGAGGAAGAACAAGGTTTCCTGACAGAAACTGGCACTTGTGAGAGTGTGGTAGACAAAGTCCTTGATAAAGGAACCAACAAGTGATAATAATGATGATTTATCTAAAGCTGTTGAGCTGGCACAGGTGGCCTGGAGACACATGACTGACAGTCAATCACTATATTCTAAAAGCCCAGTCCCGCTTTTTAATGGCAGGGTCTTCTAACACATTCCTTCTTGGAGTATGTGTGGAGATTCCTCTCTTGAGTGGAGACACCCCTCAAGGTTACTCCTCGAGGCTGAGCAAAAGAAGTTTGGCCAGCTGCCTGGTGCCAGCTTCTGGGATGGACAGAGTATGTGTATTTTCCTAAAACCTGATGTGCATGGGGATGTGTATGTGTAATTTGCTAGCCAACTTCAACCTGGACTTGATGCAAGGGAGTTAGGGGTTAAAGAGTGATTGATTAAGGGTAGCTGACTAGACAATGTATAGTGCTTAGCATTTACTGTGCTTGCAAAAGCAGGATGAAAGAATGCAAGGCTATTGTGATAAGGAAGAGACTGCTTGCAAAACCAGGATGAGGAGATGCAAGGCTAGCAAGGCTACTGTGGTAAGGAAGACTGTTTGGACCCCTAAACTGGCCAAAACCAGTCTTGCGGTTTGAACTGCAACCAAGAGACCAGGGAGCACGTGCAATGAGATGAGGTGAAAAGTTCACCCCTGAGGAAGATGTTGGAAAGCTCGTTTACTTACTCCCTACGACCACCAGATGACCACCAGAGAGCAGTGCACAAGCACAGAAGGACTTGGAACTAATTATAATATGAAGTGAGGATGGGCGGGGTTAGGAAATGAATATGTATTAGGCGTATTGTGTAATTCTATGCATATGTATGACTTTAGAGAATAAATAGAGGAATAGGCACCGGCTGATGGCACGCATGTCTTTGAGGAGCTATCCCACACGTGCCCAGTGCTGAATACATACATACCTACTTTACATCTTTAATGAGTTGTGGAGTTTTTCCACGTATCAGACTAGCCAGCAAGTTTTACAGTTAAATTTGTGTCATGGTTTAAGTCCAGCTGGAAATTCGTCCTCACTCAGCCACTCCCCTCCCCCCCCCACTCCCTCAGGTGAGAGAGAGAAAAAAGGCAGAGATTCCGAGTTGAGATAAGAACAATTTACTGGTGACATCAATGAGATAAGAAAAGGAACAGTAACAGCAACAATATTATTAACAAAAGTATACACAAAAGAGGGTGATTTACATACAAAAAAGTGCTCACTGAGGGGCCCATCTGACCTGACACCATGCAGATCTCCAGACAAAGATAAAATGCACCTTTTTCTTCCTGACCACAAGCCACACCCCCTTCCTTCTCAGAAGTGAGAATACCCTACTTTCACCTCTCAGCGGTGATGTAGATGGTATAGAATAATAACAACCCGTCCTCACTCAGCCACTCCCCTCCCCCCCCCACTCCCTCAGGTGAGAGAGAGAAAAAAGGCAGAGATTCCGAGTTGAGATAAGAACAATTTACTGGTGACATCAATGAGATAAGAAAAGGAACAGTAACAGCAACAATATTATTAACAAAAGTATACACAAAAGAGGGTGATTTACATACAAAAAAGTGCTCACTGAGGGGCCCATCTGACCTGACACCATGCAGATCTCCAGACAAAGATAAAATGCACCTTTTTCTTCCTGACCACAAGCCACACCCCCTTCCTTCTCAGAAGTGAGAATACCCTACTTTCACCTCTCAGCGGTGATGTAGATGGTATAGAATAATAACAACCTAGGCACACACCCACATGGCTCCAAGGTCCACCCCCTCATGTCTACTTCGAGAAAATTAACTTTGTCCTTGGCCAAAACTAGAACAGTTTGGCAATTAATTTACAGCTAACACCAGAAATTACTGCATGTGCTGCACTCTATTTCTGCTGTTGGCTGTAAATTAACTGCAAAAGGAAAAAGAAAACTCACAGCTTGCAGAGGTTGAGCAAAACCTTCAAAACTTTTGAATTATTGCAGATTCAAAGTTATGGCCAGCTCATAACTTACAAATTTCAAACCAATCTGCACTAAATTAGTCCGCTTACACAACAATTAATGAATTTGATTCCCAGTGTTTTACTGGCAGGATAATACTCATAGGATAGTTGCCAGTTAAAGAGGAAGAAACTTCATTACTTGTCTAACTTGCCCATAGTAGACTTGCATACAAAGAATTGGGGGGTTAGACCAAAGGGCTAATGTCTGGTTCATTAAGATCACCTAAAGCATTAACTTCCTTTATACAGAGGAAATCTCAGCTAGTGTGATAACAGAGCAGCCTTCTGACTTCTGATGCTAGCCATGCCCTCTTCTTCTGCTCATACCAGTGTGAATGAGGTCATAGATTTTCTGGAGAGGATGTGGGCAAAACAGGAAGACAAGACATGGGTCTGTCAATGGCCAAGCTGCAGTTGCCCCTGTGGACTTGCACTGGTATTGGGCGTGGGACTCCCTACATAAGACAGATATAACCAGCACTGTCTGATGTAGTGAAGAATCAAGGCAAAATATTTATTCCAAAGAAAGTCCATGCAGTATCATTACTCAAAAAGGAGAGTGACAAAGTCAAATTGGCAGGCTAGAAAAAGCGAGCAGTCACATTTTAAGAGGCTTATCCTACATACACACCTACTGCATGTGGCAGCACCTTTCACCCCCTGACACAGCAAAAGCTTATCTACTTCCCCCATGGCTAAGTCAGACTGGAGTGATCTGTCGTGATGAATTATTTGAGCTGAAAACCTCCTTAGCCAGCAATAAGCATCCTGTCTTGGCATGAGAAAGGATGAATCAAAAATAAAGTGACTGACAGACAAGCACTTTTACAACTGTAAAAGACCACTATGATTTTCATGAAATCAGAAATCTCATACACTCTCTGAGTATGTGGAGAGTTCTCCTTGACATAAAGATGTTCATGTTGAGTTACTTCCCAGAGGTTGAAAGAAATTAAGGAGATTCCCTGCACACCACTATCATTTGTTGGTAGGTGATATTGAGTCCTAATCCATACTATTTCTTCACTAACTGTAACATAGGTACCTCTATCATGCACTGTATCTTTATTTACTAGTAGTACTCCTTTTGCTTATCCTTTTTAGTGTCTGTTTAAAGACTTGTGTCTGTTTTCCTTGGTCTCCTTAATAAACAATTCATGTTGTAGTAGGCCTGATCAGTCATTATCAAGAACTTGCGAGTGAGAGTGGGTTTTGGGGTGCTGGCCACCTCAATAAAGCTGCTGTCTACTGCCAGAAACCTGTCAAAGGCAGGGACTTGTCTAAGCTCTCCCCTCTCCCATTCATAACACTACATAGAAATATTTTCTATCTCCCAAGCCTGAGCATGTGCATCCAAGGCCTCTAATATTTGCAGTCTTGTGACTCTGCCTTCGCAATTTCATTAAACAGCCAAAAGAGAAGGGGAATTTTTTTGTGATGCCACATAGCACATCACAAAAAAAGAAAGAGGTGATGCCTGTGGCTGGAGTCCCTTCTCTGACGCCAGGGGGAGCAGATTTAAATCCCATTGCTGGTTCACTTGGCACAGGGATGTTCCACTGTGGAAGGGGGTGTCACAGTAACTTGGCACAGACATTTCCAGGGTGGATGTCTGTCGGTACTCTTGAAGCTCTTCTGCTTCATACAAAATTGCATAAATATTCACAGCTAAGAGGGTGAGGGTAACTGCATAGAATGTCACTGTGTCACTGCAAGCATCTGTGCCATCCTTGAGGCTGTCAGGTGTGGGCAAGCATCAACAGCCAGGAAGAGGGCTTTATTAAGGTAGGTTTGCCAGCAGCCAACAGGAAGTTTGCCATCACTGCATGCTAGCCCAGTGATTCTAAGGCAGATTTCTGAAAGGTCAAGGCAGATCTATTATTTTCCACAAAGTACTCAGATTTTATTTAAAGAAGAAAGCTTGTGGCTTTAGACTGTGTCTAAACAAACCAGTCAATGTACTTTATATCTGTGTGCCAGAGTTCATCTTTCTCAGTTGTCCAGATGGGGGAATCTGTGCAGAAGGTGTTCTAATCCCTGTCTGGTTTTGTAATGCCCCATCCTGCTCAGCAGGTTTAGGGGAAGGTAGTTGGATTTACTCTGGGCAGTGCCCAGGTGAAACAACAAAATTCTCAGGAGGTTCATTAACAAGCAACTTTTACTTGTGTAGGGGTTTTGGTTTGCTAATTTGAAATTTTACTAATTTTGAGGTTTCTTGGTTAATGTACTAATGAGTGTGGTGGGTTTGGTGTTGGTCACCAATCACCAGTACCCTCATTTCCTGTTGTGAGATAGGATTAGGAGAAAGATAAAGCAGGTTTAAAACCTTAAAAGGGTATGAAGAAAATGTTATTAATAGTAACTAAAAGGAAAAAAAAAGGTAGTAGGAATTAAAACAAACTCTTCAAAACACTTCTCCTCCCCCCATAACCTTTTTTTTTCCACTGATAATGTAAAGAAACAAAACTTAAATTTTCCAGTCAGTTTACTACCTTTAAAATAGTCTTTTTTCAGTTTACTTAGGGAGACAAGTCCTTCTTGTTAATGTTATGGAGACTTTTCCACAAGAGGAAAAATAAACAGTTCTCTTGTGGTTCTCAATTTCATTACAAATAACAGCCGCCTAGGGAAACCTGCTATCAGGAAGCCCTTCCCATTTTTAACAAGTTTTCTTATAGCTTGTCTATGGGTCATGTTGATTTATGGGGTATTGCTTTAAAGGAGGGCTGTGCAGAGAGACTTAAAACAGTTGAATGGATGGGCAGAGTCTAACAGGATGAAGTTTAATAAATCCAAGTGCCGAGTCCTGCATTTTGGCCACAATAACCCCCTGCAACGTTATAGGCTGGGGACAGTGTGGCTGGACAGTTCCCAGGCAGAAAGGGACCTGGGGGTACTGGTCAACAGCCGACTGAACATGAGCCAGCAGTGTGCCCTGGTGGCCAAGAAGGCAAATGGCATCCTGGCCTGTATCAGGAACAGTGTGGCCAGCAGGAGCAGGGAGGTCATTCTTCCCCTATACTTGGCACTGATGAGGCCGCACCTTGAGTGCTGTATCCAGTTCTAGGCCCCTCAGTTTGGGAAGGACATTGAGACACTTGAGCACGTCCAGAAGACGGCAACTATGTTGGTGAGGGGCTTGGAACACAAGCCCTATGAGGAACGACTGTGGTAGCTGGGGTTGTTTAGCCTGGAGAAAAGGAGACTCAGAGGTGACCTTATCACTCTCTACAACTTCCTGAAGGGTGGTTGTAGCCAGGTGAGGGTTGGTCTCTTTCACCAGGCAGCAACTGACAGAACCAGAGGACATAGTCTCAAGCTGTGTCAAGGGAAATATAGTTTGGATATTAGGAAAAAGTTTTTTACAGAAAGGGTGATAAAGTACTGGAATGGTCTGACTCGGGAGGTGGTGGAGTCACCATCCCTGGATGTGTTTAAGAAAAGACTGGATGTGGCACTCGGTGCCATGGTTTATTTGAGGTGTTAGGGCATGAGTTGGACTCAATGATCTTTAAAGTCACTTCCAACATAGTCATTCTGTGAATTCTGTGAATTCTGTGAATTCTGCGAAAGATGAGCTGTTCAAAGGTAAAAGTTCTCATTATCTATCTCTAAAATCATCTTCATCCCTGGGAGCAGAGATCTTCTTTGTCTTCTCCATGGGGGTACTGGGTCCCATCACTCTTCTTTCTTTCTTTCTCTGTTCAAACTTCTCATGGGATCACAGCTACTTTAACATCTGCTTACTTTAGTATGGAAGCCTTTGTTCCATATCAATTGGAACCCTTCATCTCCCCATAGTTTCATGTGTTATAGGGAAAAAGAGTCTTTTCTCCATAGTTTACAAGAGGATTTCAGCCCCAAGATCAAGGCATCTCCTCATCCCTCCTATCTAAGACTTGATTTCTTCTTCACTGATTTCAATGTCTTCATGTTGTTCCTTTAGATGCTTGCATCTTGTTCCTTTCTCTCACTCGAGGGAGGATTGAAGCACTGAAAGGATTAATATGTTGCCTGGGCCTTGGAAATGGTCACCTGACGTGCTGGTAACTTGTGGTGGGAGTTGTGGTTGGGGTTGTGTTAGGATCGGTTCCATGGTTGGTTTTTGGTTTTCTCTGCGTTCTCTTCCAGCCACAGGGCCGGCCACTCTGCATGGCTGCAGGGCTGCATCTGGTCTCAGCCGTGCTGGGGGGAGGGGGCCTGACGAGAAGATCCTAACAACTGCAACCAGCTCTGCTCCACACAGGGCTCCACAGCCTCCCCCGCCTTCCTACCTGATAGCTGCTAGAGCCCGGCCCAACCAGGGATGTGGCACTCGGTGCCATGGTTTATTTGAGGTGTTAGGGCATGAGTTGGACTCAATGATCTTTAAAGTCACTTCCAACATAGTCATTCTGTGAATTCTGTGAATTCTGTGAATTCTGCGAAAGATGAGCTGTTCAAAGGTAAAAGTTCTCATTATCTATCTCTAAAATCATCTTCATCCCTGGGAGCAGAGATCTTCTTTGTCTTCTCCATGGGGGTACTGGGTCCCATCACTCTTCTTTCTTTCTTTCTCTGTTCAAACTTCTCATGGGATCACAGCTACTTTAACATCTGCTTACTTTAGTATGGAAGCCTTTGTTCCATATCAATTGGAACCCTTCATCTCCCCATAGTTTCATGTGTTATAGGGAAAAAGAGTCTTTTCTCCATAGTTTACAAGAGGATTTCAGCCCCAAGATCAAGGCATCTCCTCATCCCTCCTATCTAAGACTTGATTTCTTCTTCACTGATTTCAATGTCTTCATGTTGTTCCTTTAGATGCTTGCATCTTGTTCCTTTCTCTCACTCGAGGGAGGATTGAAGCACTGAAAGGATTAATATGTTGCCTGGGCCTTGGAAATGGTCACCTGACGTGCTGGTAACTTGTGGTGGGAGTTGTGGTTGGGGTTGTGTTAGGATCGGTTCCATGGTTGGTTTTTGGTTTTCTCTGCGTTCTCTTCCAGCCACAGGGCCGGCCACTCTGCATGGCTGCAGGGCTGCATCTGGTCTCAGCCGTGCTGGGGGGAGGGGGCCTGACGAGAAGATCCTAACAACTGCAACCAGCTCTGCTCCACACAGGGCTCCACAGCCTCCCCCGCCTTCCTACCTGATAGCTGCTAGAGCCCGGCCCAACCAGAACGGGGCTCGGAGTTTCCTGGAGCCCCCGGAGAGGGGCCCAGCCCCCCGCAGCAGAGCCTGCCCGGCCTGGGACAGGGCCCGGCAGGCTCCCCAGGCCTAGCCAGGACAAGACCCAGCGAGCACCCCAGGAAAGGGGGGGGGGGGTGCCCAGCTCACGGCAGGGCTGCCCAACCCAGCCAGCCTGAGACAGTGGCCCACAGCGTATTACCTTCTTGCTGACCGGAAAAGAATGAAGAAGTTCCTGAGTTTCTTTCGCTTTTAACATGTATCTTTCCCAGAGGCATGTCCAGCTTCTCAGTGGTTCAACAGACCATCAGTTGCACAAAAAGCTTTTACACCACTTCCCTAAATTCCTCTCATGTCAAACTACAACAGCTCTCAAACTTTAGCGCATCCAGACAAAATAAGACACTTGGCAAGGCTTTGACTGGATTTTTTTTTTGCCCAGCTTACAATCTATTTCAAGAAGAAGGAGGTAGGAGAAGAGAAAGAAAAAGGAGCGGTATATAGTCACCATCCTAGAATCCAGCATGGCCTTGGTAGCTTTTAAATCCAGGGTAATGGAATGTGCCATGCAGCACACATCTCACTGTCTCTCTTGGTTTAAGATAAATGTCTACCAAGGAAAGCAGGAACCTTCCTGGAATGGAAAAAGACCCCCTCCCTCCAAATGATTATAACTTCAAAAATTATGAGGCTTCCAGGCAAAAATGTAGGAAAAGGAATAACAGTTCTTTACTAAAAAAATATATATAACAGTGTCGGAACCCAGGACATCTCTCT